>NC_090921.1:1195569963-1195883587 GCF_040938575.1 Ambystoma mexicanum | reverse complement strand
TGTGTTGACGTGGTGTCAGTGGCTATTTCCCTGATACTGGAGGAAGCCAAGGCCCCGAGGATTCTGGCGGGAGAGGAGAGTGATTCTGGTTCTGTTAGGCAGAAGTGCTGGCATTCTTCTGACTCGAACGTTACCTGTCCCGTTCCCCAATTAATCAAAGGGTTGTGGTGCCTTAACCAGGGGATACCCAAAATAACCCCGAACTGTGGCGTGGTGATGAGGTCAAATGACAGGCTCTCCTTATGAGTGCTCTGTATCACCACTTCCAGAGGTGCAGTTTGGTGCTTAATCGGACCAGAGGCCAAGGACGTGCCATCGACCGCTTGTACTGGTTCCGGGTGTTCCTTTTTGACCAAAGGTAGATTGAGACGATGGGCTAATGTGATATCTATAAAACAACCCGTGGCCCCGGAGTCGATCACGATCTGAACGGCATGGACGATCTCCTGGGTAGGTTTCAACAGGGCCTGGACCACAACCGGTCTGATAGGACCGAAGGCGGGTTCAGTGGGGGTCGTGGATAGGCTCACCGGTGCCCCCTGTATCATGGGCGAGCCTTCTGAAAACCCGGCGCCTTGTTCTTTGGTCGTCGGGGGCATTCCCTTACGTAGTGTCCATTTAACCCGCAGTAAAAACAGGCGTTGTCGGTTCTCCGACGTTCCCGTTCAGACTGCGTTATTGGGCTTCGGATCCCACCTATTTGCATGGGTTCAGAACTGGCGGGGGAAGGAACAGGGGTTGCCTGGCCAGCAAACGTGGTTTCTGCCTTCCGTTCGGACCTCCGGGCGTCCACCTGTAGTGCAAGGTCTAACAGTTCCGAAAACACAGAGGGAAGAGCAGGAACCACTGATAGAGCGTCCTTCAAGGAGTTGCATAACCCACGGTAGAACACGATCGCCTTTTTCTCCTCTGGCCAGGAGGTTTCAGCGGCGAGTTGATTATAACGGGTGATGTACTCGATAAGTGTTTGCTTTCCCTGTGAGAGATCTAGTAATTCCAGGTCCCTTGACTGGGCCTTGTAGCGGGTGTCAAACACTTTAGCCATTTCCGCTATGAGGAGCTCAAAGTCATATAAAGCGGGATGGTCATTTTCTAATATTGGGTTTGCCCAGGTAGCCGCTACACCAGAAAGATGGGACAAAAGGAATGCAGCTTTTGTGATAGAATCGGGGAAGGCTTGGGGTCTGCACAAGAAATGGAGTTTGCATTGGTTTATGAAGGTGCGGTATTTCCGCGGGTCACCCTGATAGCGTTCTGGAGCGGCAAGTGGGAAAGAGGTCGGTAGCAAAACAGGTGTGGGTGCGGAGGCCGGGACAGGCTGTACTGGAGGGGCAGGGTCTCCGAACTCGGCGTCTGCAGGCAAAGGATAACGTGTGCTTTGTAAGGCGTCTAAGCGATGGTGAATGGCGGTCGTAGCTGCCGCCATGTCGGTCCTAAGGGCCGCTACGGCCTGCATTAGAGCGGTCACTGGGTCCCCGGCGGAGGGATTCATACTCTGAGCGGCCAAAGGCTTCACAGTCTGTTATGGACTTGATGGTCGTGCAGAGTCTAAATACCTCCGTCCCCAAGTACCACACAGACAACACCAGAAATACTGCCTGTGCGGTCTTTGAGGCCACAGGTGGAAGTCCGTCGAGCCGATTTGGGAACAGCCGGAAGAACCCCTTGAACACTGTAAGGCAAAAGGTTAGGCAGTTATGCACAGAACAAGAAGGACAACTAAAGCCACAGGTAAGTTGGTGCTGCTTACCTATCTGTACAAGAGGTGGCCCAGAGATGTAAGAAAAGGCTGAACCCCGGAGCAGGTGTTGCTGGAGGCTAGGAATATGGGTAGGTAAACACCTAGAGTGGAGGCCGGAGGCCAGGTTACCAAGCAGACAGACGTGATCCGTAGAGTGTCCAGAGACGAAGCCGAAGTCAAGTAAACAAGAGGACCAAAGTTCGAACAGGAGGGTGAGGCAGAAGCAGTCCGTGGAGCAAAGCGTAGGTCGGCAACTGTAGATCCAATAGTTCGGTTAGTAAAGGGTAATGCGAGGCAATCCGTGAGACAAAGCGTGGTCGAAAAAAGAAGAAAACAATCCGTAAGTTTCAACAAGCGTAGAAGCAGCGTCACGTGATCCGGGAGGAAAACAGCTGTGAAGCAACGCTCCTTGTTTCCGGGAGTCATTTATCTCAATTCAGGGGTCACGTGATACGTGACACGGGAGCGTTGCTGCGTGAAGGGCAATCACGTGATCCGTGACGCGCAGGTCTCCGTGGGCAACGCTTTGCGTTGTGGCGAGATGTCAATCTCCAGTTCAGCTGCCAAGAACGGGAGGGGCGATAAACGCCGGGTCTGCCATGCAGTGATCTAACAGGATGGTTGAGGGTCAATGGGTTACGTGGACCCAGGTAAGTGTATGGGGTAGTGGGAGACGTAACAGGGGTTAAGATACACTATACATAGAATAGGGTTGTTCATACAAAACTAGAATACAAAAGTGCAAACATGCTCTAGCATGAAACAAATTGTCTAATCAATGGGGAAAAAGGACTTGGAGACAGAAGGCAAGGAGAGAAAATCTTGCAGCCTAGCCTAAACTTCACCAATCTCCAAAGTTTGGACTTCTCTGTTTCAGGGTATTAACTCTTAGTAACCAAGCCCTATAAATATAATGAGCAGTTGCAAAAACGATCTGGGGATTTAACCACTGACTCAAAAATCTCACGACCAAAGTTGAGTGACAAATCTCTGTCTCCCTCAGAGTAGGTTTGAGGTATGTTCTTCTCAAAAAATTGTCTTATTAAGAATCATTAATAGGTGTGAAATGTTCTCATTACACACCCACACAATGTTCAAAACCCTCCAATTTTGAGTGAATGAAGCCACAGGAAGTATGCCTAATCTAAACCGCAGGTATACGTTTTTTTCCAGTCGGCAAGAGATTGCATCCAAATAAGTGATGTGAAAGTTTAAGTCGTGGGATGACCATAAACATTGAGCTATGAGAGGAGAATGCACCTCAGGAGAACCCTCAAAGTCAACACCTGTAGGTCATTTAATTATGTAGATGCTTTTCCTCGCCCATCCATGGATGTGGATGATGTGCATTTTGAGACGGTTGTTGAGGGAAATACTCATATACTGCTACACTTACGGTGAAATTAGAAATCTATGTCACAGTTTCTCAAGGATGCCCATGAGGATGGAGGTTATGGAAACATCATACTATTTTGCAGAAGCAGTATTGTGAGTGGTCAGACTATAAAAAATGTCCTCAACACCTTTAAAAAGGGCAATTGATCCTGGATAGACATGGTCATATGAAGGAAACGAGGAAGAAGGTGTAGAGCTTACCGACATATTGTGTGGTTATCAACTGACATAATTCCACACTTTAACACACATGTATATTCTGTGTCAATGACATTAAGGAGAAACACATGGTCACTGTACTTGAAGATGGGAAGCTGCTTAACACTAACAAGTAAAACCCTGTGGTGTAGAGGGACATGTGGGTGGTTGTTCATGAATCATAGTGAATGAGTTGGATAGCTGAACACATCTTCCGTAGACAAACATAACACACTAAAGAGTGAACAATGCGGAGGAGGACCTGTACACTGTGGGCGATGTGTGGCATACATATGTCAATCATGATGGAGTACAAGTTGTGGGTGGCAATTATGTAGCCATCTCAGCATGCTTGTAGAAAGTTTGTAGGTCACTGCATGTAGCGGAACAACAGTCCTCCTATGCTGCGGCCAGGTGGACAGGATTTGGCCCAATTACATATCCATGATGGTGTTTGTGAAAAGGATGTGTGAAATACAGTGTGGATGGTGTCTCCAGTCTACAGCCACAAAGAGGGTTATTGAAACAAACTCAGGGGGCACACCTGATGCATGTGTATGTAATCATATGCATTTGCAAAGTCATGCTTCCAAGTTGCACATAAATGAATTATACAGCAATAATTAGGCAATACCCACCAGGTGCTTGGTTGAGGGATGAGCAGTGAGAACAAGGAAAGGAAGGGTCATGCCAGCACACGTGAGTGACTCAGTTAACATCACTCACAAATACGTCCACCAGCTGTTCAAAAGTACAATGGCACTTGCCTCACATCACAAGCAAAACTTCTTTCAGGTGCACATTGCAATAAAACAGGAATACATGTCCACAGATAGGCACACACAATCAAACACTAGTCCCACATCCCAGATAGAGCCAGAACATGCTAAATCCCTTCATTGTTCCATACCCACATTCATGCATCACATTCCCGTCTGAAAGGACTCATGGAGACCATCTGTATACAACAGATATGAGTGCAAAGTGTTCCAGGCATATAATAGGCATTGTCACACAGAAATGTGCTATGCAATTCAGTATGTTTGCTAATTAAAGTGCCACTTGTGTAGCAAAGTTAGCTATTTAACTAAGCACAGCTCACCCTGTATTCTGCTCTTGCCTTCAGGGCTTTTTCTACTCTCTTTTCTCTGTTTGCTGCAGGCTCAAAGGGGTTAGTGGAGAAAGGTTGCAGAAGTAATCCTCTCCTCCACTTTTAAGTGCCAAAGGCCTGTGCAGGAATGTGAGGCAAGATTTCCTTTTCTTTTTCAAATAATTGCCAAGTAATCTGGAGGCTACTTTTATTAAGCGAACTAAATCCTGCCTGGTAAATACAGGTATTTAAAGGCAGTCTTGCAATTCCATTCCTAAAAGTTGTTACATAATGCATAACTACAATATTGCTGCTGTAAAACACTTCATTGTGTCCATACTTTCCAGTAAAGTTAAGGTTTGTGTATCTAAATATCACACTGTCAAGTATATTTCATTAAGTTGGCGAAGATGAGTGAACAATTTTGAAAATGTACATGACCAAATTCTTCTGATGGCAAGCCTAGTTCTGTGAACTGCTGGTTCATACAACTGTGCAACTGGTGCTTAACCCATCAGCTGTTCTCATACTCCTTGACATTAAATCCTATCAACCTGTTGCTTTATACCAGCTACACTGAAAGTGACAAGGCTGCAAACTACAATATTCCACCTAGTTTGCCCAGTTCTCTGCCTGCTACGCCATCCACTCTGCTTAGTCTCTTACTTTATTTCCTCTTTCATAATGAATAGACAAAGAGAACTAGAGGATTACGCAAAGTAGTAATCAATAGTTCCATGCAGTCTGTACATCTACAAATCTACTGCTGTACCATACACTGCAATTCACCTCCAGAGCTCTTCTGATGACATTATAAAATAACTACAATATTGCTAATCAAATGGGTTTGTTTGCTAATCAAGATCATGTTCATTATCAAATTCTCATTATCCATTTTTGAAAACGAATTTGTGCCTTGATGTTGCATCTTGTCCCTTGGCATAACAGAAAAAAATAAAATGCATCCAAACAACCCTCATCAAACAGCTTTGCCCTACACCCCTAACAGAGCTCCTCATCATAATGGAAAGTAACACCTACAAGTAACACCTACAAGCCTGTTGAACTCAAGATCATCAGCCATCTTCACTGCAACATATGTATGATGTCTACTCAAGTATTGTGCCGAATCACGGATATGTCCACATCTCTACTACACCAGTTCAGGTGGGAACAATAGGAGCACATATCTTTGCTGTACATTATCACAGAGCCTGCATGACTCTCACCGTCAACATACCACTCCCCAAAACACACCATCACCCATAAACCACAGTGCCAACCCATATCGCCCCCCAGTAAACACCAAATATGGCAGTTGCTCTGACCCACCCCGAGTAGATCTCTTACTTATGCACTGTCCTTTCCCCTAAAAATGTCTACAGTCATCCATAGTTTGTTACTGACACCCTTGCAATGCACTAATCCCCACTGACAACATCCATGTCCACGTGGCCATATGGACAAGCCACTGCACCTTGCCTTCCTCAGTGAAGCTTTACCATTAACACATATGAACAAATGGACAGTAATAATGATATGCTAATTACAGCCCACATCACCCACACCATGAATATCTATCAGATTCCTGCATGTACACCAAAGCACGGAAGGTGCAAAGCAACACATGTATTGGATAAAATAAATGAAAACGGCACACTGAACATGTCACCTCTCACCCAGTGTCCATATACTTACAATGCCCATGAAACACCCATGCATACCAGCACACTGGCATGATGCATGGATACATGTTCCCCTGGAACCTGTCAATTACCACAATGAGCCACATAGTGTGCTATCTAACCCTGTGACGTGCATGGGACATACCCAGGAACATGGAGGTTGGGTGAGAACCAGATATAGAAATGCAGAAGTAACCACTTATGCATGCATACAACAGCAAGGAAAGATGTGGTGCACATGCCACAATGATGCTGCAACATCTACTATACAAATATGCATAAAGAACCATATTGTGAAACATATTCTAAAAATAATGGTACCCTTCTGCCTTCACACGCTGCAGGTGGGCTTCTGTGGATGTGTGGATGTCCCGCAGGGCCTCTCTCATTGTCCCCTCAAGCTCTTCAGAAGCTCTGTGAGACTCCTCCACAATGGAAGCCTGCACAATACTTTCCTCAATCTTTACCTTGTCCCCGGCAATTGCTGCCTCTCATTCCCACTGTCTCTCCTCCTCCTGCTGCCTCATGCACTGTAGGTGGTAAACCACCAGGGTATGCACACTCTACCTTGCCTCCTGCCTTTCTTGCCTGATGCTAAACCTAAGTTGCATCCTCCTAGCAGCTAGTCTTCTCAAAGCTTGCCTTCTCTGCCGCAATATTCCAGTTAACCTGGCAATGTGTCATGCGTGCTGGTACTCTCTCTTTATGATGAATGACTGCAGAGGGGGAGTTCTGCACTTGCACTGTCTTGGGTTACCTGATTGCCCTCCATAGACATTTCTCCTGTGGGTTCAGAGGCAGGCACTGGCACCACCTAATCAGCCTCATTTCAGACTTCTACCTCCACCAGGCATAAAGGTACATAAAAATGTGCTGACGCCGGGACAGAGGTCGATGTGGCAGTGGTGATGTCAACCATGGAGGCCCCAGTTGAGGTTGACTGGGGCACAGATGTGAAGGAGGAGTGGGCCATTGAAGTGGCCTGTCCAAAGAGGCCTCCCTTGAGCAGTGCAAAAAAGGTGGAGCCCTCTTAGTGATGCAGTAGAAGCTCCTCATGAGTGGCTTGCACTGCATGATGGTGTGCTTCACACAAGGCAATGTGAAATGCCAAGTGACAATCCTAAGCCCTACACATGTCAATAGCCAACCTGACCTGCAGCCACCAACCCATGAAACCTATTCCTCTGACATTCACTTAGCACTGAAGCTGTTACCCAATATTAGCATGTTGTCAGCCTTGTTAAAAGGGCATATTGCCCCCTGTGCCCTTGCTATTAAACTGATAGGGTAATCTCCCTTCATTTTACCATATTCATCGTAGACAGTTCAAAATGAAAGTATGCTATACATAAATGTCTTATTAGCAAGTGTCTGCATAGTATGTCTCGGGAGAATAGCTCAGGGCAACGTGGTCGCCTTGGAAATAAGACGATATGGAGCAACACTGATTCGATCCCCGGGCCCGCGCTTAGCAACCTCTGGGTATTAAGCACGTTATAAGTAACCAATCATATCATATGTAGAAAGAGTACATAGTTGTGTTGCATTTTTGCACAGTCCACCTGGCATCCATTTTTTTGTAGTCAAGTCCGTCCATATGTGTATAAGTATGTATTTGTTACATCACCCCAGCCCTCATCAACTTTCACTGGCTCCTACTGCATTCACAAATCACCTTTAACTCTTGCTGCATCATCTATAATGCAGTCACCCTCAAGTCACCCAGCTGCCTCGCGGAAAAACTCAGCATCTCTGGCAAACAGTGCACCACGAGAATCCAGGACACAGGCAGACTAGAAATCTGCAGCTGCAAAAAGGAAAGGATCAGAAAGCAGGCCTTCTCTGCCTATGTAGAAAAAGAAGGTCAGGCGCGCACTCTGGTTCCAAGTCATTTAATCCTGATGTAAGTAATAACAGGGTTGAATCCCAACACAGTTCAAAAAATAATAACAGGGCTGAATCCCAGATGCAAATAGTCCCAACAATGTTCAAAAATTACCAGGGTTAAATCCCAACTGCTACAGTTCCAAAGCACAATAATTAGTTCTACTCCTCCAAGTACTTTCAAGTCTCAAACTCTCATCAGGGAGGCTGTGTTAGCTGTGTTCCTTTTCAGGTGTTGCTAATTACTTTTTTCAATTTCAGTCTCAAAGGATTCTGGTTATTGTAGTGATGGCACAAGTGTTTCATTCAGGAGACCAGGAACCAACTCCCCTTCAAACACAAATCTTACCCACAATTGGGGGGGGGGGAAACCATGAATATGGCTCTCCAAAGTGGGGGCATAATAGCCCCGGTGCTGCTGCCTCTGGAGCCCGGGTCTCCTGTAACATTAAGTAGAAAAAGAAGGTCAGGCGCGCACTCTGGTTCCAACTCATTTAATCCTGATGTAAGTAATAACAGGGTTGAATCCCAACACAGTTCAAAAAATAATAACAGGGCTGAATCCCAGATGCAAATAGTCCCAACAATGTTCAAATATTACCAGGGTTAAATCCCAACTGCTACAGTTCCAAAACACAATAATTAGTTCTACTCCTCCAAGTACTTTCAAGTCTCAAACTCTCATCAGGGAGGCTGTGTTAGCTGTGTTCCTTTTCAGGTGTTTGCTAATTACTTTTTTCAATTTCATTCAATTTCAGTCTCAAAGGATTCTGGTTATTGTAGTGATGGCACAAGTGTTTCATTCAGGAGACCAGGAACCAACTCCCCTCCAAACACAAATCTTACCCACAATTGGGGGAGGGGGGAAAACCATGAATATGGCTCTCCAAAGTGGGGGCATAATAGCCCCGGTGCTGCTGCCTCTCGAGCCCGGGTCTCCTGTAACATTAAGTAGAAAAAGAAGGTCAGGCGCGCACACTTCAATTTCTGAGACTGAAATTGAATGAAATTGAAAAAAGTAATTAGCAACACCTGAAAAGGAACACAGCTAACACAGCCTCCCTGATGAGAGTTTGAGACTTGAAAGTACTTGGAGGAGTAGAACTAACGATTGTGCTTTGGAACTGTAGCAGTTGGGATTTAACCCTGGTAATTTTTGAACATTGTTGGGACTATTTGCATCTGGAATTCAGCCCTGTTATTATTTTTTGAACTGTGTTGGGATTCAACCCTGTTATTACTTACATCAGGATTAAATGACTTGGAACCAGAGTGCGCGCCTGACCTTCTTTTTCTACTTAATGTTACAGGAGACCCGGGCTCCAGAGGCAGCAGCACCGGGGCTATTATGCCCCCACTTTGGAGAGCCATATTCATGGTTTTCCCCCCTCCCCCAATTGTGGGTAAGATTTGTGTTTGGAGGGGAGTTGGTTCCTGGTCTCCTGAATGAAACACTTGTGCCATCACTACAATAACCAGAATCCTTTGAGACTGAAATTGAATGAAATTGAAAAAAGTAATTAGCAACACCTGAAAAGGAACACAGCTAACACAGCCTCCCTGATGAGAGTTTGAGACTTGAAAGTACTTGGAGGAGTAGAACTAACTATTGTGCTTTGGAACTGTAGCAGTTGGGATTTAACCCTGGTAATTTTTGAACATTGTTGGGACTATTTGCATCTGGGATTCAGCCCTGTTATTATTTTTTGAACTGTGTTGGGATTCAACCCTGTTATTATTTACATCAGGATTAAATGACTTGGAACCAGAGTGCGCGCCTGACCTTATTTTTCTACTTCTCTGCCCATGCCCCAAGACTATGGAACCTCCTCCCCGTCAGCAATAGGCTCACCCCCACGCTCCTAAAATTAAGAAAATAACTCAAGAACCAAGATCTGTGAATGTGTCTGTTGCTTCTAGAAGCTAGGTCTGTGCTCAATAAATACAATAATAATAATTATAATAATTATAATAAAAATAATGTGTTGCAAAAGCAGGGGACAGGCACCAAGGCCCTATGGAGGAGCACCTGGTCATGAGGGTTTAGCATCAATTCTGTCAGTGAACCACCAAGAGCAGCTTGAGGAGGGAGGGTGTATGCCCCTTTTGGCCTTTGACCTCGCTGGACCAACTGGAGTACCAGTGTGAGAGGGGGTACATATGGCCATCTCAAGGAATGCCTAAACATGTGTTTGTCACTTCTGCCCTTGTGATATGTTAATTCCTTTACACCCCAAAAAACATAACAGAGAGGAAAATAGTTTGATGAAATGTAATGGTGGTGGGTGTGGCCAAAAAGGTTGGAGGGGTGCACCACTCATCGGTATGGGCAAAACCCTCAGATCCTGGAAAAGAACATGAGGAGAGAGATTAAGTGATTGAGGCCATGAAACAGGCTTTCAGTGGCAGCCTCTGCAGTTCCATGAGGGTTAGAGTGACATGAGGCTGAATTCCGAGGTTGGGGGTAAGGGGTTAACGGCGCCGGTAAGGGTGCCGGTGCCATTAATCCCTTACCGCTGCATTACGAGGTCCTTTAGCGGGTCCCGCTAAGGGCGGCTGGTTTTACCAGGCGCTCTTAGTGGGAGCCGCTAAAGGACCAGGGAGCTAACAACGGGCTCGTTATTAACGGGCCCGTTGTTAGCTCCCTCACCATTCCCATTGAGCCCTATGGGGCTCGAATGGGAATGGGTTCACTGAATGGGCAAATACCGGGTCTTCCAAGGTTGGGAAGACCCGGTTCAGGGAACCCAGACCCGGTATGCGGTATGGGGGTAGCCATGGCGCTAATAGCACCATGGCTACCTCGATACTCGTAATGACCGCCATGGTCTCATTAGCAGAGTCCTTTGATGAGTTGTGCAGCTGCATATAGGACATATATCAGGGGTGCCAGGATAGTCACCAGAATGGTATACAAAAGGGTGTTGCCACCACCCAGGTGACAAGTTTCATATGTCAAATTACTGTATTAAAATGGTGTTGTGTCAGTTCAGCACATGAGAATATTGCAAACTATTGTTAATCTCAATCATTCTTCTTGCTAAATGCCATCTTACATTTTGGCTGTCAGATGATTTAATGACTAAGCCTTCTTCAGAGATAATTAGGTTTCTGGTGTGAGGTGAGGCATATAAATTCAATCTCTAATCAAAGTTAAAAAATAGTTCCATTGAGGATTTGTGTACAAGGTTAAGTGCACTGAATTAAAAAAAAACACATTTACTGAACACTTGACAAAAGTTACCAAAAGGGGGGTTGGTTGTCACGATGCCTGCCCCCAGACATCAGGAGCAGATCAGTCTGCCCAGAGTATTAGCCCAGAGTATTAGCACCCATGGGGATATGTAAGGCCCCAAGGGATTGTTTAAGGGCTTCTTTGACTCAGTACTGGCACCGTTGGCGCCAGGCTCATATTGCCTCATTCAGGCAAACCAGGTCATCTTGTGGAGAAAACATGTACAGGCCACCTTGAGGCCTTTGGAAGGGATTACTTTATTCAAGGCACTACTTCTGAGTGGCTATTTAAACCACGCCCGGAGAACAGAACACGCTTCGCATTATTCTGCACTCCTGCAGTGTAACGCTCACCATGCCTGCAGATCCAGTATCCAGTCCTCAGCCATGCCCATCGTGTTCTTCGCGATCCGAACCTGCAAAGCAGATTAGAACAGGAGCCTTACCATTTGTCATTGCAAGCGTCCGGGAGTCGCCGCACCTGCAAGAAAAGGAATACCAGTTACTGCGCTGTACAGCCAGCATCAGCACCGCTGGGTTCTCACCGATGCTCCATCCATCCATGCGATACAGCAAGGCATTCTGACGAGATCGCCGTCTGGAACATCCACATCTGCAAAAGATGAGAAAAGTTAACAGGTGAGCTGCGCCTCGCTAATAGACATTTAAACCTCGCATCACCAGATACTTACCGAGGTAATACTCACTCGAGGTTCGGCGAGTTTCCATCATACGTCCTTCGCTCCAAGGAAACACAGCACCTGCAGAATAAAGAAAGGACAATTGATCGTATTAATGAACAACATCGCATACTAAGACGGTTTGCTTATTGCACATACCGAATCTTACCTTGGCGCTACCTCGATTCTTTCGAAGAAGAGACACCTGTCTTGGGCAATTCTACAAGAGGAAGAAACATAAAGAAAGGGCACAAGAGTGAACTTTTAGACAACTTGAACTCTAAAGCATTGCATGCTACCTTTGATTAGCATAAGATGTACCTTTGAGTCATTGTTGTCCGGAACTCTGCCATAAGAATACGGGATCAGTGAAGTTAACTGGATCTCCAAGTTCAGCGCACCCCTGCATTCCGACACAGGATGGAGAGGCCATCCTTCTTAAAAATAAGGTGAGACATTTAAGGGAAAACACAAGGTGGTTATGGAAGCAGAAGCCAAAACCTCCTTCTAGCGGTCAGCTAACTTGCCATTTTTACCACTCTAGGAAAATCCTCCTACGTGCCAGACAGACGAAACTAAGTGGGCAAGCGCAATCACTCATCACTACACTACGAGTCGCATTGGTGGAGACTGTTGCAGTCTAGCTTTGCTCGGCGCCCCTGTGGAACC
Source organism: Ambystoma mexicanum (assembly GCF_040938575.1). Classification (NCBI taxonomy): domain Eukaryota; kingdom Metazoa; phylum Chordata; class Amphibia; order Caudata; family Ambystomatidae; genus Ambystoma; species Ambystoma mexicanum. The sequence goes on along the minus strand of NC_090921.1, from coordinate 1,195,871,011 downwards.
CAGGTGAGCGTAACAGGACGCGAAGCCTTCACACAAATTTCTACCCGGGCGTCATGGAGACCTCAGAGACTGACCAATTAGCTCAGCGCCTGGGGGAGCTTAGGGCTGAAGGGCATTCCGCCCGCCAAGAAACCAATGCTCTAAGAAGAGAACTGATTGTGGCAAAGGAGCGTACAGATGACCTCGCCAGACAACTACTCCAAGACAAGCTGGTCACACACCATTACCTGGATTGGGAGGAGCGGCAGCCCAAACTCAGTCAAGTAACCCAGTACAAGTAGTATTACCGGGGGCTATCCCTTTAGCTCCACCAGAACGCTTTGCAGGGGACCCTAAGAGGTTTGCAGTGTTTATGAATCAGTGCCGCTTGCACTTTTTATGTAGGCCTGGAGTCTTCCCTAATGATCAATCGAAGGTTGCCTTCGTACTATCGTATCTCAGCGGCAGTGCAGCAGATTGGTCTATCCCGCTAGTCGAACAGGATGACCCTCTTCTTCGGGATTTCCAGGGATTTCAGCAATACATGGAGAAATTGTTCACCCAACATTCTCAAGGTCAAGCGTTAGATAATTAACTTTTGTCCTTACGTCAAAGGAACCAGGATCTACTAATTTACATTGCAACTTTCAATAGGTTGGTGGTAGAAACCGGTTGGCCTGAAGACAAAAGAACTACGCTATTCCATCATGGGTTAAGAAGCGAGCTAAAAGACGTGCTAGCACAGGTTGTAAATCCACCCCAAGAATGTGCGGAATACATGGACCTAGTGGTTCAGTTGGACCACAGTCTTCAGAACCGAAAGGCTGATCGGGCTAGATTCGAGAATCGGGTTCTGGTGAGATCCAAAGACAACACCTCCACAGGTACGGATGTATCTGAACCCATGCAAATAGGGGGAGTTAGAGGACCGTTTCCAAAGCCGAAAGAGACAAAAGAAGACACTTGCAATTGTGCTTATATTGGGGAACCTCAGGGCATTTTTTGCGGGACTGTCCGATGAAACCGCCTAAGAAGGCAGTAGGAGACGCCGACAAGGTCAGTACTGAATCTGAGCCTGGAAATGACCCTGCCTGACAAGCGTAGAGGTCCGCTTGTCGAGCGAGAAGAAGGACTCTCAGACCTCACACCTAACCTTACCTATGATCCTTATTAATCAGCAGCAACCATCTCGCATGCATGCAGTTAGAGCATACATCGATAGTGGAGCCATAGGTAACTATATGGATCAAGAATTGGCTACAAGAATGACATTTTCTCTTTGCAAAAAGACCACAACTGATGTAGTCACCACCATCGATGGGACCGAAATAGCTTGTGGCCCAGTAACTCATTCAACGATGGAGATGACACTGTTGGGCCAAGATGGGCATCGAGAGGGCATTGCGTTTGATTTAATCAAGGCTCCACAGTTCCAAATAATTCTGGGAATGCCATGGTTAGAAATGCATAATCCTTGCATGAACTGGCGTGGAAAGAGAGTGACCTTCTCGGAGTGTATGCATACTTGTTTTCCGGAAGAACCCCCGACCAAGAAGATAGCTACGGTCATGAGCCCGACAAATCAGTTACCCCACAATTACCAGGATTTTCAGGATGTATTTCAAAAAGATCAAGCCAACACTTTACCACCTCATAGATCATATGATTGCCAAATCGATCTCATACCTGGTGCACAAATCCCTTGCAGTAGATCTATGCCCTTACTGAACCCGAGAATCTTCATTTGCGGCAATATTTAGATCAATACCTGGCTAATGGCTTCATCCGCCCGTCAAAGTCTCCAGCGGCCTCGCCTTTGTTCTTCGTCCCAAAAAAGGAAGGAGACCTAAGAACTTGTATTGACTATAGAGCATTAAATAAAGTAACTGTAAAAAAACGGTACCCCTTGCCCCTAATTCTGGTATTGGACCAAGTAAAGGATGCTTGTATTTATACTAAGTTTGATCTCCAAGGGGCGTACCATCTGGTATGCGTGAAAAAAGGCGACAAGTGGAAGACCGCTTTCCTACCAAATACAGATTATTTGAGTACCAGGTGATGCCTTTTGGGCTTTGTAACGCCTCGGCAGCGTTTCAGTATTTTATGAACGGTGTCCTTCGTGAACTAATTGATGTCTGTGCCGTCGCATATATTGACGATATCCTGGTATACTCATCCTCTGAACAAGACCATGTGAAGCATGTTCGTGCAGTACTAGAAAAATTACGCCAACACAAATTGTACGCAAAATTAGAGAAGTGCTTCTTTCACACTACCGAGGTCGAATTTCTTGGGTTTGTCCTGACCCCAAACAGAGATCGAATGGATTAACGGAAGGTAGATGCCATCCTCAAATGGCCCTCACCTACTTCAATAAAAGGGGTACAGAGCATGCTGGGATTTGTGAATTTCTACCGCAGGTTCATTCCTGATTTTTCACATTTGGTGCACCCCATCACATCACTTTTGCAGAAGAATAAACGCTTCCAGTGGTCAGAAGAAGCAGAAAAGGCCTTCCAAGATCTAAAGCAGAAATTTACTTCAGCTCCTGTTTTGAAGCATCCACGCCCAGAACTCCCATACGTGGTAGAAACTGATGCACCCAGTCTGGCTATGGGGGCGGTTCTTTCCCAAAAAGATCCAGAGACAGGTCAACTTCATCCAGTGGCGATTTGGTCACGGAAGTTTTCAGCACCCGAGCTAAACTATGCCATCACCAATAAAGAACTTCTAGCCATCAAGACAGCATTCAAGGCTTGGCGGCACTATCTTCTCGGAGCCCGACACACCATCACAGTAATTACGGATCATAGAAACTTACAATATTTGAAGACGGCCAAGGCTCAATCATCGCGTCAACTTAGATGGGCTTTATTTTTTGCAGAATACGATTTCGTGATTACATACCGACCTGGTTGTCAAAACGGCAAAGCAGATGCTCTATCCTGCATAGTAATGGAAGAAGCATATACAAATCCAGACCCTGTGCCGAAAATCCCAGAAAGAAGAAAACTAGGAATAACTACCTTGCTAACTCTAAACGACCTCCATGAGCAGATCCAGCAACTGCTCGATTCTACAGCCTTACAAGATTGGTCGAACAAAGGAAAAGACCATTCAGTCATTGACCATTTACCGTATTACCAAGGATGTCTTTATCTACCGAGTAAGGAATTGCAAGAACAGGTTATTTCCAATAATCATGAGTCCTTGGTTGAAGGCCACCCTGGAATCGCAAAAACCGAAACCAAAATCAAGAGACATTTCTGGTGGCCTAATTGGCAAAAGACATTAAGTTATTTGTGTTATCTTGTGGCATTTGGGCTCAAGACAAGACCCAGAAGAAGAAGCCAGCAGGTTTATTACAATGCTTAGACATTCCACCTACACCCTGGCATACATTATCCCTTGATTTTATCACGGACCTTCCTCCATGTAGTGGGTTCAACACTATTTTAGTGATAGTGGACCTATTTTCCAAAATGGCCCACTTCATCCTGTTAAAAGGCTTACCTTTGGCCTCAACCCTGGCCAAGGAATTTCTCGAACACATCGTTCGACTACACGGATTTCCTTCAGTACTAGTTTCTGATCGGGGCAGTCAGTTTATTTCACAGTTTTGGAAAAAAAGTTGCCAGTTAGCTCAAATTGATGTCAGACTTTCAACCAGCCACCATCCACAAACAGAGATGGTCAAACCGAGAGAACCAACCAAACGTTAGAGCAATACCTATGCTGCATGTTACACCAAACGGAAAGCAACTGGAAGGATATTTTATGGATAACCGAGTATGCCTACAATAATTCTTTACACCCCGCACTGGACAAAGTCCTTTTAACACCATATATGGAAGACATCCTCGAACCTCTGAACTCGATCCACCTCAACACCTGGAGATGCCCGCCGTAAGCAATTTACACGCTACTATAACACAAGCTTTCAAAAAGGCGACTGAACATTTAAAACAAGCAAAAGAAAGGTACAAGAAAACCGCTGATCAACATCGGAGTGAAGCTCCAAAATATCAGATTGGAGACCAGGGGCCTCATTACAACCCAGTCGTAAAGTAGGGAACTTACTGCCTGGGTTGTAATGAGGCCCCTGGTCTGGTTAGCTTCAAGACACATACCGTTAAAAGGGACCCGCACTTTTAATCCCAGATATTTGGGGCCTTACACCATCAAGGCCATCATCAATCCAGTGGCAGTAAAATTGGAGTTACATCCGGATATGCAAGTCCATCCGGTATTTCATGTTTCACTGTTGAAACCAGTGCAACCAGGAACAAGAATAACAAAACCACCAAGCCCCATCCTGGTAGATGGCGAACCAGAGTTCGAAGTAAGAAACATTTTGGACTCAAAGTTGGTCAAATCAAAACTCTTTTATCTTGTTGACTGGAAAGGATATGGTCCACAGAAAAGATCATGGGAACCAAGTGACTATGTTCATGCACCATGACTGGTAAAACGCTTCCACCAGATCTTCCCGGACAAGCCTGGACCAGCGAGAAGAACCACTTTGGGAGGGGCCTTGGGGGGAGTGCTGTCACGATGCCTGCCCCCAGACATCAGGAGCAGATCAGTCTGCCCAGAGTATTCGCACCCATGGGGACCTGTAAGGCCCCATGGGATTGTTTAAGGGCTCCTTGGACTCAGTCCTGGCGCCGTTGGCGCCAGGCTCATATTGCCTCATTCAGGCAAACCAGGTCATCTTGTGGAGAAAACATGTACAGGCCACCTTGAGGCCTTTGGAAGGGATTACTTTATTCAAGGGACTGTTTCTTTGGGTGTGGTACTGGGACTACTTTACCTGGGGACTACTTCTGAGTGGCTATTTAAACCACGCCCAGAGAACAGAACACGCTTCACGTTATTCTGCACTCCTGCAGCGTAACACTCACTGTGCCTGCAGCTCCAGTATCCAGTCCTCAGCCACGCCCGTCGTGTTCTTCGCGATCCGAACCAGCAAAGGGGAAAAAGAAAGCAGATTAGAACAGGAGCCTTACCATTTGTCATCACTAGCGTCTGGGAGTCGCCGCACCTGCAAGAAAAGGAATACCAGTTACCGCGCTGTACAGCCAGCATCAGCACTGCAGGGTTCTCATCGATGCTCCATCCATCCATGCGATCCAGCGAGGCATTCTGACGAGATCGCCGTCCGGAACATCCGCATCTGCAAAAGATAAGAAAAGTTAACAGGTGAGCTGTGCCTCGCTAATAGACATTTAAACCTCGCATCACCAGATACACACCGAGGTAATACTCACTCGAGGTTCGGCGAGTTTCCATCATACGTCCTTCGCTCCAAGGGAACATAGCACCTGCAGAATAAAGAAAGGACAATTGATTAACCATATTAATGAACAACATCGCATACTAAGACTGTTTGCTTATTGCACATACTGAATCTTACCCTGATGCTACCTCGATTCTTTCGAAGAAGAGACACCTGTCTTGGGCAATTCTACAAGAGGAAGAAACATAAAGAAAGGGCACAAGAGTGAACTTTTAGACAACTTGAACTCTAAAGCATTGCATGCTACCTTTGATTAGCATAAGACTTATCTTCGAGTCATTGTTGTCTGGAACTCTGCCATAAGATTACGGGATCAGTGAAGTTAACTGGATCTCCAGGTTCAGCGCACCCCTGCATTCCGACACAGGATGGAGAGGCCATCCTTCTTAAAAATAAGGTGAGACATTTAAGGGGAAACACAAGGTGGTTACGGAAGCAGAAACCAAAACCTCCTTCCAGCGGTCAGCTAACTTGCCATTTTTACCACTCTAGGAAAATCCTCCTATGTGCCAGACAGACGAAATTAAGTGGGCAAGCGCAATCACTCATCACTAAACTACAAGTCGCATTGGTGGAGACCATTGCAGTCCAGCTTCGCTCGGCGGCCCTGTGGAACCCAGGTGAGCGTAACATTGGTCTCATTCATTAAAAGTGCAGCATTGAGCCTGGGCACCAAGGTGTGTCCCTCACTAGACTCTCTGTAGGCCCAAATAGACACAATGCTGGACCTTCTAAAATGACACATGGGGCCTCATTACGAGGTGGGTGGTAAGGGATTACCGGTACCGGTAAGGGCACCGGTACCGGTAATCCCTTACCCCCCTATTACAAGTTCCCTTTGCGGGTCCTCCCTTAACACCTGGTTTTACCAGGCGTTAAGGACGGGACCCGCAAAGGGACTTTGGTGCTAATAACGGTACCGCAATTTGCGGTACCGTTATTAGCGCCTTCCCCATTCCCATTGAGCCCTATGGGGGCTCAAATTGGAATGGGGAAGTGCCCTGGTGAATGGGGAATTACCGACCCCGCCAACCTTGGAATGGGGCGGTAATAGCTCCATTCACCAGGGCGGAGTCGGTAAGAATTTGGAGGCAGCCATGGCGCTAATAGCGCAATGGTTACCTCCAAACTTCTAATGAGGCCCAGATGTAATCACATCATAGAGACACAGTCAAAAATAGGTGCAGGTAGATCATTTCCTACCCATATATGTGAAAACTCTGTTGTAAGAACCAGACAGAGTCCTGGTGAGGGCATGTTCAGTTTCTGTGTGGGTGAAAAGACATAGGTGTCTTGGGTTGCCTGCAATGTAGCATGTTTGGCATATACAGTGCCCGAAAGATGTCATATAATGTAAAACTCTCAGATCTTACCTTGACTGCATCAAAGCTCTTTTACCGTTGATAATGCAGCAGAGAAGCTATACGTTACGGGGCTAACAACGCCTTTGGGCGCAGTCTCGGGAACTTCAGATGTTTAATGAGACACCTCATGAATACGTTACCTGACCAGGCTGAGCCGTCTCTAGACAGTTGCTGCTGGAGATGCCAAATAGCTGAGCGGCAGCCATGTTGGCATGGTCAAAGTGTCCTTGATCAAATATATTGGACTGGGTGGAAAGAAGAATTAGCTTCAACTGACCAGTGTGGGATTGTTAGGATCTTTGTTTGCTACAGTGCAGGGAATTCGTTCATTGGGTACCCGTTTATTGCAATGATTTTATTTGGGATATTTGCCTGGCGAAATGTCAGGCTTAGCACTAAATTAGCCAGACTAAGCTTTCATATTGACTATACTGAATACAGCAGACTCCACCACATATCACAAAATCAACAGACCACAATAATAAAACACACACAGGCTGTCCCAATTATGCCCCCAGGTACTTTGTATTCATTCCATAAAACCAGAATTTAAAATGATTGCAGTGGAAGACATCATCATTACATCCTTATTGAACACTTGCAAGAAATAGGAAGAAAGGCATAGCATAGCTTGTCAAAAACACAGCGTTCGTTATGTATATTCACAGTTATACTTTACTTTAAAATATTTGTAACATGTACCACAAGGCCTGGGGGCTTAAGGGCACAGACAACATATACCACCGAAGACAGTCAGACAGGCAGGTCTAAGTCTCAAACATATCGCACTTAGCATGCGGGGCAGCAATCATACTACAGTCCAACCATAACGGTAGCATTATCTAACCAGCAATGTTTTTGATCTTTTCCTAAACACCACTGTAGAGCTCAGCTCCCCAGGATCAAGCAGAATAGTATTCCAGGCTCTCAGAACCGCCATAAAGAAAGCACATTAATTCACATGGGTCAGTCTGCAGGTTGGGATTTTGAGTTGGCTGGCCTTGTTTGATCTTAACGTCCTGCTACTCGATTTACACACCAATGCCTCATCCAGATACAAAGGGCTGGACCCATTGAGACATTTATGGGTAATGTCTTGGGAGGATAGCTCAGGGGCAAGGTGCTCACCTTGGAAGCAAGACGACATGGAGCAACACAGGTTCGATCCCCAGGTCTGCGCTTAGAAACCTCTGGGTATTAAGCGCGTTATAAATAAACTATCATATCATATCAATCATCAGCAGGCAATAGTTGACTCTTGCCTCTATGGGCAGCCAGTGTAAATGATGCCATTCTTTTTTGGCTATGCCCACAAGCAAGCTACAAAAATAGTACATTTTTGACCCAATTATGGCTCTTGCCATGGTTTCACATTTGACTTTTGAAATGGATGAAGCTGCACTAGCAGCTTAATGTAGTATGCAGTAGAGGAGACCAGGCTACTACTCAACTGGGCCCTCATATTCGGTTTCTGGTCCAAGTATACCCCCAATGTTTTTACTTATTCTTTTGTCGAAATACTGTATCCTGCTACTTGGAAACAAGTGTAGTCCGTACACAATGTGCAAATCTTCTCCCCAGTGCCAACCACCATTAACTCTGTTTTTTCCTCATTCAGTGCCAAGCCATTGTTGATCATCGACACCTGGATAAGTCCATATATTTTATTAATGGTTTCCTCATAATCTTTATGCTTACCAGTCAATGGGATGACACATTGCGAGTCATCCTCCTAATTGGTGAAAGCAACATTATCTTCCATCAGAAGGCTAAAAAGTGGCACAGTAAAAATATTATAAAGCAAGGGAGAAAGAGAAGCCCCCTGAGGCACACCATATGTCAGAAGAACAGGCTGAGCCTCAGCTGCTTTACTGCAGACTCTACACCATCTGCTACTCAGAAAAGAGTTAACCCATTGCACTGCACTCTCTGAAAAGCCTGCCACCTCCTTTAGCCTGGTGACCAATAAAGCATGGTAAACCAGGTCAAAGGCAGCAGAAAGGTCCACTAACATAAGTAGTGCAGTTTGGCCGTTATACATGATTTGTAACAATCTGGATTTCAAATCTAATAGGGCCGTTTCTGTGCCATGGTTCTCCCTAACACCTGTCTGCCAACTTTTTAAAATCCCATTTGTCTTCAGATAGATCCCTATTTGTGGGTATGCTACACGAACTAGGTTCTTCATCAGAAAGGGCATGTTACTGATAGGCCTGTAATTGGCAAGTGTATCCGAACACAGGTCAGGCTTTAATAGGGGCATGACCCAGGCATTATTAATACAAGTAGGAACACAGCTTTCTCCGTATGAGGCATTGAAACATTTGCACAACATGCCAATCAGCAGGGGAGAGCATACTGTTATGACTATTGCAGGGCACACATCCCCTTTGCACATTGTTTGGTTTTAGGTTGCTAATAAGTACTGCGAGATCCTATTCTGAAATAGGTTTAAAATCGAATTGATTTTGCGGAATCAGATGTGTGTATATTGCAGGGGGTATGCTGTCTGCTATGGGACTGACAGTCTTTTTGTTTAATTCGATATTAAGTTTTATGTGCTTAAGTTTTCCTCACATTGCTTCCTGTATCGAAGTACACCAAGAGACATCCTTATTAATTATGTCAGATTATACAGGCATACATTCCCTTAACATCCCCCCACCAATACAATGATTTTTCGTTTGCCTTCACTGAAACTACCCACTCCTTAGCAAACTTGGCAGACTACATGCATACTTTGTACATGGCCTTGAGATTATAACAAACAACTTTAGCGCTCATGCTAAACATCCCTTATCCTCACAAATTATGACTTGCATGTGGGCCAAGGCCTTTATCCCTCAATACCTAAGAACAAATGTGTTTTGCCCTTTCATTGCTAATTTGACACGTCACTATGGAGTGCACTAATTTATTATGACTTTTCCTCTTTTTTTTTTAACTATACTCACCAATAATTTGGTGTCGGATGATTCTGCCTGCACTGGCAAATACATTCATTTTCTTTTTAGTTGCCCTCTCTCAGTTCCACTGCCTTTCTCTGGGAGTACAGCAAGCTGTCATCTAGCACTCTTCTCCCTGCTCTGCAGCACAGCACAGCCTGGCCCAATATATTGGACTGGGTAGAAAGAAGAATTAGCCTCAAGTAATCAGGGTTGGATACACATGACTCACCTTATTAGAGTGTTCCCGTGAATCCCTTCATTAAGACTTGTAAGGTGACCAGACAACCTGTGAATCCACCTTTCTTTACAGTTTTACTGCTGGTGATTGCATGGTGTTATTGCACATTTTGGAGCGGTGCTCTATTATTCTTGCGACAATTGATCTAGTGGTCATGTCAATGTAAATCATATTGCAGGTACAACAAATGACTTATATGGCACTATTTTAATTACAGTTAGTGGAGGATTTTAACTGTCGGATGAAGTTTCCATGCTTAATGATGGTTGTTTTCTCTGTGTATGGGCAGGCAGAACAACCTTCACACAGATAATGACCTCTAACTGGGTTGGATTCTATGTTCCAATGTCTTAATAAAGTTTTCTCATGATGTGTCTATACATATTTTGAGTGAACTAGCTTATCTCTGATATATGAATTCCTTTTCAGTGTGAACAGAGGAGTCCTTGAGATTTTGGAAGTGGATTGTACAAGATGTCAATATTTAACCAATTTCTTGATGTTCACCATGTGCTTGGAGAAAGTGTTAACACAAACAACAGTATAGTCAATGGTTTTTTAACTTTTGGGATGAGTAACATTCCCTTGTCCTTATACCATTCATGGATTGAAGATTGGTTTGTCAATTTAAAAGGGTATCCTCAAGCTTGCAATCACTCGACCAATATGTTGGCATGTATACTATAGTCCTCTTTATATGTACAGTTCCTTCTGATGCACAAAAATTGTGAATATGGAAGGTTACCGAATATCACTTTGGAATATTGGTTAATAGATAAAATTGTTTTGTGGTTTATTCCTTTGATATTCTCTTTGTTTGTTGCCTAATAGGACCTAGCATATACAAATAAAAATTGGGAATACCCTAATTTGTTTGGAGAGTAATTAGCACAGACAATGGCTGTGAGAGTTTCCTATTCATTTGTTGCTCATATTAGGCATGTATTCCGGCACTGAACTACACATCTGTGCACTTGAGTGGTGTGCTTCTTAGTTCTTGAGCGACAGTTGCCAAGCATGTCTGAAGCAAACTATCTGAGCTGTACTGATGCTCATATCCAACAGGCTCTTTTGGGCCCCTTTGGGGACAGTCCAGAGACAATAGCGACAATAACTGTGTGTTTAATGTGCTCCTTGCAAACTAAGTGTGTCTGCCCCATGTCCTGACAAAGGTTTGCAACATGACTGACAGATAAAGGCTAGATATAAACAGCCATGGTTCATTGATGTGGTTCTTAGGAGTTGTCGTTCCCTAGGGAGGGACTGTAAGGGATTTCCATGTGGCCTAGGTGTGAGTTCCTCTACACAGGGGGTATCCTACAGAAGGACATATTTCTCTCGGCAATTCAGTGGTATTTGTTGCACAACACTATTTGGCACCTTTGAAGACGATCTAACTAGCCTTATAGCCAACAACACCAAAGACTACTCCCAAACCCTACTATTGGAAGACTTTAACCTCGCTTTAATGAAACTGACAACAAACATGCAGAGTCAGTTGTAGCCCTGATCAAGGACCACGGGCTTGATCAAAAATCCTCTCCCCTACCCACGTCAAAGGAAGGACCCTCGATTGGCTATCTCAACTGAATTGCAACGTAAGTATTACAGATATCGTTCCACAAACATGGATCGATCATTATCTAATAACTTTCTCTGCCACATTAGATCTCCTGAGCCCCAAAATCAACAACATGGCTCCCCCTCCCCCGACTAGAAGCAAGAAGGATATGATTGCTGAAAATATTATCCCTCTCCTCCTCCCAGCCTTATTTGGATTGGAAAGTAACAACCCCGAAGCTTTAGTAAATACTTTTAATGATGCGTTGACTAAAGCACTACACTAGATGCAACGGTTGTATACAAATTGTTCGTATTACAACTGTTCGAATGACAATTGACCTTTTCACAATTGACCAAATTGTGAAGGTCAATTGTAACATATATGCGGGGGGAAACCCCCCGCAACCCCCATCCAACCCAAACCCGCCCAAAACCCCATATATATATATATATATATATATATTCAGTGAAAAAACTTTGTTAAAGGGACGTTATGGTTAAGTTGCGCTACTAAAAACCTATGAAATTCAGTGAAAAAAACTTTGTTAAAGGGACGTTATGGTTAAGTTGCGCTACTAAAAACCTATGAAATTCAGTGAAAAAACTTTGTTAAAGGGACGTTATGGTTCCAAGTAAAACCGAAAAACCCTTGAAATTCGCCAGTTATGGTAAGCTAAGCAACCATAACTCGCGCCGCCACCGTGCACTGCTAAGACTAACACCCAGGACATCAAAGATGACATCACAAATGTCATTGATGACATCACTATTATGAACTTGATGTCCGCGAACTTATTTAATGTTCGCGGACATGTTCGGAGAACAGTACCACCACCTAAAAACTCTGGGGAGGTATGTGTAATAGTTATATCATAACATAGGGACATTTAACAAATTCACAAAGCAGCACACATACAAAGTATATGTAGTAATACTTAAAAAAATGTTACCCATGTATGTAACACACTAACCATTCATGTAAATACAATATGTTTTAAAAAGGAATATACCAAAAGAAGATAAAGTGGCTTCCACCATAATTACCTCACAGACGCTCCACAACCAACAGCAAGACCAGACGTATACACTACTGATTACATATCTCACCAGACATAGTAAGTGCACTTCTTTTTACTCATATATTTATAAACTTTCGATATTAGAAAAATAAACATATTACTTTTTTGTTTTCTCACAGAAATGTGTAGTACTCTCGACTGGCTAGAGGAGCATTTCCCACGAGAGGAAATGTTAGAAAATAGTCCACCTAATGGTACACACTTTACTATATAAACCAATTAATACATATTATTTTGTATACATTTAACATATACATTTTTTTTTATTACAGACCATACAAAAATTCCAAGCATCTCACAACAACAATCAGAGGATATCACTCTACAGCAGATTCATCAAAAAATGGACGACCTTATGCAAAATTTTATGGATTTGAAAAACTTGTGGAAAATTATGTGAAACCCCCAACAGCACACCATTGTCCAACCTGCACTTGTCCCCCCTCACCCTATCCCACGAAGTTAACCCCAAACCCTGTCTATGGACCAAAGCGTTTCGATGAGATTTCCTTCCCTTCTTCACCTGATCCCAGTTATCTAGAAATCCCTAATTCTCCTGTTTTTGTTTCCGTTTCTGCCCCACCTTCCCAGTCATAATTGTATATACATATGAAATAAAGTTACTTTTCTTATATTGTGTTGTAATTACTTTCAGTTCCTTGTAATAAAACCAATTTAGGTGTCCACGGACACCACGGTTGTTCGGAAATGTTCGTAAAGAAACAAAAATTTAAGTGTTCTAAAGAACACTATATCTGTCCGTAATGTTCGCTATCAAATTAAAACTGTCCTAAGAACACAATTGGTGTCCTGAAATGTTCATAAATAAACGAAAATGATGTGTCCTGAACAACAGTACAACTGTTCGTAGTGTTCGCTACCCAATTGAAAGTGTTCTAAGAACACAATTGGTGTCCTGAAATGTTTGTACATAAACTAAATTACACGTGTCCTGAAGAACATTATATCTGTCCTTACTGTTCGCTACCAAGTTTAAACTGTTCTGAGAACACACGCGGTGTCCTGAAATGTTCGTTTCACGTGTGACGCACTTTTAATTACTTCAGAACCCGAACAGTGTCCATAGGACATCAATGCGCATGCGCTAACCAATCTCCGTGCACTTGGTGTCCTGCGGACAGGCACTTCCTTCGCAGACTAGTTCGCAAACAGATCATATGACCGCGCCCACGCTCATCGTGTGTCCTGAAATGCGGACACTGTTCGTGTCCCCGAACAATTTAACAGTACATTTTCAGTTAATCCATAATATTTTTCAATAAAATCTCACCATGCCACAAGTCCCACATAGCAATCTTGAGTTTCTATATACCTTTTGAAACTTTCCGATCCTTTTTTTGTGTTCGATCTGTCCGCGCACAGTGCGCATGTCCGCGGACCGCGCACAAGCACCCCTATAAAAGACCACGCCCAAGAGCTTATTCCCATTGTGTTTCTGGCTATTCTTCAGAACACAGTGATTTTTGCTGCCACCTGCAGACTACACCATCATCGACATGGCATCCTTGGCTGCTGAACTGCCACTTGGTGCTGCACCTGCTTCAGCACCACCACCACCCCCTCCACCACCACCAACTCCCCAAGGGCCTGAAGAGGGGAACAGGACTGAGGATGCGGAGGAGGAAGAAGAGGATGATGAGAATGAGGTAGAGGAAATCCCTACTACCCGCACTAGGCGTGAGTCTTGGGTGTGGCGGTTATTTACCATTCATGGGAATGGTCCTAAGGCTCGTGCGAACCATGTTACCTGCAATGAGCGCAAAATGATGCTCAGTTGCGGGAAGCACAGTAACTACAGCTTTGGGACCACTACTATAAAGCGACACCTGAGGTCATTTCACTCTGGGGCTATTCGCAGGGTTGTACCTTGCGAAGAACGTATCAGGTTGATTTCCTCTACTTCATCCTCTGTTTCTGATCCTGTCACCACAAGGACCACCTCTGTGGGACAGCGTCTTTCTCAAGCTGCCTCACAGGCCATACAGAATGCTGATGACCCTTACCTTTCAAGGGTCACAGTTGTATGTATGTACTGTGACACAGTACTCTGCAGGGGGGAGCGACTTCGGAGTGCTTTTGAGACTATCGTCTCAGAGCACGAGAAGACCTGCTCACTACCCAAATAAAACCCACTCTACATCTTCCTCTCTCAGCTCGCCCTTTCTTATCCCTGTGGTTGGTGTCCCCCCCTTTACCCTCCTTTACCCTCCTCTCCTAGTGTGTCGTGTCTGAAAAACCAAAAAAAATACAAAATTACAAAAATCAGAAAAAAAATAAGGCTCTTTTCAGAGCCGCCTTTCCCAGTTAAAAAATAGAAGTGAAAATAAATGAAGCAGGGCTCTTTGTATTTTTTAGAAGTCCGCGGACAGTTCGCGAACATTAAAAAAATTGGGTTACTACTCCATCACAAACATTGTAATTTTCTCTGGAAAGAAGTGGTGGCTCTGAAAAGAGCCTTTGGGTGTGTTTGTAAGTCAAAAATTGTAAATACTTAACATCTACTTCAAAATCGTTGTTGTAATTCCAAAAAAGGTCGCAATGCATTTTGTACATTTCTCAGAAAAATCTGATTGCCAGCATAAGTAAGATGGACTCCATCTCTGCGAAAAATGTATGTACTACAAAACATAATATTTTCATTGTGAAAAGAAGACATGCCAAAATCTCTTAGAAAGCCACAAACAGCCTTATTAACATTGCGCCTTGCTTTTTCCATTTGTGGACCAAATGAAGAAGAACGAAGCCACATTTGTCTCTGCGCAATCCGTGAAAATATCACTTGAGAATTAGGAAACATGTCCATAACCTTCCTTAGTCCTTCTTTCATAGCAAATTGCAAAGAAATTCCAGTCACATGTCCTAAACTGTTCCCTCCACAATGAATTACAATTATGTCTGGATGTTGCTCTGTCTCCAAAGTAGCACAGAGAGGTAGCAAGTCCAACCACTTCATTCCACATACTCCATGCCAGTGTACTTCCACATGTGGGAATCCAAGATCTACAGCTACTCCACAGCTTTCTGCATGCACCTTCAACCAATGTACCCACGAACCTCCTAAAATCCAAACAATCTGTTTTCTGAAACACACAGCCATAGCTATCTTTTGTTCTCTCAGCAAAAAGAGTATCTGAGAAAATCTCTCCTGGCACAACACACCCACCAAACTTTCCTGACCAATCCCTTTCAGTGCTTATTCTAATTTGCATGACTTCTGAACCCAAAAATCCCCGGATGTAACTCCCGATGTCCGAAAACTACCGCCATGTCCGCGGACATATCGTAACATGAACAGCCCTTCTACCATTTCCACTACACTCTCTCTGCCATTCCCTCATTGGATGTACCTCAAAAATCACATGACCATGCACCAATCACATTCAAGACCTCTACATCTAACTGCATCATCATAGATCAGCACTACAAATGTACTCTGAATCTCTCTGAGTACAAGCGGCATATCATTGGCAAGCAGCATCTACCACAAATACTGTACAAGTCTTCAAAACTTCAGGTATGCATATTTTCTGTATAGTAGATGACATAGCTCTCAACCATTTTTGTTTTACAGGCGGGTGAAATCACCCGATTTTGTTTTTGGCGGGTGAGACGCCCATTGGAATGAATGGGCGTGCAGGAGGCTTGGAGGGTGAGTCTGCCCTTTACAAGGCGTGTGACACCCGCCAAAAGCGTGTGAGTTGAGAGCTATGGTAGATGAACACATTTTCAAACAGACTTGTAAATTTTCAAACAGACCTGTAAAATCTGTAAAATGAATTTACTGTACTTTTTTCAATTTCCTAAAATCAACTATCACTTATACACCTTTATACTTTTTACTTTCTTTATACACACACACTCAAATCATGTTAAACTAACATTTTTTAAATGAAATATATAGACTACATATATTCAAACAAAATTGCATGCAAACACAATCTATGTTTAAACCTTTATAAAAATACTTATACAATTTCATATTTTTTGTTTTTATTTATTTATTTACTTAATTACTTTAAATTAGACATGACATTGAGGCGCTATTACCTAGAACAGTTTACTTACAGAAATAGTGGTATTCACTAATATATTATAAATTTCACAAGACATAGTAATGATATTTTATTTTTGCTACAGTTAGTCATTCAATACAATTTGTTCATTAAGAACATATCATATGTACTGAACTGATGCAATGTATCTTATGTAAATAAATTAGTTTAATGGTTTTACAGAAGGCACTGAGGATTTCAATTAAAAAAATCAATATCTAAATTAAAAACAGTGCTATATACAAACAAAGTTACTAATTGGAAGCTTTTACAGTTGCAGTGAAGACCAGTTTCCTGAAAAGAAGCAGCCGAATTCGAAGAAGAAAGAAAAACTAAGAAGTTACCTGTTAATTAAAAAAAAAAAAAGTAAGTAAAATATCACCATAATATTTATATTTTTAATCAAATATACTATAAAATTAATACGAGCTATTTTGGTTTCTTAAAATAGAGATTTTGTACCATTTTGTCCAAAAATTTCCATGTCTTAAAGAGCGATTTACAACCAGAATGGCCCACAAATTTCTATTTTTGGACACACAAATTAGCCAACTGAACCACTACAATTTTCATATTATAGAACAAACAACTGTTTTAATTGTATACATTAGATTTACTATTTGTACTTTTCCACACCACTAGCTTACTTTTTTTTATCTGAACCCCAGTTTAGTAACACATAAATTCAAGAATACCTATCCCTACTAGTTTTAGTTCCCAATGCACAATCACACACCATTACATACATATTTATCATCTTACTCAAACACTCATGCACACAGCACACATACATTCCAGAACACCCCAACCCATATCTTCTTTATTTTTTTCAACAGACCCTAAAGAATGCCTACCAAAAGACAACTCCATAGAAAGCAACGCAAAATTAGAGCAAATGAAAATAAATCTCTAGCAGAATTTGTAAAAAAAAGTTAAAACAAAACAGCTAATACAATCATTTAGTGAAACACAAGAAGTTTCAAGTACAACAACTTTGCTTCCTCTATCAGAATGTAAAACAAACCAAAAAACAATTAACAGAAAATCAGCTATCAGTACAGATAAAACTACTTCTTCAAATTTTAATATAGTGCAAAGTAAGCATACCAAGAAAAGTATTTTAGCCAAAATATACAGTCAAAAAGTCCTTCAAAATCTTATAAAAACAGGAGAGAAATCAGGTTCAAAGCTTAAAACCTATCGTAGGAAATTAATCTTAGAAGCATTGATGGACAGTGCAATTCTTCTCAAAATAAATTTATTTATTTTACTGTTAAACAAAATGAAACCACTAACAAAACTAATAACTAAATTACAAAAAAGACTTCTCAATAAGCGAAATGTCAACAGAAAGAACTTCTTAAGTATCTGCGGAGGTGAATGGAATCACACTACGAGCACAGAACCATATTTTAATGAAGAAGCATACAAACAAAAGCAAACAAATACAATTGCCATAAATAGCAGTGGTCGAGGTTATGAAAAAGTGAATAATACCATAATGGAACAAGAAGTACTCCTTACAAAAATATGCCCTGAAAACTTAGAATTACCCCTCCATTCAACTGAATCAGAACGTCTAGTGTACAAATGGCCATGCACGTCAATGTGTAACATTCCCAAACAATGTTTCAAATCTTTACACCAATTCCTCAATAAATATGTAAAAAGCAAAGACAAAATCAAAATTAAATTACTGCAAAATATAGATACCTGTCCAGTGCGCAAGTACACAGGACTACAAGGACATTCATTGGCCTGCATTACAGGACCTACTTGTAAAACCACTTTCCATGATATCAAAAGGATATCAACACATCATTCAACTATAAGAAATCTAGTCTATAAACTGTACTATGCTAAAAGTCCTGCTTTAGCACTAGCAAAGTTAAATAACATCCTTCTACATGGTACAGCAAAAAGACCTACTTGAAGAAATTCACTATATCCAGAAAAAATATTTTGGAAGTGAAAGCCATTTACAGAATGAAATAGCTTTAAACCAATTAAGCAACAATTCTACACATGGCAACCTTTTGCTAAACACATACAAAAAAGAAATACTAAAATTTAAAAGTACATCAGCTGAAGCACCAAACCATGTATGTGTATGTTGCCGTAGAATTTTTTATAAAAGTAACACATAAACTGTGGACCTATCATACAAAATAGAAGACAATGAAGATTCTAAATGGTTTGAATTAGCTCTCTACCTTCTAGCAGAAAACAAATATGAAATAACTGAGCCCTTAATACTTTGCAGTTATTGCACTACAAAACTTGACAACAACCAAACTCCTTCACGTTCTATCACAAATAATTTGGAATTATACCCAGTACCAAAACCTCTACAACAACTTAATTTATATGAGAGCATCATAATTCAAACAGTACACCCATTTCAAGCAATAATACGCCTTCAACCAAAAACAGCAAAATTACCTCCCTCTGAATTGGTAAAAGGCATTCGTGGAAAAGTAGTTTATTTACCATCAAATCTAAAAGAAAATGTGCATACTCTAGGAGTGCAACGTGGAATGCAGCAATCTTTAATTATATTAGTAAATGGAGTACCTACAAAAGACAAAAAAATATGGCAACAGCTGGTAGATTTATATAACGTTAGACAAGCCTTCCAATATCTTAAAGAGAATAATGAATATTACAAAGAAATTAATATTGAAGAAAACTTGAAAGATACAACTGAAATAATTCAAGAAACACAAGAAGCTAGTCAATTTGAGCTACTAGATCCTGCTACAATATCAAATACTTTAGACCATCATACAATTCATCCTTTGCACTGTAATGACACCGTACAAGATGTACTAGAAACTTACCAAATGCATCAAACAAAAGGATCGCCAATCAGTATATGGGAAAAAAGTATAGAAGCACGTGCTTTTCCTCTACTCTTTCCTACTGGCAAAGGAGGAAGGTATGATGATAGACCTATTCAAATATCAGCTTCAGAATACCGCTCATTACGGATGTATTCTGAAGATCCCAGATTTAGACAAAATGTGGAATACATATTCCACCTACTCTTTGAAAGTGAACAAGCAACTTTATGTTACGGAGTTGCACACATATTAAAATCAGGATCACACTTTCAAAATATGACAGCTACACAATTATTAGAGAAAGTGCAACAAAAGGATGAGGTTTTACAATCAAATATTACAAATCTATTAGCAAATATGCGTGGTACTAAAGAGTACTGGTTTCGACGTCATGGAGATGTACGTTGTATGATCAGAAACCTTGGCCCACCCACTTGGTTTGTTACATTAAGTTGTGCAGAATATGCATGGGAAGATTTACATGATTTCCTACGCATATCAAATAAAAACAAAACAAACATAGATATTCTAACACCTGGAGAACTTTGTTCTTTGGATCCTGTTAATGTTTCAAGATATTTTCACCATCGCTTCATTGCTATGCTACATTTTATTTGTAATAAAACTGTTCCTCCCCTTGGAGAAGTGCAACACTTCTTTTGGAGAAAAGAATACCAAGCCAGAGGAGCACCACATATCCACATGCTTTTATGGATTAAAGATGCTCCTAAATTTGGTCAAGACAGTGATGCCACTGTTTTACAGTTTATTGAAAAATATGTCACTTGTGAAATTCCATCAGAAGCCACAAATAGTGATCTTCGTGCACAAATTTTACAATTTCAAAGACACAAATGTGGAAAATATTGTCGTCGCAAATACAAAAACAAAGGCAAATACTACACCAAATGCCGATTTGGTTTCCCTAGACCAGTTACAAATACAGGTCAAGTAAACAACCTCATGTCTTCAGTTAGACATACTGTTAAAGGAAAGTCACCTAAAAATACATATTACATAAAAAGAAAAGAAGAAGGAAAATATATCAATGATTATAATGCAATCATTGCCCACTTATGGAATGCAAACATAGATGTGCAGTACATTGCAGACAATTCTACTGCAGTTGCACGATATGTCACAGCATACTTAACTAAAGCAGAAAAGACAGAGCTCCAAGACCTCTGGAATGACCTGTCATCAGATAAAACAGTATCTCAGAAATTAAACAGCTTGGGCATAAAAATGCTCACCCATAGAGAACGTGGATCTTATGAAGCAGCTGATCGTTTAACTGGTACTTCATTGTATGGTAAATCTGAAAATATGGTATGGCTAAGTCTTGGTCCAGCTAAATCTAGAAAAAGAGTTCTAAAATCATATGAAGATATAGAAAAAATAGCCAAACATGATCCCAACAGCCAAGACATTTTAAAAAACAATTTATTGGACACATACTACCCATTCAGAAGTAATACTTTGGAAAACATGTGTCTATACCAAATAGCCCAAAACTACACATGCAAAAATAATATGAAACCCGATGAAAAAAAAGGTAAATACAGAGTGACAGACTGTGAAGGCAGTTTAGTTAAACTCACTAAACCAAATTTAATTAATCATATCAAATTGTCATTGAAGACTCCTCAACATAAAGAAGTATATTACATGTCCCTGCTACAACTCTTCAAACCATGGAGAAAAGAAGAACAATTACTAGATAACTATGACTCATATGAGGATGCTTTCAAAGCAAATGAAAGCACTATAACTGATGTAAACTTTACACAGTACAAAACAATGTTGCACAATGAACAGCAACATGAAGAGGAACTCCAAGCCCAACTAGATAAGGATACTCCTGACAGTAGTCAACCTTCTGTAACAGCAAACCACTGGGAGAACCACTAATAACAAATGAGGCAGAATTAGCTATGATAGAAGTAGAAAACACCATGTGTCAGTATGAAGATAAGGAAGACTTAACTATACTACAATCAAAACTAAACAATGAGCAAAGTAGCATTTTTCAAGAAGTAACAAAACAAATTGCACATGGTGTAAAACATGAAAATAAAGAATGTTCCTGCCATAATTATAAACCTATACTACTGTACGTCAGTGGTGAAGCTGGTTCTGGCAAAACATTCCTAATCAAAATCATTAGTAAGTTCCTTCAACAATTGACAAACAACAAACTGTCAGCTGTTGTCACTGCCCCCACAGGTTTAGCTGCCTACAACATAGGTGGTGTTACATTACACCGATTACTACTATTACCAGTAGAACACCAGAACAAATTAGACTATTACAAACTTTCTGCAGAAGCTGCAATGGAATTACGCAGAGTATTGTAACAAATGAAAATGCTACTAATAGATGAAGTGAGCATGGTCTCCAACCTGATGTTAGCTTTGATTCACCTCAGATTACAAGAAGTACTCGAAACAGACTATGAAGAGCTCTTTGCAGGAAAACACATTATTGTTTTTGGAGATCTGCTTCAATTAACACCAGTAAAAGGTGAACCTATTTTTAAAACATTAGGGCACAAACTCTGCCGTAAAACTGTTGGCAGCATTGGAAATGTCAACCTTTTGCAACATTTCCAATACAGAGAATTAACAGAAAACATGCGCCAATCTGCAGAT
This sequence comes from Ambystoma mexicanum, assembly GCF_040938575.1. Lineage (NCBI taxonomy): Eukaryota > Metazoa > Chordata > Amphibia > Caudata > Ambystomatidae > Ambystoma > Ambystoma mexicanum. Next base: position 1,195,848,974 of record NC_090921.1, on the reverse strand, counting down.
CTAACTTATGCCGACATTTTAAAAAGTTTGAGAGTTGGTATACTTTCTAAAGAAGCAGAAGCAACATTGAAAACCCGGCACATTAATGCACTTTATGGCGATAATGCATGTGCTACAGATGTTATGGAACATTTAGCCCACAAAAATGTCAATTGTATGGCCTTAATGCCAACTCTTGCAAGCTGTTTCAAATTCAATGAAATCATGCTAAGTAAAGAAATGCAACCAATAATGGAAATTAGCGCCACAGACAAACTAGATGTACATGGTATGACACTACCCATGTGTGACCAAGCCACAACAAGACTAAATAATTTAGAAAAATCAATCTCAAACACAGCAGGCTTAGAAAAGATGTTAAAATTATCCTTAAATTGCAGAATAATGCTTACACGTAACCTTGACGTGGACCAAGGACTAGTTAATGGAGCACTGGGTACAGTTGTTGGCTTTCAAACATACCCACGTGACAACAAAATTCAGTTTGTCAATATACTCTTTGACAAACTTTCAGAAGTAAAACGGATAGGACGCTCAACAGCTAGATTCCTTCTCTTCAAAGATATGTATGTACGCAGAGAACAATTTTCTCTAACTCTTGCATACGCAGTCACGATTCATAAATCACAAGGTCTTACCCTAGACAAAGCAATGATAGATATTGGTAACACAGTCTTTAAAGAAGGCATGAGCTACGTAGCACTATCATGCTTACGTACACTTGACGGTCTATTTCTAATCAACTTTGATGCAAGTAAAGTAAATGCTGATATTCCTTGCATTTTAGAATATAATAGACTTCGCTCACTATACACTCCCCATCTAAACACATATTCTGTTCCACAAAAACTAAAACGTTGTAAAAGAAAACTAAATCAAACAGAAATGCAACAGGACGTCACTGCAAATCCTCCAAAGAGAGTAAAAGAAACTAATACTTCATCAAGTACCACAAACAAAAAAGAATCAATTAGAGAATGTAAACCAGGTACTTCTTTAAAGAAGGAAGACACACTCCAAAAAAGCAGTTAGATACAGAACTACCTGGACCATTTAAATTCTCAAATATAGTTGGTGTAAGTTGCTATGCAAATGTAGCAATGAATATTCTATTTCAATTACCACCAATTGTTGACAACATTTACTCACACAGTACAGACCCATTGTGTTTGCAAATGTTAGTACTTCACAGAAATGCAGCAAACAATCCTGACAACACATATAGTGTTTTTGGAATCAGACGACAATTGGATTACTGTGCTGGAATGGTGAAATTCACTATAAACTCACAGGAAGATCCACAAGAATTTCTAATGTACTTACTACAAGTACTGGAAAACAAAAACATACCTATAAATGAAATCTTTCAGATTTCATACATGTGGAAACATACATGCACTCTCTGCAACAATGTGACACAAGAAGAAATCCCCAATGAACGCTTCATATATATATCAATACCAAATTGTGAATCCATTCCATTTCAGCAACTTGTACAAAATGCAAACCATGGTAGATTATGCTCTACCTGCAATTCAGATAATCGCTCCACGTTAGTAATACAAACACATAGTAAATACGTAATACTAATGCTTCTACGTTACAATGCAGATGGTACCAAAAACAACTGCATGCTGACTGGATTCACACATGGTCAAATATCACTTGGTAAGAAAACCTTCACAACAATAGGTATAATCTACCACGCAGGAGCCACAACCAATTCAGGGCACTACACTGCATACATAAAAAAGAAATGTGGATGGTTTGAATGTAATGATAGTACCATTACTCTAAAGCAGAGATTACCAGCAAATCTTACAAACGCTTCTTTATGTTCTTAAAACCAAAATTTGATAAATAAACTGTATTTAAACCTTTAAGTAAATTTGTGTTACTCCAAAAGCTATCTAACTGCTCAAAGATTCTACAACAACTAATCAGATAAATGAATACCACTAAATTAGACCAAAAAATACACAGTTAGAATACGCCAATTGGTATCTAACTGTCCCAAAATTATAAATTTGTGTTAAAATAATATAAACTGTTAGAATACTCCAAAAGCTATCTAACAGCTCAAAGATTCTACAACAACTAATCAGATAAATGAATACCACTAAATTAGGCCAAAAAATACACAGTTAGAATACGCAAATTGGTTTCTAACTGTCCCAAAATTTAACAATATCCAAATAGATAAATCAAAACCACTAAAATATATTAAAGAAATAGACAGTTAGAATACGCCAATTGGTATCTAACTGCTCCAAAATTTTATAATATCAAAACAAATGAAGAATCTGTTACTGCTCCAAAAAAAATACAACAAAGCAAAATATAAAGCATTAGCCAGAAACAACAAGTGAACACTGAAAACAAACAAACAAATAAACTGTAGCATAACAGAAAAAGTTTTTTTTTTAATCCAACATGGATTTGTTTTTCTCCCACAGACCCAATGATTTTAGCAACAAATACAGAAACTGAGCAAATTGCACAGTACTCTGATTTGTACTCTACTAAATATGAGGGTCGAAAAAAAATAAAAGTATATTGCTTATACAATGTAATAAGTCATTACAAAATACTAATACTAACATGCTATTTTCTTTTATCACAGAAATGAAGAAGAAAATCATGGACTCCCATTACTAGACCAAACAGTAAGTATACCATAATAAGGACAACCATAGCAGCATATCACATCCATAGTATCTAATACCTTTGTTCCTTATACATTTGTTTTTCACCCAAAGTTATAAGCAAATATGAATGTGATATGCTGCGGTGGTTGTTGCCAGGGCATACAATCTTGGGTGCATGGCCAAATGGCCATGCACCCAAGACTCTATGCCCTGGCAACAACCACCGCAGCCTATCACATCCATAGAGTCAAACATTTCAACTATGATCTATGGGAAACTTTTAATGTCCGCGAACAATGTGAGTGTTCTAAGAACACTTTGAACTTGCCAGCGAACAATACGGACACCGTTTTCAGGACACCCCCTACGAACATTTCAGAACAACGCGATAGTTCTTACAACACTTTCAACTTAACAACGAACAATACGGACAGCGTCCTAAGGACACCCCCTACGAACATTCCAGGACACCGGGAGTGTTCTTAGAAGTCTTCAGAACACCACCATCTTGTTTATTTGCGAACATTTCAGGACACCGCGAGTGTTCTTAGGACACATTCAACTTGACAAAGAACAATACGGACAGCGTCCTCAGGACACCCCCTACGAACACTCCCCGGACACCGGGAGTGTTCTTAGAAGCGTCTTCAGAACACCACCATCTTGTTTATTTGCGAACATTTCAGGACACCGCGAGTGTTCTTAGGACACATTCAACTTGACAAAGAACAATACGGACAGCGTCCTCAGGACACCCCCTACGAACACTCCCCAGACACCGCGAGTGTTCTTATAGCGTCTTCAGAACACCCCCATTTTGTTTATTTGCGAACATTTCAGGACACCGCGAGTGTTCTTAGGACACATTCAACTTGACAGAGAACAATACGGACAGCGTCCTCAGGACACCCCCTACGAACACTCCCCGGACACCGCGAGTGTTCTTAGAAGCCTCTTCAGAACACCACCATCTTGTTTATTTGCGAACATTTCAGGACACCGCAAGTGTTCTTAGAACACATTCAAATTGACAGATAACAATACGGACAGCGTCCTCAGAACAACCCCTACAAACATTTCAGGACACCAGGAGTGTTCTCAAAAACGTCTTCAGAACACCCCCATTTTGTTTATTTGCGAACATTTCAGGACCCCGCGCGTGTTCTTAGAACACATTCAACTTGACAGAGAACAATACGGACAGCGTCCTCAGGACACCACCTACGAACACTCCCCGGACACCGCGAGTGTTCTTAGAACCGTTTCACTTTGCTTGTGAACAAAATGGACACATATTGACTCCTTAGAACACCCCCTAGTCAGTTTATTTAGAACATTTCAGAACACCCGTGATGGCCGCAAACAAATCGAACACAAAAAGAATGTCTAACACATAAAAAACACAACTTTCATCCTATCTCATACACTCCCACCCTCCCCAAACACTCCTACACACCAACACACTCTACAAAATACACATTTTGAACAAAGTTTCACCGCGCTGTCCGGGGACATCCACGAATCCAAGATGGCGGGCGCTACCGAAAAATCTGACGCTCTTCACGCTCCACGCCGTCCAATCAGCGAACACTTTGCATGTCCGCGAACATCACGCAAGACGATTGGCCAATCAGGACACTTTCCGCGAAGCGAACAGGGAAGTGTATCCGCAAACCGAACACAGATATCACTAATTTTTTTTGACCTACTTTTTGGTCATTTTAAAAAAAACTACTGGACGGATTTTTACCAAATTTGCAAAAGCACGCTTTCGGGACCAAGCCGCTGCTCCTGGTCCAAATTTGGTGGAAATCCGTCCAGCGGTTTGGGCTTTATGCGCGAGCAAAATTTTTTTCCCATTCACTCTATGAAGAGTGAGTATAATGTATACAAATATGAGCATATAGAGGGAAGGTAGAGTAATAAAAATAAAACTATGAGAAAGTGCTGATAACCATAATGATTATCTTCATGCACAGAAAGGATTGCTCTCTTTCAAGCCTGTATCTTCCGCTATGTATATGTTTCATATGATGTGACAGGACCCTAAGTCTACAAATATAGTACCTTTTCAATTTTTACTTCCTGACTGTTACTGAAGAAAACTATGTGGCTTTGATATGTCAGTAAAGGATAAAAAGGGAGAGCCAGCCATGTGATGTCATCAGTGATGTCATCAATGACATTTGTGATGTCATCTTTGATGTCCTGGGTGTTAGTGTTAGCAGTGCACGGTGGCGCGAGTTATGGTTGCTTATGTTACCATAACTGGCGAATTTCAGGAGTTTTTCGGTTTTACTTTGAGCCATAACATCCCTTTAACAAAGTTTTTTCACTGAATTTCATAGGTTTTTAGTAGCGCAAATTAACCATAAAGTCCCTTTAACAAAGTTTTTTTAATATCACGCAAACAATATACAAACATGGCGTGCAAAAACCAACTTCTACAGATGGCTTTACACAGAATGTAGCAAAGTAAGAATTTATGCTCGTTCACAGTGAAGGTCAGCTGCTTCCATTTTGTTCTCGGGCCCCGGAGAGGCTCACGAAGTGGACTATAAGGTTGTATTGTGTTTTGACCTTGACAGACAGAGAGTGTGATGAAAGACTTCTCTTGAAGGAGTGTTGCTAAAACGTAAGAGAAGATAAAGATGAAATTTCTGAAACAAAACCACTTTTATATATTATATCACTATACAAAAGATCGTTGGCACACGCGGAGTCGTATTTTGGGACTGCACCACTCGTAGACAATGGAAATTGCAATTGTACTGTAAGTAACCCTTTAGATTACTTCATACCAAATATAATTACAATAGCGTAGCATTAAAGAGCGCTCAAGTTGAACTTGTTTGTTGAAAGTGGCATAATGTTTTCTACCGCGCACTATCACCGCCGAATTGATCCCCTGTCGTTTAGAGGGCTCTGAAAAAGGCAGACGACACAGGGTGGGTTAATAGAAATAATTTAACCGGTCTATAGGCGGTCAAGCGCTCTACTCGCTGTGCCACTTCACTGTAGCCTGTCAAGTGGCACAGCGAGTACAGCGCTCGCTTTGACATCCGTGCACAGCTTGCTAACGCAAGTTTGAATCCCGGCAAGGCCAAACTCAGCCTTTCATCCTTCCGTGGTCGATAAATGAGCACCACACACCGTGGTTAATAATAAGCACCGCTTACATACCTCACGGTTCTTAGCGCTATATGAATGGGAAAATATTATTATTTTATTATTAACATACTCTGTTGCACTATCTTCGATAGCAAATAGTTTCATGCCCTAATAAATAAAATGATGATTTTTAATGAAGTTCGGCTGGTGAGACTAATTTATGTTTTTTAAAACAGGTACGTGGCCCCATTTTGTCTATGTCACGATTTACAGACTCCAGCGGATGGGGTCTTCAACTGCCAGGTGCAAGTCCAAATATGCAACTTCATGACCCTCACCATTTTATGGGACAATCGCCAAGGACCAATATGCCCTTACGCAGTACTAGCGGCTACAAACAACATACCAACCAATAGGGTGGTCTAATGGCTCGTTGTTGGAGCAACCTTCCGATTATCAGAGCGACCATTTACTGATTTTATCATAAACCGACAGCCTATCTACCGCAAAGGAACAACGCGTGGCTCCAAATAAACTTTTGCTGATCGACAGCAGAGACAATAGCAAATCACTGAATATTCACTAAACATTTCATGTGAAATAAATGTACTTTACCAAATGTCCAATCCTGCTGTTTACTTTTAAACCACAGTTTCATATTCCGAATTGTGGCGCACTGAGTTGTAAGCTGATCTAACACTCTCTGTACCGCAAAGGAACATCGCGTGTCTCAACATGAACTTTTGCGGATCGACAACAAAGACAAATGCAAATTGTTGAATATTCTCTAAACATTTGATGTCAAATAAATGTACTTTACAACATTTACAATCTTGCTCTTTGCTTTTAAATCACAGTTTCATATTCCGAATTGTGGCGCGCTGTGTTGTGACATAATGTGTGTTGTCTTCCGGGTTCTGTGTAAAGTCGCGTAGTACTGGAGACGACTGGGCGCGTTTCATTACGCACCCTGTAACATCACGGAGAAAGGCGGGGAATATGAATGCTTTGATAATATCAGGCTTAGGGGCGGGAGATATGATTTAGTGTCGCAAAAGCAAGTCAGCCAGGTCAATAGCGCCAGTCATAGGATTATCACATAATGTCGGCGCACACCAGCCGGATTTATCGTTTCTTTAGTGGACAAAAAGTCGGTTGATGCCCCTAGGAAATTGTACTATTAGCGAACAAAAGGAGTGCTCTTAAAACACTTTCACCCTGACAACGAACAATACCAACAACGTTCTCAGAACACCCCCATTTTGTGTAATTGCAACCATTTCGGGACACTGCGAGTGTTCTTAGAACACATTCAACTAGACAGATTACAATACGGACAGCGTCCTGAGGACACCCCCAGTTTGTGTATTTACGAACAATTAAGTACACCGCGAGTGTTCATAGCTCATTTTTACCTTCCTTGCGAACAAAAATGACACATACTCCGTCCTCTAAACACCCCACCATTTAGTTTATTTACAAAATGTCAGAACAGCCGTGTTCTCCGCGGACAAATCGAACGCAACAAAAAGGTCTAGCACATAAAAAAACAAAACATTGAACCTATCTCGTACTCCCCCACCCTCCTCAAACACTCTTACACACCAACACACGGCACTAAATACCATTTTTTATCCACGTTTCACTGCGCTGTACGCGGTCGACTGCGAATACAAGATGGCGGGCGCCACAGAAAATCTGACGCGCTCCACGCCCCTCGCCGTCCAATCAGCGAACACGTCGCATGTCCGCGGACATGACGCAAGGCCATGGGCCAATCGGGGTGCTGTCCGCGGAGCGAACAGGGAAGTCCGTCCGTGAAGCGAACGCAGATATCACTAATTTTTTTGCCTTACATTTTGGTCATTTTTTAAAAAACTACTGGACAGATTTACACCAAATTTACAAAAGCACGCTTTTGGGACCAGGCCGCCGCTCCTGCCGCAAATTTGGTGTAAATCCGTCCAGCGGTTCGGGCTGTAGCCGTGCGCAAAGTTTTTTCCCATTCAGTCTATGGGAAAAAAAAAGTTTTGGGACCCCCCCTATAACTTCCCCCCCCCTGGATGAATCCTCACCAAACTTTGCAAGAAAATTCAGAGTGACCCAACTACTTTTTTTGCAAAGTTTGGTGAGGATCCGTCCAGGGAGAGCGAAGTTATAAGCCGCCCAAAAAGTGCTCTTCCTATGGAAACAGCAACTTAACCATAACTACATGCCACTACCGTGGCCATGTAATATATGCGGTCAATTGTGAAAATGGTCAATAGTGACCCTTTAAATTTGGTCAATTGTTCATTCGAACAATTGTAAACGAACAATTTGGGTAATACCGATGCAACTGCCCCAATCAAACTGCGCAAAGCTAAACAGGAAGCTCACTTAAATGCCTTGTTCACGCCCCACCTCAAATCTCTAAGATTACAAAAAAGAAAGTTCCAATCTATCTGGCGCAACTCACCCACTGAAAATAACAAAAATAAGCTAACTGAATTCGCCAAATCTTACAAAAAAGAAATAGTCAAGACGAAGAAGAACACCTTCAATGACAGGATCGCGAAAGCCAACTCTAACACTAAAGAGCTATTCCCCATCCACCGTGAAATGGAATCCCCTATTCAACATATTGACAATGCCCCAAAAAACAAAGACTGGTGCACCAACATACAAAATGCCCTCTCTAACAAGATTTCCTTTCTTCAATGTAAAATTGCAACAACAAAAAAAGGCCACACTGTCACCTTCGGACCAACAAATACCCCGATCTCAGGAGCATAAGTCTACCACACCCTTCAGATTCAAGACTATAATACTGTCCCTCAAACCGTCAAACTGCAAGGGCGACTCCTGCATAGCACAAATAATAAAAGACGCAGCTAGGGACCTAGCTCCCTTCATTACCAAACTTATAAACTCCTCCTTTAAATCTAACATGGTACCCACCAACTTCAAAGAATCTTGGGTCCTCCCACTACTGAAAAAACAAACCTTGGACCCCACCATCCCCACTAACTACAGACCCATCATCACTGTGTCATTTCTACTCAAAATCCTAGACAGAGCTGCCCACATACAAATCCAGGACTACCTGGAAGCTAACCACTTGCTTGGCTCACGGCAAATGGCTTCCGCCCAATCCTTGGTACAGAAACAGCTCTATTAGACCTCAAGACTCAAATTGAGGAACTAAAGGATGAGGGAAAAACAGCCATACTCCTCCTATTGGACTTGTCGGCAGCCTTCGACTTGGTAGACCGCGCAGTCCTATGCAACCACCTCGAATCTGCTGCCAACTTCACCGGAGATACCATAGCTTGGGTCCAATCCTTCTTAGCCAACCGCACTATGCGAGTCTTCTCCCCTTCCGACTCTGCTGACCCTATCAAAATAACCTGTGGTGTCCCACAAGGATCCTGTGTCTCCCCAACTATGTACAACATCTTCACCAAGCCTTTGTTTGACAAGTTGGACAGACTGGGTGTCACTTACACGAACTACGCAGACGACACCCAGATCCTCATGCCCCCTTCGGGCGACTACGAGACAGACTCAGCCTTGGTGAACAAGATATACACCCTCATTCAGGCATGGATGGCCGCACACGGCCCCTGCATGAATGATGATAAAACGGAGATACTAATCCTAGGCTCTGAAGCTAATATCCATAAACTCCAAACTACACATCCTTCAACATTGATAACAACCCTATCAAGGTGATGCCTGTGGTTAAAACCCTGGGATTCTATCTGGACTCCTTCCTCACTCTCAAGAAGCAGGTCAACTCCCTCGCCTCCTCCACCACCTACACATGCAAACTTATCCGCGCAACCAGACCGTACCTTTCCAGTGCTAGCTGCATCACTCTAGCCAATGCCCTCATTATGTCCAGGTTAGACTATTGCAATGCCCTGTACTCAGTAGTCAATAAATACATCACAGACAAAATTCAAAGACTACAGAACAATGCCTTGAGAGCAGCACTAAACATCCCTCTTAGAGAGCACGCCACCAAATTTAGGAAAGAGGTTAATTGGCTAAAAATAACAGACAGAATCCTACTCAAAACAGCCTCCCTCACCTCTAAATGTCTGAACAACTGAGCCCCTCCGTACCTCATGGAAGAAATCACGAGGAAAACCTCCATGCAACCTACAAGATATGCCAACACCTTTAAACTAGAGACCCCTAGGTTTAAGCGCTCGACTGCGGGTGGAGCTAGTTTCCCTGTCAAAGCTGCCTATTGCTGGAACAAGCTACCATTTGACCTCAGAACTGAACAACCATACCCTAAATTCAGACACAAGTTAATCAATTGGCTGCGGGCTAACGACACTTAACCTGACTAACACCCACCTTCTCCCACTTTTACCTGCTACCATATCTCTTGCGCCTGTACTTCTCCACTCTATGATAGCCAAGCATGAATCTCCACCCATCTAGCCTATATATGATACACCTAGACCTATAGTTTGAAACCTGATCATATATGCATCAGCTAGACAGCCTGCTAGATTACATCAGACTTTTCTAAGTTATGCCTAGCTCCTGTACATATGTTCTGTATATATTCCTCCATATATTCTTTGACTATGTGCTCTTTATATCCATGCCAAATATTGTAATAAGCTTACGTTTTCTTGTACACTGTTGCGCCCGGCTACCCAAGGGTTTGGTGTGCATTACCAAATAAACAAACAAACAAACAAACAAACAAACAAACAAACAAACAAACAAACAAACACATAGGGTGTAGGAGTATGGCTGGCTCTACACATGTTAGTGACTGTCAAAGGAGGATTTTCTGCCAATGCTGTTTGTATTGTCTTTCCAAAGTATGAGTTATGTTTCACTGCATATAGTTGTCAAATTTACACTGCATGTAGGACAGGTGTTTTTGTGGGTAGTGATGTTTTGAGGCCCCTATAAATGTTGTGAAGTGTGTGCTCATAATGCAGGTATGTAGATGGGATTGCAGTGTTTATTATATGTTGTGAAGTACACACTCTTTGACACCAAGATGGGCATTGTTAGGGTGTTGTGTGTGGGCAAGCAGGCTGGCCCAATTTTTTCATTGAAGCCCACCAAGAATGTGGGGTTAATATGTGTGTACTAAGCAGGATGTTGTGTCCTGTCCATGCACCCTTTGCCCTGCTAAGGATGTGGGTAATATCTTCAGATTAGGGCCACATCCGTAAGCACCTCAACAGAAATATACAGTGTGTGGTAATGTTTGCAGGATTGCCAAGTGTTTTGTACGTTTTATTGGTAGCTTTCACATTTGACATGCCAATCTAATGTTCACTTACAAAATAAAATCTCACAATTCTGGGCAAAGGACAGACAGTAAGGGATTCAAAAATCAAAATGTGTTTAAAAGAATTAGGTCAGTTTTAGACAACTGGGTCTCCAGATTTACCCGGCACCCACTACAATATGGTATACATATACACCAATTATCTAAACCAAAATGAAATTTCACCTGTCTATGTGAATCTCACATTCAATCATAACAATCTCCATTTCAATATGCTATATTCTAATAAATGCTAAAAATACTAACATTCAACATACCATAGGTTTCTCTGTGAGCATTACTGACATATCAATGGAACATTTCACATTACACAAATAGGGTTAAAGTATCTGATTTCTCTGATATCAAGACAAGTATGATAACAGAGAAAAATGACATCAATAAACAATGTATAAATATGCACAAGTCCCCGGTGCAGGTGTGAGATTGTGAATATGTTAACCATGTAGTGGTCACTTGACAAAAAGACAAAGGCTGGTTAATATATGGCTATTTGTTTAGCAGTTTACATGCAAAAGGAAACCTGTTTGTATTGGTTCATGTAAATTTAGATTAATAAAAAATGTCCTTGGTAATAAATATTTTCATTTCGGAACTCACATGGTCCCTGCATGTGGATTCAGTTCTCTATAAACATGTAAAGTTGACTTTCATTAACCACTTAACTGTGTAAATGGAAGTAAACTGCAATGATTGCTTGTGGATTTCGGAATAAACATGCTCACCATTGTTATATAAGGAGTTAAAACTGGATTTGTTCTTTCATGTATCAGTATGTGTCTATGTGTGAGTATGGATTTCCTTGCACATGAATGGATTCCTTTCTATCCAGAAAATGCAGAGTTTTAAAAGGGGCCTACATGTAAGGCTTTCAGTCTCGATATTTCAGGGCTGGAAATGTACTATTCTTCAGTAATGGATATTTAGTTGTCAATTCTGTTGGAGTAGGCTTTTGATCACCATAACCCAAAGCAGGCCCACCCATGAAGGGTAAGTGTACCCTTTGTCTGTAAAGCAAGTTTATTGTAAAAACGGCCAGCAGGGGTTAGATGACATCAAAGAGTACAACTAACCTGCATCCCTGAACCACACAAAGAGCACATATTCTATACAATTTGCAACAGTTAAAACACTCAGAGGGGTTTTGTTACAAAGTCAACCACCCATACATGATTGGTTAAACCTATACAATGTAATCATATTCCCTTCAGTTCCAACCCTTCCTATTGGATACATTCATCTAAGCACCATTCTCTTTAACTTATAATTGCATGTTTCATATTTACACTACACCCTTCTCTGGAGCCTTTCCATATTTGGTCATAGCCCCATCTCCTAGTTACACAGTTTAAACAACTTACAAACAATTTAAATTATCACAGGTTCCATCTGGTTGGAAACCTTTATACCTATATAAATAAATAAAATACAAAAAAAAACAAATACCTACTTCTGATGCACATGGCTATTCTATGGAAATTCCAGTGATGTGAAGAGGAGGGTAAGAAACATCTTTCCATTTGATCTATTGTTGCTGGTTTTATCACAAAAACACGTTGGTTTGCACGTTTTATTTTAAACTATGTAACTTACCAATCCAGCCCACATGGTCCCAACCCACACCTTGACAGCACAATTGAAAATCCATTAACTACTGTGCTCCTTTCCCCGCAAGCAACCCGCATCAGATTTAATTGTCCATCCCTAAAATCCAGCCCTACCAAGTGGCCTGAATCCCTCTTTGATTAAATAACAGACTCCCATATACTTACAGAGATTGTATCTCCCCTTAACAATGCACCAGGCCATAAAGAGGCCTGCCTGAAACTGACCATTTGATACTCATCGCAACTGCTGCTGTTTTTCCCCCAACCTCTTAAAACTAGTTTCTCTGTCACACAGAGTTCCATTGCCCAACCCAGGTTTTCAGCCAGCACATTTCCCAACTTATCAGAGAACTGTGCGGCAAAACAGACCTGTATATTCATATTGAACAAAACCTATTTTCCAAGAGACCTGCATGTATGTGTACCTATGCATGTATGTTCAGGACTACTGCATCCTTTCACACTGATTTCCCCAATGCAAATCTCCTACCTCACATGCACCGGTAGAGCTCCTGGCTGCCTGATTATTAGGGGCTGTGTGGCACGACACACGTATATTGCATTTATATTGTATCAGCAGTTTTGACATTTATCTTGCTGTGCAATTCGAAAATGTATCAACTAAAACACAAATAACACTAAGAATAACATATATCTCATTCCCATTAGCTACACTAGATTCATACTAAATTGCAACATCATGTCAACATCGCTGTCACCCCAGTCACCAATATAGCGCGCGCAATTCAAACTTTTCTTTACCCATGGTACCCTTATCAACTACACCAACATTCCCCCCTTTATTTAATGCATTAACTAAGAAACCAATTTCCAGTTCATCAATCTCACCTTCTCAGGGGAATGAAACTTTACATCCATCTCTCATACTAGTCCCCTCGTACCCATGCTCCTCAGCTGGGCAATTCCAATTTGCCCTTTTACCAATTCTGCAATCTACCCTTTGTTCTACATATTCACCCAGCCTGGTGGATGACACAAGACCAATCCTGTATTTATTTCAGAATCAGTTTTTGTACCCATGTGAGATGGAATGGCAGTGGCCCTAGCCATTGACAGGGTCACAACCATCAGGGTCACAAGCAGCTCTAGGCATTTGGGCAGAGCAGCACCATAGACATACTTGACAGGAACAAAAGATAATTTAAAAAACATAAAAGTAGGTATGCGAATTTTCATAATTATGCTCATCCACAAAGGCATCCAAGTAAAAAAGAGTCCAAAAAAGAGTCATCAGCAATTCCTGCCTCCCTTTCATGGACCCCTCAGGTTGTTCAATGCGGCAATCATTCGGACTTGAGTTCCATTGTCCAAATCATTGGGAGGAGCATATGTGCAACACATACTCCAGATCTTCTGGCAAACCCCACCCTCCATAGCCATTAGGAGGTTGAGGATATATCAATTCTGCAACGCACAAGCCTCAAGGCCCTGAGTTGTTCTTTAATTGCACTAAATGCTCATTCATAAATAATAATAATTCATAGCGTACAATTTATAACCATTTTGAATTCACCAAAGTTAGTACGCCAGGGGCCAAAGGAAAGTATAAAAAACATTTCCGTCCGGATGAATAGACAACATTTTTCAGGAATGTTCATAAGAACCTCCGTGGATGCTGATGAGATTTAGTTTGAGCTTCTCGAACATTTCAAGGAGCACGATTTCTCTCAAAATCTGTAAAGTCCCTGAATTGTCCATATCTGATGGCACAAGGGATGCAATGGGCACAGGGGAGAAAGGGGTCACAAATGTAGACTTATATGGGGAACCACAAGGACGGGCACATACAGGGTGGTGAGACTTCAAATGCTTTGACAGACCAGAGGTAACTGCTTGTAGGAAAAGGGTCCACAGAAGCAGTACAAGTCAAGAAGTGTTGCCGTTCCTCTAGCCAGATCAGAGATACAAAGGGTGAGGCTGCAAGTTTGATTCGAGCATACAGGCACCGTGCAATTGCCCTTAAAACACAGAGAAAGATACGTAAGTAATTGGATCTTAACAGGTTTCTCGAGCTCCTTGAGCCAATTTAAAAAGTTCACATACTTTTTCCAAACACTTCCACATACTCGGTTTATTTCTGCCGGCCCTTCTTCAGGAAGTCCCACCAATCCTCCTGCTCTGCAACTCTTCATCCCTTGCTCCCATTTATTGTTCACGATGATCAGTCCTTCATGATTGAACTGTACTCTTTGCATGCAGTAGACATCCTTCTGTGTTTCCCCATCTAATGATAAACATTCTTCTTCGACTGAAAAGATAGAAGCTACTACAGATTGCCCCTGAAACTGCCTTTGGATCCTTCTATCGCTCGCAGTCGCGGCCGTCGCCGTGACTGGCGATGTCTTCCGCGGTGGAGTTTGAGAGGACGCAGAGGAAGGTTAATTTAGTCCTTTTTCTGTGTTCGCAGCCGCAGCTCCAAACGCTGGACGCAACGCTGCTGGGAGTATTTAAATCCCCGCCTCCTGGCAGGTCGTTGCGTTGCAACCCCCTCTGTTGTTTACCTTTCGACTCTGGGTCCTTCGCTCTTCCTCTGCACTTCGCTTTGGAACCACTCAGGGTTTTTTTTTCCCCCGTGGTTACTCTTCTCCACCGCCTTCCCTGGGCGGCGCTACCTGTGCCTTTTTCTCCCGCTCTCTCTCTCTCTCTCTCTCTCTCTATCTCTCTCTCTCTATCTCTCTCTCTCTCTCGCTCTCTCTCTCTTTCTCTCTTTCTCTCACCCGTTCTTCTTCTCTTGCTCTTTCAGTCCAGTCAGCCCGGGGTTTTCTCCCGTGCTCCTCCGCAGTGCTTTCTTGGAAGATTTCTACCTCCACCTCAGCCATTTCAGCTGCTGCCTTCTCCGCCTGCTCTTCAGGCCTACTGCTGCCGTTGGGCTTGGACGTTTTGAGGCCACACCCTCATTGTTGGAGATCCTTCGCTTCCTTCTTTCATCTGTTAACAACTGGCCTTCTAAGACAAAACTTGACACCTCTTATCAGGGTTTTTTTCCCCTTGCAGGTTTTTCCCTGTATTTTCTGGCTTGGTTCCGGAAAGGAGGTCACTGAGCCGCTGTTCTCACCCAGCGGTCACAGTGGCTTCTCTCCGTGACAAGCCCACGCACCAAAAGCAGGAGAGAGACTACCTGGCACGTCGAGGCCTGCAAGATACCATCGACTCGAAAAGCTCAGGTGAGGAGAGCGTGTGTACAGGGGGAACTCAGCCAAGGGTACAGTTCAAGTCACACCTGCACAAAGCTAGGTGCACTAGGCACTGTGCTTCCTCTACCTCTACCTAATTGGGAAGAAATAATATAGGGACACCAGAAGCATGGGGGATAAGAGAGCAAATATAACACAACAATGTTGTTCTCTCCCCGTCCTATTCATATAATTATTACACATTTTCTGATGCGAAGCCGTGTGCATCATTTACTGTTTCTAAATTTACATCATCATCATTATTTACAAAACCTATTTCAAGGTCTTCTTGTGTTCTTAATATTTGTTCTGCCGTGTCCATAGTACTTGATAACTCAGATCCATTTACATTCCTACTATTGAGAACATATAGAACAGAAATCAAGAGAGAAATAGATCTACACATTCTCAAACACATTTTTAAATGCATTCTTTTTGTTTACAGTCTGAATAACAATTCTCGATCTCTGTGCGCTCTCTCCTCCCTTCACTGGCATGAGCTGTGTCTCCTTTGGGGACAAATATCTTTTTAGGACTGCTCTTATCGAGGTGTTAGCGGAGGTACTCTGGTGTCCCGTCACATATCATGGACGTGGATCCAAGTTTTGTTGCCTTCCACTTTGACTGCAGTCAGTGTTGCGAAGATCACTTTACGAGGCCCATGGAAAGGCCATTAATTCCAGCAGCGAACAAAGCATTGCACATAGACTGATTCAATGGGGAGTAGCAATGGTTGCTGTCGATCTTCTTGTTCCTTGCTGTCTTTTCCTGATGCTTACTGATTTGATGCTGTAACCTGTCAAGACACAATCTTAACGCTTTTATTTAAGGCCGGAAGCTATTCCCCAAACACTTCTCCAAGATTCTCTGCTGACTTAAGTGACTCTGAACCTGTGCGTGCAGGTGAGAGTGGTGTAAACAATCTATGCCCCATCCCCACCTTATGAGGACTGAGGTGGAGATCTTGTCCTGGTTCATTTCAACGGAATACAGTACAACCAACCTTTTTGTAATTCACTACATAGTTTAGACAACTGAGTTTTAAGCTAACCATTAAGTCTTTCCACTATTCTGTTGGCTTGTGGGTGATACATCGAGCACAATCTGTGCTTGATCCCCAGAATTGATGTAATCTTGGGAAATAATGCATTAAAAAAAATTCCCCACCGTCATCAGATATTTAGCTGCCTTGCATCAGGGTGCACACAGGGACCAACTTCAAGCCATTGGGAAAATGGACATACAATTGCAATCAAATACCTGAATTTGTAACACTTCTGTATCATATCAACAAAGTCAATACGGAACTCTCTGAAAGGATCTGAACACCGGGGAATTACCCCTCTCACTTCTTTCATGCTACCAGGATTGAATTCTTTACACACTATACAATTCCCTACAAACCTACTTAGCTGTTCATGAATGTTTGGTATAAACCACTCCTCCTGGAGTTCTGTTGCTATTTGTTGTCGGGACATATGTGTCGGGTAATGTAGTTGCTCTAGAGCCACAAGAAGCAGTCTATGGGAATTACTACCTTCCCCATCATCTGCTGTCTCAACAACAAGTCTGTGGGCAAGAGCATGTATGCCCTCTTTGCCCAGAGCTCCTTCTCCTCGTGAGGTGCCTTTCCCTGCATTTCTACTATTTGCAGCAAAGGGACTGCAGTATATGGGACTGACAATTGTATCTGTTATTCTATTATATGATATGATATGATTTGTAAAGTGCTTAATACCCAGAGGTTTCGAAGCATGGACCCGGGTATCAAACCTGTGTTGCTCTGCATCGTCTTGCTTCCAAGACAAGTGCATTGCCCCTGAGCTATCCTCCGGAGACCATTGTGTTGGGACACCATTTCCATTTTCTGAGGTTCTGAAAAGGGCTAATATTCTGCTTCCTTTTCCGCTCTGTCTGCGGCATCATTACCAAGCAATATTAAATCAGGTCTGTTAGTATGCACTGCACACTTCATTATTCCTTCCCCTACTGGCAATGTTAGTACTTGGATTAGTCGGGATAGCAGTGTGGCATGCTGGACTGGGGCCCCGTCAGATCCTTTAAACCCTCTTCCCTTCCATAAAGATAACCTAGAATTTACCATGGAGGTGACATATGCAGAGTCAGAGTAGATAGTGACTGCTTTCCCCTTACTCATCTCTAGTGCCTCAATGAGTGGCACTAGTTCTGCCACTTGCGCTGAGTAATGTGGAGGCAGATGTTTCTGTACTCTGACCCGGTGTTCCCAATCCAAAAGACCTACAACAGCCACCTCTGTGTGCCTCTGACCAGTGTCCTGATCAATTGTTGATCACCCGTCAAAAACGAGTACCTCGCCTTCTTCCAAGGCATCCTCCTTAACACTTAACATTTGTCCTCCCTTCTTCTTCTCCCTCATAAGTTGCATAGTTGTGGACTATATCGTCAGGTTTCACTAGTTCAGCTAACAATGTCACTGGATTGACTAGGTGACACCTTAGCAGATGTATAGAAGCATTTGACAAAATAACTTCATACCCTGATACTCTTTGGGTTGTCAAAGTTGACATAGACTTTTCCAAGATAGCAAAAACGGAATGCTCCATACACAACATGACCTGGAAGCCCATAGTAATACTTGAAGACTGTCTCACAAAATCTGCTGCTGCAAGAGTTTGTTCACACGGGAACTGACCTTGCATGACTCAATCCAAAATCCAGCTGTAGTAAGCCAAGGGCTTGTAACCTAATGGCGTTTTTTGAGCCAGGACTGCCATCATTACCTTTCCATCTCTATGTGAAAATAGAAAATGCCATGAGGTACTGGGAATCAAGGGGACTGAGAAAAAGTAATTTTTTAACTCAATCCTGTAAAATGTGTTGACCCAGTAGGATGTTGCAGAGAATGGTGGCAGGATTTGGTAACACCAGAAACTCTGCTTCAACAATGTTGTTCAGAGGTCGCAAATCCTAGACCATCCTCTAACTGGACCATTTTGCTTTCTTCACAGGGTAGTTGGCCATATTACATGGGGATTCAGATGGTTGTATAATGCCTTGCTTTAACAATGCCATAATGGTCTCAAAAATCCCTTTGTCTGCCTCCCTAAACATTTGGTATTGCCTAACTTGTGGCAATATCTTCCAGGTTTTAATTTAATCTGTACTGCTCCTACACTTTTCAACAACCCCACCTCATGAGGATTGCTGGTCCACAAGAGGTCCGGTACTTTCTCCAAATCCTCCTTCCAATATGGCGATTCTTTTTTAGTTTTGTTTTATTTATTGATTCTTATATTGCGCAACATGTCCATAGGCCGCAGTGTGCACAAACAAGACACCTAACAATACAAAGCATCATCTTGGTTAAACATAAAAAACCCAAAGGGGATACAGAATACCAAAGATTCATCGATGGTCCTCTATCCACTTGAAATCAGAGGCAGGTTGGAGAAATTATTACAATTTGCCATGAAAAAAAGGAAGATTACTGGGGACGCAGCCAATGACTATACAATCCCTATTAGCTTGCATGCACCACTCCTTCAACTTAATCCTACGCAGGACCAGTTCTTTCACAAAGCCAAGCAATCACCTTATTCCCGAGGGCCTCTCTGCTTTCTGGTTTTACAGGGGACATAACATTAGAAATGTTTTCCTAGCAACGATCATGGAATGTGGTACTTCCCTTTGCTCTATCATTACCTGGCACGGCACCCCAATCTCAAAGCCCATCTCTCTTGTGTCTTCTGCATCCTCAAACAATTGTTCATTGTACACTAACGATGATGTTGGATTGATAGACAACACTGTGCGTCATTCGTCTCCTTCCTCATCAGTGCCTGAAAGAACCACCCTGTCCTTCTTGACAACCACTGGCTCTAACAGAACTGTAACAATAGTCCCTGGCGCTTTCTCCTGTGACTCAGCAGGCCGAAACTAATATTCAAGATGTGAATGCCATGTTCGATCTTTTATTCACGGAACTCAACTCAGCACTATCATCACCCCATACAGAAACAATGCAGAATGCACTGGCACCTCCCCTTGGCACACTATCACTGTAATATGATGGGGAAAGCGCTACTTCTCTTACCAGGTGCAATCCTAGAGTCAAACTTACTATGCCGTCTTTCAAATAAGTAATCAACATATTAAGCTTGCTCAAGAGGTCCTTTCCTAAAAGATTTGCTGGGTTATTTTTGCAGTACAACAAGGGAGATGATAAAATGCGCTTACCTACCTTGATACACAGATCCTTTGTGTAAGGAACAGACAGGACAGCTCCAGAAAATCCCTGTGTGTCCATCATTTTGCCTGAAAGGGGAAACTCACGTTCTTTGATGCATGATTTTGTAGCCCCTGTATCGATCATAAATGAAAATGTCTGCTCACCTACCTTTACTCCTATCCAAGGTTCCCCTTCCAGATCAGTAGTAACCGATACAACTGGACACATCAGAAATCCCTGTGGGCTGTTCTATTCCTGGTACATATGAACACCAGCAGGTGAAAAAGGATTTCCTCCGAACACGCTTGCTCCGGTGTAGTGGGTAACTGTCCTGTGGGGTAGAGGGTTTTTCTCTCAAGCCTGTACCGGTGCCTGGGCTGACACAGTCAGTGGGTGTGCATAGATCTGTACCGTTCCAGCTCCTGGGTTCTGATCAACCTGGACTTGCTGCGATAGCACAGAGCTTGGGGCATATGGCAAAGTTGAGGGATTCATTTGTGGGGAACCTGCATTGAAATATTGCAGCTGGCTTCAACAGTCCAGTGTGATGTGTCCCATTATCCCACTCTGCACTCCATAGCCTCTTGTATCGGCCCATTAAACCGGGGGCCCATCCCTCCAAACCCACCAAATGGCCCACCACCCTGTGAAAATCCTCACCTACCCCATGGAAATCCTCTCATCGGTCTCGGTCCAGGTGCATACCTGCCCATCCATCCCCAAACTTGTGCCCTGTAATTATTAAAGGCCGCTCCATCATGGGTGTTCGTGTTCAATTGAATCCCCGGATATCCCCCTTTTTTCCAGAGCTCGTCTGCCCATTCCCCCATCAAGGCCGTAAAAAGGCTTTTCATTTCCCCAGTCGCTAACATCATACCAGCGGTTTGTTTTTCCAAAGCATAAATCCACTTCCATGTGCCTGCAATGAGCAAAGGAAGCATCTTCATTAGATTACTCTGGTCCATGTGTGCCCTCGGGACATAATACACAGTCTCCTGGCCCTTCTGAAGTAGTGAGATTTGAGATGCCCTTACCTTTACTGGGGCTTTCCCCATCTGTCCTCAGCCTCTCCCTACAGCCATGTGATCCCCACAGCGTGACCGAAAGCCCCATTGTGTGCTTTCCCAGATTACTGCTGGAGTGGAAGGCACAACTACTACCTCTTGTCCTCTCTGCTCGCCATCTGTTTCCCATTCATCCTCTTTCTCCTCTGTCTCTATTACCCCATCCCCTAATCTTTCTATGGGGCAGAAGAGTATTTGGCACTGCTGTAGCATGCCACTTCTCTTTCTCCTTGTTCTGATTTGGTACCGGTGATGGAACGTCCTTTGTACAAATCCAGATTTACTCCCTTTATAACTGATTTATCTAACCTAACAAGGATCTAACCATGCCTCCATCCCCCTTCCTTGACCTCCTTCACTTGCCTGTTACCTTCTTCCTGTTCTTTACTCCTGCTCTGTTGTAACAGCATTACTTCATTCTCTGGTACCCTTACTGATTCTTCCTGTTTCCATTGTTCCTGCCTCTCTACTACCATCCACAATTTATCTTCTATTCTAGTGACGGGGGGCACCTCCTCCCTTCTGAACTCTTCATTGCTCTTTGCTCTTACTGCTCTCTCCTGCTCTTGTTCCTTCAGCTCCAATTTCGATGATGGTCTAAATGTCGAATAGACTTTCTCATTCCACTTTCCATTCGAGACCCATCAATAACTTTTACTAAGGAAGGTGTTATCCTCCTGCTCCCCTCATAATCCCCTCTTTTGAAGATAGGAGCTGACGAAGCGGTCACCCCTGTCTATATTGTAACAGCCGGAGTGGCACCGGAGAGTATGATGTTCAAACTCAGGGTTGGTATATGCTTCTGTGGGCGACAAAGGATAGCACCCATATGGGGGCATGAGGAAGAAACTCCTATACCATCCTTTCTTGTCTCTTCTTCAACAGTCATAATTGTATGGGGCTTCCCGTCTTTCTCATACAACCTCCATAACACCAAGATATTCAATCTATTCTCCAATTTTGAGCATGTATTCTTAGTTACTAGGAAAGTATGCATTTTTTCCTACATGCTCTTATCATAAAACCCTTTGTTAGACCAAGAATTAAGCATTTTAACTTTTGGTTCCCTCAACCATTCTCAATGGTATTTTAAAATCTTTACTTTGCGGGAGCTTCTGACACAAATTATTCAATGGTGTATCCATACTCAAAACCAATGTAACTCAAACACATTTTCAAACAATCACGATATATACCCCAAGAACCAAACTGCGAGCACAAAAAATCACTACCCACAAAAGGTCCTCTTTTCCTTTCCCTTTTCTGAAAAAAAAGGATTTCCCACACTCAGTCTCCTTACTCGCTTTCACCAGAACCATCTTAGTAATTATACATTCTTCAGGCA
The DNA here is from genome assembly GCF_040938575.1 of Ambystoma mexicanum. Lineage (NCBI taxonomy): Eukaryota > Metazoa > Chordata > Amphibia > Caudata > Ambystomatidae > Ambystoma > Ambystoma mexicanum. The sequence goes on along the minus strand of NC_090921.1, from coordinate 1,195,826,484 downwards.
TACACTAAATACAGCATATTATCAAAACACACGCGAGCCAAAAATCCTCTTTACTTCTCTGAGATTTCTCCTTTACTCAAGCATAAAAGGAGTGCAATGTTTTCCAATAAAACACCACTGTATCTCTTCTTTACTAGTGCAACACTCTTGCATACAGTGCTGTCTGTTCCTGACTACAGGAAGATACGCTTCACTATTTTGACTAAACAAGGAAAAGCAAGATGCAGGCTGCGCCTGCACAATCGATACTAAGTAGGCGGTTACCAAGCAAGGTAACACTACAGAAAGGTATTTCCTGGTGGATTTACCAGAAGATGCCACCTCACCCTAAGGCAAGGGCTCCTGCCAAACAGACAAGCAACCTGAAGGGTAGGAAGACTATCCTTAAAATGGACGTGCAGCTGTGGGAGACCACACATCTAAAATAACAATCTAGGTAAAAACATATGACATAGAAAAATTAATTCACTCCACCAAAATCACTCACTCTTCCAACCTACTGGACCTCATCTAACCTTACACACAACTATCTTGCCCTATCCAAGAAGAAAAAAAAACATGTTTCTTCTCCCCTGTTACCCTCTTGATTTACCTGGCAAAGATGCACTCACATGAAAGTTGACCCTGAAGCGCTCAAAGGTGGTGCTTCTTTAATCTGGTCTGTGCAGCCGAGTCACATTTCCACACCTCAGGGGGGCGGGGGGATGGCAGACAGGCCTCTAACCAACATGGCACCTGTAGACCTCCTCCTTGTCAAGCACGAAGACTGGTTCCCGCAGAGAAGCTCAGCAACCAAGCTAGGGGGACCAGAGACCCCCAACATCTTGGAGAGCCTGAGGTCCACCTAGGGATGCCAAATGTAGGAGTGGGTATTTCATCACCATAACGCAAAGCAGGCCCACCCTTAAAAAGTGAGTGCATGCTTTGTCTGTTAAGCAAATTTATTGTACAATCAGCCGGTAGGGGTTAGATGGCATTAAAGAGTCAAACTAACCTGCCTCCTGAACCACACAAAGAACACAGATTTTATACAATTTGCAAAAGTCAAACATACTCCCAGAGGTTTTATTACAAAGTCAACCCCCACATATGATTGGTTAAATCTATACAATGTAACCATATTCCCTTCAGTTCCAACTCTTCTTATTGAATACATTCATCTAAACACCATCCTCTTTAACTAATAATTTCATGATTCATATTTACACTACACCCCTCTCTGAGGCCTTTCCATATTTGGTCATAGCCCCATTTCCTAGTTACACAGTTTACACAACTTATCAACAATTTCAATTATCACAGGTTCCATCTGGTTGGAAACCTCTACCCCTACTTGTGGCACACATGCTATTCTATGGGAATTCCACTGATGGGAAGAGGAGGGAAACAAACACATTTCCTTTTGATCTGTCGTTGCTGGTTGTATCGCCCAAATGTGTTGATGTCCACATTTCATTCTAAACTATGCAACTTACCATTCCAGCCCACATGGTCCCAACCCACACCTTAACAACTCAATTGAAAAGCCAGGATCTATCGGTGCTCCTTTCCCTGCAAGAAACCTGCATCAGGTTTAACTGGCCGGCCCTAAAATCCAGCCCTTCCAGGTGGCCGGAATCCCTCAATGATTCAAGACCCCTATATACTTACAGAGATTGCATCTCCCCTTCACAAAACACCAGGCCATAAAGAGGCCTGCCTGAAACTGACCATCTGATATTCATTGCAACTGCTGCTGTTTTCCCCCAACCTTGTAAAACTAGTTCATCAGTCACACAGAGTTCAATTGCCCAACCCAGGTTTTCAGCCAGCACAATTCCTAACTTATCAGAGAACTCTACGGCAGAACAGATCAGTATATTCATACTGCCCAAAATCCATTTCCCTAGAGAGTCCAATGTATGTGTACCTATACATGTATGCTCAGGACTACTGCATCCTCTCACATTGATTTTCCCATTGTAAATCTCCTACCTTGCATGCACATGCAAAGCACCTTGCTGCCCGATTGTTAGGCACTATGTGGCACAACACACCTATATTGCGTTTATATTGTATCAGCAGTTTTGACATTTATCTTGCTGCGCACATGCAATTTGAAAATGTATCAACTAAAACACAAATAGCACAATAAATAACACATATCTCATTCTCATTAACTACACTGGATTCATGATAAATTGCAATATCATGTCACCATCGCTGTAACCCCAGCCACCAATATGGCATGTGCAATTCAAACTTCTCTTTAACCGTGGGACCCTTATCAACTACCACAACAATTCCCATCCTTCCCCCACTACATCTAATCCTGCCTAGACATTGACAGACAGGAGAATGAAGAGGATTTGCAATTTGCTCAGTTCGTAGTGAATACAATTAATAATGTCAGCATAATGTCCCCTCTTGATACTCCACTTTTCATTGCTTACTCTCTGTTGTCTCCTCCTCTCCTTCTCTCCCTTTTCCTATCTCCTCACCTTACTTTCTTATATGCACTTACTCTATCAGAAATGTTCTTGACCTATCATGATAGCAACCTTGTTTGTCTCCTCCCCCACGCCTACTTGTCCCACCCCCCTCCAGCACTATCTGAAATATCGTCAGGCCTAGTACATTAGTCGCTTGTTTTGTTCCTCCCCTCCCTTTCTGCACCCCTCTCCCTCACCTTTTGTTAATCTCTGGCTCTACCAGAAATGTCATCAGGCCTAGGGCGGTAGTCACCTGTCTGTTTCCATTTTCTTCCCACTCTCCCCCTCCCTTCCTTATCTATGTCTTAGCTCTTGCACTATCTGAAATGTGTGCCAGGCAGAGTACGATAGTTAATTTCACATTTTTATTGTTCATAGCCTGTAAGAATGGCATTGTATTTTCCCCTGTTCCCTCCCTTGCCTTCAAGCGCTTTGAAACACATTGTGTATAGGCGCTATATAAATAAACTATCATATCATCCATTTTGTCACACAAACATCCAGACTGCATTATGGCTCGCCTTGGTGGCAGTAACTGTGTGATGTCACTCCAGGCAATAGTACCATGTTATATTATGATCCAACGTGGCTCTGAACTGATTCAAACCACTACCTATATTTTCAACTAATATTTAACTTTCCCAAGGCAATCCTACTTTAAATTGGCACCCAAAATGTTTTCAGTTTTTGATTTTCGTTTTTCATTGCAAAGTGGAAAGGGCATAAAAGAAACCACATCACATGTTGTATCTGATATATAAATCAGGAAGCACAGGGCATAAGGATATTACCAACTGTTTCCAAATTTCAGACTGTACCCCTCCTATATCCCCAGTCCTTTTCCCTTCGCAGATTTTACCCTAATTAGTTGAATAATTTGGGGGAATGGGTAAGTGTTTCTTTCAATTTACCTTGTAAAATACAATTTCTGATTTTGGGATTACCAGTCAGGGACCCAGTAGGGCAGGAGAGATCCTGTCAGCAAACCCTAAATTTAGGTGGCTAGGTGCCAGTCACTTGCCTGCGCAGACTGGACATCCTTCGATGGCCTATTCTATCTTTACTTTCTCAATGAACAAATCTTCTCTATGGGTAAATCAGACCAGTTTATTTCTCTTCTTTCTCTTTCTCAATCAATATTCTATAATCCAGACTGTTCTTTTTTCTCTCCTCTGGGTATGCTTTTCCTATAGACCTTTTCCAACCTGTAACATCACACCTAGACAGAACTCTGAATACTAGTTTGCGCCACATCCAGACAGAACTGTGAGAATTAGCGTGTGTTGCATCCAGACAGATTTGTGAATAAAAGCTTGCATCAAATCTAGACAGAACTGTGAAGATTAGCCTGCTTCACATCCAGACAGATCTGTGAATATTAGCTTGCATCACATCTAGACAGATTTGTCAATATTAGCTTGCGTCACACATGGACAGAACTGCCAATATTAGCTTGCATCACATCTAGACAGATTTGTGAATATTGGCTTGTGTCACATCTAGAAAGAATTGTGAAGATTGGCATGCATCACATCTAGAAAGAACTGTGAAGATTGGCCTGTGTCGTATCCGGACAGAACTGTGAAGATTGGACTGCGTGTATCTAGACAGATTTGTGAATATTGGCTCGTGTCACACCTAGACAGAACTGTGAATATTAGCTTTCACCCCTTCCAGATAGAACTGTGAAGATTGGCCTGTGTCGCACCAAGACAGATTTGTGAATGTTAGCTTGCGTCACATCTAGACAGATTTGGGAATACTAGCTTGCGCCACACCCAGACAGAAACTGTGAATATTGACACAGAGATGCAAAGATTGGCCTGTGTTGCAGCCAGACTGATTTGTGAATACTAGCTTGAGACAGAACTGTGAATATTGTCTTCCACCACATCCAGACAGAGCTGCAAATATTGGCCTGCGTCACACCCAGACAGAACTGTGAACATAAGCCTGCATCGCATTCAGACAGATTTGTGAAGATTAGCTAGCATCACACCCAATAAGATTTGTGAATATTAACTTGAGTCACACCTAAACAGAACTGTGAATACTAGCTTGTGCCACATCTAGACAGAACTGTGAGGATTAGCCTGCATTGCATCGAGACAGATTTGTGAATAATAGATTGCATCACATCTAGACAGATTTGTGAATATTAGCTTGTGTCCCATCTAGACATACTTTTTAATATTGGCTAGCGCCACACCCAGACAGAGCTGTGAATATTAGCTTGCACCACATACAAACAGAACTGTGAAGATTGGCTTGCGCCACAACCAGACAGGTTTGTGAATATTAGCTTGCATCACATCTAGACGGATTTGTGAAGATTAGCTAGTGTCATACCTAGACAGATTTGTGAATGTTAACTCAAGTCACACTCAGACAGAACTGTAAATACTAGCTTGTGCCACATATAGACAGAACTGTGAAGATTAGACTGTGTCACATGCAGACAGATTCATGAATATTAGCTTGCGTCACACCCAGACAGAACTGTAAATATTAACTTGCGTCACATCTAGACAGATTAGTGAATACTAGATTGTGCTACATCTAGACAGAACTGTAAAGATTAGCCTGTGTCGCATCCAGACACATTTGTGAATATTAGCTTGCATTGCATTTAGACAGATTTGTGAATATTGGCTAGCGTCACAACCAGACAGAACTGTTAATATTAGCTTGCACCACTTCCAAACAAAACTGTGAAGATTGGCCTATATTACATCTAGACAGATTTGTGAATAATAGCTTAGCCACACCCAGATAGACCCGTGTATATTAGCTTGAACCACACCACGACAGAACTGTGTATATTGGCTTGCGCCACATCCAGAAAGAGCTGCAAAGATTGGCCTGCATCGCATCCAGTCAGAACTGTGAACATAAGGTTGCGTTGAATCCAGACAGATTTGTGACGATTAGCTAGCATCACACCCATAAAGATTTGTGAATATTAACTGTCACACCTAGACAGAACTGTGAATACTAGATTGTGCTACATCTAGACAGAACTCGGAAGATTAGCCTGCATCACATCCAAAAAGATTTGTGAATAAAAGATTGCATCACATTTAGAAATATTTGTGAATATTAGCTTGCGTCGCATCTCGACAGATTTGTGAATATTGGCTAGCATCACACCCAGACAGATGTATGAATATTAGCTTGCACCACATCCAGACAGAACTGTGAATATTAGTATGCAGCACATCGAGACATATTTGTGAATGTTCGCTTGTGTCACATCTAGACAGATTTTGAATAATAGATTTTGTCACATCTAGAAAGATTTGTGAATATTGGCTAGCGTCACACCCAGACAGATTTATGAATATTAGCTTAGTCCACATCCAGACAAACTTGCGTATATTGGCTTGCACCACATCCAGACAGAGCTGCGAAGAATGGCCTGTGTCACATCCAGACAGATTTGTGAATATTAGCTTGTTTCAAATCCAGACAGAACTGTGAATATTAGCCTGCATTGCATCCAGACAGATTTGTGAAGATGAACTATTGTCACACCCAGACAGATTTATGAATATTAACTTGTGTCACACCTAGGTAGAAGTGTGAATACTAGCTTGCGCCACACCCAGACAGAACTGTGAATATTGGTTTGCGTCACATCCAGACAGAGCTGCAAAGATTGGTCTCTGTTACACCCAGACAGAACTGTGAACATAAGCCTGCATGGCATTTTGACATATTTGTGAAGATTAGGTAGCCTCACACCCAGAAAGATTTGTGAATATTAACTCGTGTCACACCTGGACAGAACTGTAAATACTAGCTTGCGCCACATCTAGACAGTACTGTGAAGATTAGCTGACATCGCATCCAGACAGATTTGTCAATAATAGATTGCGTCACATCTATACAGATTTGTGAATATTAGCTTGCGTCGCATCTAGACATATTTGTGAATATTGGCTAGCATCTCACCCAGACAGAACTATAAATATTAGCTTGCACCACATCCAGACAGAACTGTGAAGATTGGCCTGTGTCGCATCCATAAAGATTTGTAAATGTTAGCTTGTGTCACATCTAAACAGGTTTGCAAATACTAGCTTGCCCTACACCCAGACAGAAGTATGAATATTGGCTTGCGCCACAGCCAGACAGAGCTGCAAAGATTGGCCTGCGTCACATCCAGACATGTTTGTGAATATTAGTTTGCATCACATCTAGACCGATTTGTGAATATTAGCTAGCACCACCACACCCATACAGAACTGTAAATATTAGCCTGTATTGCATCTATAGAGATTTGTGAATGTTGGCGAGCGTCACCCCCAGACACAACTGCAAATATTAGCTTGCACCACATCCAGACAGAACTGTGACAAATGGCCTGTGTCGCATCCAGACAGATTTGTGAACATTAGCTTGCATCACATCTAGACAGATTTGTGAATACTAGCTTGCGCCACACCTAGACTGAACTGTGAATATTGGTTTGCGCCACATCCCAACAGAGCTGCAAAGATTGGCCTGCGTTGCATGCGGACAGATTTGTAATACTAGCTTGCACCACACCCAGACAGAACTGTGAATATTGGCTAGCACCACATCCAGACAGAGCTGCAAAGATTTGCCAGCATCACACCCAGTCAGAACTGTGAACATAAGCCTGCATCACATCCAGACAGATTTGGGAAGATTAGCAAGAATCACACCCAGAAAGATGTGAATTTTAACTTGCACCACATCCAGACAGAACTGCGAAGATTAGCCTGTCTCGCATCCAAACAGAATTGTGAATAATAGATTTCATCACATCTAGAGAGATTTGTGAATATTGGCTAGCGTCACATCCAGACAGATTTGTGAATGTTAGCTTGCGTCACATCCAAACAGATTTATGCATACTATCTTGTACTACATCCAGACAAACCTATGAATATTTGCTTGTGCCACATGTAGACAGAGCTGCAAAGAATGGCCTGTGTCGCATCGAGACAGATTTGTGAATATTAGCTTGTTTCACATCCAGACAGATTTGTGTCACACTAAGACAGATTTGTGAATGTTAGCTTGCATTGCATCTAGAAAGATTGTTGAATGCTAGCTTGCGCCACATCTAGACTGAACTGTGAATATTGGCTTGTGCCACATCCAGACAGAGCCGCAAAGATTGGCCTGCATCGCATCTGGACAGATTTGTAATACCCGCTTGCACCACACCTAGACAGGACTGTGAATATTGGCCTGCGCCACTTTCAGGCAGAGCTGCTAAGATTGGCCTGCATCACACCAAGACAGAACTCATAAGCCTGCGTTGCATCCAGACAGATTTGTGAAGTTTAGCTAGAATTACACCCAGAAATATGTGAATTTTAACTTGCGCCACATCTAGACAGAACTGTGAAGATTAGCAGGCATTGCATCCAAACAGATTTTTGAATAATACATTGCCTCACATCTAGGCAGATTTGTGAATTTTAGCTTGCGTCGCAACTAGACAGATTTGGGAATATTGGCTAGCATCACACCAAGATTGATTTGTGATTATTAACTTGCATCACACCTAGACAGAACTGTGAATAATAGCTTTTGCCACATCCAGACAGAACTGTGAAGATTAGCCTGTGTCGCATCCAGACACATTTGGGAATATTAGCTTGCATGACACCCAGACAGAACTGTCAATATAATCTTGCGTGCCATCTAGACAGATTTGTGAATATTCGCTTGCATCAAATCTAGACAGAATTGTGAAGATTGGCATGCGCCTCATCTCGAATGAACTGTGAAGATTGGCCTGTGTCGCATCCAGACAGATTTGTGAATATTAGCTTGTTTCACATCCAGACAGAACTGTGAATATTAGCCTGCATCGCATCCTGACAGATTTGTGAAGATTAGCAAGTGTCACACCGAGACAAATTTGTGAATATTCACTTGCATCACACCTAGATAGAAATGTGAATACTAGCTCGTGCCACATCCATACAGAACTGTGAAGATTAGCCTGTGTCACATCCAGACACATTTGTGAATATTAGCTTGCTTGACACCCAGACTGAACTGTCAATATTAGCTTGCGTCACATATAGACAGATTTGTGAATATTGGCTTGCATCACATCTAGACAGAATTGTGAAGATTGGCATGCGTCACATCAAGAAAGAACTGTGAAGATTGGCCTGTGTCGTATAAGGACAGAACAGTGAAGATTGGCCTGTGTAGCATCTAGACAGATTTGTGAAACTAGCTTGCGCCACACCTAGACTGAACTGTGAATATTGGCTTGCACCACATCCAGACAGAGCTGCAAAGATTGGCCTGTGTTGCATCCGGACAGATTTGTAATACCTGCTTGCGCCACACCCAGACAGAATTGTGAATATTGGCTTGCGCCACATCGAGACAGAGCTGCAAAGATTGGCCTGCATCACACCCAGACAGAATTCATAAGCCTGCGTCGCATCCAACAGATTTGTGAAGTTTAGCTATAATGACACTCAGAAATATGTGAATTTTAACGTGAGCCACATCTAGACAGAACTGTGAAGATTAGCAGGCATTGCATCCAAACAGATTTGTGAATAATAGATTGCATCACATCTAGACAGATTTATGAATATTAGCTTGCGTCACAACTAGACAGATTTGGGAATATTGGCTAGCATCACATCAAGGTAGATTTGTGAATATTAGCTTGCACCACATCCGGACAGAACTGTGAATATTAGCTTGCACCTCATCCAGAAAGATTTGGGAATGTTAGCTTGCGTCACATCCAAACAGATTTATGAATACTAACTTGCACCACACCCAGACAAACCTGTGAATATCTGCTTGCGCCACATCCAGACAGAGCTACGAAGAATAGATTGTGTCGGCTCCAGTCAGAGTTGTAAATGTTAGCTTGTTTCACATCCACACAGAACTGTGAATATTAGCCTCCATGGGATCCAGACAGATTTCTGAAGATTAGTTAGTGTCACACCGAGTCAAATTTGTGAACATTAGTGAGAGTCAAACCGAGACAAATTTGTGAATATTGACTTGTGTCACACCTGGAAAGAACTGTGAATACTAGCTTGTGCCACATCCGGACAGAACTGTGATGATTAGCCTGTGTTACATACAGACAGATTTTTGAATAAAATCTTGCATCACATCTAGACAGATTTGTGATTATTGGTTGGCCTCACATCTAGACAGAGCTGAGAAGATTGTTCTGCGTTGCATCTAGACAGAACTGTGTAGATTAGCCTGCGTCACATTCAGGCAGATTTGTGCATTTTAGCTTGTGTCACATCCAGACAGAACTGTGAATATTAGCTTGCACCACATCCAGACAGAACTGTGAAGATTGGCCTGTGTCGCATCCAGACATATGTGTGAATGTTAGCTTGTGTCACCTCTAAACAGGTTTGTAAATACTAGTTTACGACACACCCAGACAGAACTGTGAATACTGGCTTGTGCCAAAGCCAGACAGAGCTGCGAATATTGGCCTGCATCGCACCCAGACAAGTTTCTGAATATTAACATGTGTCAAATCAAGACGAATTTGTGAATATTAGATAGCGTCACACCCATACAGAACTGTGAATATTAGCCTGCCCTGCATCCAGACAGATTTGTGAAGATTAGCTAGTATCACACCAAGACAGAAATGTGAATATTAGCTTGAGCCATATCCAGACAGAATTGTGAAGATTTGCCTGTGTCACATCCAGATAGATTTGTGAATAAATGCTTGCATCAAATCTGTACAGATTTGTGAATATTAGCTTGCGTGACACCCAGACAGAACTGTCTATATTAGCTTGAATCACAACTAGATAGATTTGTGAATATTAGCTTGCACCACACCCAGACAGACATGTGAATATTGGCTTGCACCACATCCAGACAGAGCTGCAAAGATTAGCCTGCGTCGCATCCATACAGATTTGTAATACTAGCTTGCGCCACACCCAGACAGTGAATTGGGTAGATTACCCACATAGAAAAATATAGAGATTAGCCAATGTACTTACCACCCTGCTCCTGATCCCTCCTAAACACCATAATACACTATACACACCGCTGGGGCTAGCCAACCGATACCCTAACACACACCCAACACAAGCTTACTACAATATACCTGGACACTCGACCTTACCCATACGAATATTACAAAATAGTGTGCACAACCAGAAATACCATTCGATCTACATATAAAACATGCAGACAAAATCCAACATAACTGTCAGAAACAACCCAAGCATTGGACCTTGCCTGTATGGAAAAATAAGCCATTGCACGCAACCAACCATCTGCATGCCAACACACACATATGCCAGTTTCCCTGGGTATGGACCTATCATATTACTCTACCCTCACTAACCAACCGTGTCCTCTTTCTTGCAGAGCCACCTGAGGGCCTGGAGACTGCCCTTGGGTGGTAGTGGTGCATGGTGTAAATCAACATAACATAACAAGTTGTGTACATTATTTTGTTTATTAAATGCATTGGGAATTCTTTGGTGTGTTGTTGCAGCAGTTCTCCTCCACAAAAGAGCAGAGATGAAACATTCTCTAAATATTCTTTCTCCATGTCTATTTGTTCCCAGTAACTGGTCTTGGTTGTACATATCTTCAGTGACCTTTAACCCTAACTAATCCAAGACAGCTGACAGATGCTGTGTGTCTAAATGCCAGTGACCTCCTCTTCTGAACTCCTCATAGGCTAAAGGATTGTGTTTATGAGTTGCTGTAAAATAAAACATGTGCATCTCTTGGAAGCAAGGCCTGGTGCCATTAGTTCATGTCTGAAAACAATGTATGTTTTTTACATTCTCTGAAAGCCTGCATTCAATCCAACGGAAGAGTATCCTCAGATAATCTTAAAAGCCACCTGGCCTAAATATAACCTGTATTTGTTTTCTTATCAAGTTTCAACTGAACTGGAGACCCTTAACTCTTCCATATGCCTACAAGTAGGAACAGAACTTACAATGCACTTTGATTCTGTTTCTTTCACACCAGCTCTTTTGAGCATTATTTCTTCAGTAGTAAATGCAGACCTATATTTGTAATGTACATCACACAGCCAGTTGAATTTCAACAGTATTTCCAATCCTATCCCTGAGTTTTACACCATATAGTTTGAATGAATGACTAACATGCCAGAATGGAGGAACATATGATAGATTGTCCCATTGCCTGAAATACACCTTTTTCTGTAATTATATCATCTTTATGTATGCTATTCATGTTATTTTTTCATTTATATGATTGTTTAAAGTGGAGACCTAGCTCGAGAGCAGTGGAGCGCTCTACAGAATGTGGTTAGCCAGCATTTGGGCTGTCATCTTTTAACAGTAGTGCAGTATGGTTTGTTGAGGTCTTTGCATCATTTAGAAAGACACATAAAGAAATCAAAGTTTTACTTTTAATTAAATGGCTTGCAGTATTCCCTGTAAAATAACTACTTTAATGCTGGCCTGCCTTAAACATGTAGCATGGGTCATTCTTGGAACACTTAAAACCGTATGGGTAAAACTATTTTGACACTGTTTGGTACTGGTGGTGTACCACAGTTTGACAGACGTATTAATTATTCTGTTTTCATATGACAGCTAATAGTCACAATCTGGTAAACAGGAATGTATTCATGATATAACAAAAACAACAAATTAAAAACACATGGATCAAGATCTAACAATAGTTCTTGTGTATTCAACTTGTTTAAACACAGTGAGGTTGAAAATGCATCATTGTGGTGAGGTTAGTGACTCGTACTAAAGGGTGGGGTAGCCTGTACTCACCTGCATTGCATTCCAATGCACTTAAAACCTGCTCAAAGCCGCTTCCTCAATAAACGTCAACAAAATGCCTGACAGGATACAACATGCCATGATGATTTTGCATGCAACAGTTGGTGTACATAACAATACACCATCTGAGCGGTCAAGAGAGTGGAAGCATGACTTGAGCACCCCGAATGTTCACTCCACTATGCCCCTAGTGGCAATGTATGCGGTATTGTAGTGGGCCTCAACTGGGTTGGCAGGATTCCTGATGGGTGTCAACAGGAATGGTGATAGTGCGTAGGCCCTGTCTTTTCCAAAAGTGTAAATTGTATATTTCTTCAATGTACTGTCATTAGTATGTGTATGTGTAGCAGGTGGCCTCTGTGTCCTTTGTATGTGCACGATGGTTGATAATCACCAATGAGCCCTGTGTTGCCAAGGGTTCTAGATGCCAGGACCTGGTAAATACAAGAATAACATAAGATGCAGCTGTCATGGGTACATCCAGGGAAATTGGCATTCACATGCATTATGTGTCCATTGGCATCACAGATGATGTGCACATTATTGGAATGCCAATGTTTCAGACTGGGATAATAGCATAGCCGCCATGGCCCACTCTTTGCCCTTCCCTCAGTGTGTGCCATGTCTATGTGCCTATGCATGAGTGCAATGATGCAGCGCAAAACCTAGTAGAGTTACCGTGACTGGGTGGGCTGGAGAATTCCCCCACCATGGCTGTGGTGTGATGGAATGACCCAGTGGCCTGGAAGTGAAGGGCAGATATTATGTTGACATGACGTAGTACTGCCTGCAAGCACTGGGTAGGTGATGCCAGGTCATTCTCCACTCCATGACCAGGTCAAGGATAACACATTGCGAGAAACCAGTATGTGCCATACACCTCCTCATGTGGCATACCAAAAATGATGGTGAAGGTGTGGGATATTCTGGCCCGCCTCATCCTGTGTCGCCTCCTTCCTTGTAGTAGTAGTACAAGTGTAAGCAATTTGTCTTTTTTATTGTAGTGTAACGCAGCCAACAGACGTTTTATAGATAACAAAGGGAACACAATATGTAAATAATTACAATAAAACAGCTAATTCGATATATAAAATAAAAACAAACTGTCAATTATGGCATATTGATTTCATCAAGTAACGTTTGATAAAGCCCCAGAGCTTAGTGATATGATAAATCAAATTGAAGTCATCACCCATCATATAGCTCTCCCAAAGGTCATCTCCGCCAAGCGGGTTGATCTTCACATTACCATATGCCAGCAATGCCTGTCTACATACAGCTGTAATGCGTTCCATTCTATCAACCGGTGTTTGGTGGTTTCTAGAACATTGCTACCACATAGTCAACAGGTCCGATCAGATCTAATAACGTTATACCTGGCACTACTACTTTCACTTGTTTTTTTCTTTTTTACACCTTTCCATAATATTTTGTTATTGGGAGAATAAAAAGTGTAAAGAGATAATTTAGTGTTCTTTATGCAATGTTGCATACATAAGATGCTATTTACTCTTAAAGGCCAGGCCCACCAGTATTTACTCGTAGCTAAACCTTTGTACAATCAATCTTGTATGTGTTTTATACCACCATCAGTTAATATCAGGGCTATGAGAGTGAACAAAGGGACTCCACACTATAGCAGCACTGTATATTTAGTCAATAACGCTGTTTCTCAAACGAGAGCGACATGAGAGATACCCATTTACAATCTGTGAAAGTCAAGTCAAGTCGATTCCATTGTCGCACTTCCAATGATAATTAGGACACCGTGCAAATAACGCCAATATATTACGAGTGAACATATTCGATGGGTGTGCGAACCGTAAATCTAAATACAGATTACAGACATTTACTGTAAACAAGATCGAATACCTTGCTACATGTGAGTCCCACATGTCAGCCATGGAAGGTATGGAAGGTAATATATTTGCGTTTTACACTTTTAGAATAGAGTTGACTGAGTAACCACCATGTTTGCAGACAGATGTTCTTCGAACACCAAATGGTTGTCCGACTAACAGTTTAGGTTTATTTAATTTTGGACACCTTTTCAACTTGTTATCGATTATAATGTCAGGGTATTTAAATTGTGAAACAACGTTCAGTTGGTTTCCAATGAATGTCAACGAATATCTCTTGTTCCTGTGGCTGCTAGTAACATGAAAAACCATAATCTTTGTTTAATCTATGTTTATCTTGAGCCCATTGAGTTTGGCTTAATTACTAAGCAGATGTATTTGTTCCTGCAACCTTTTAGAGGGGCTGTTTAATATGACAAGTTCCTCCACATACCCAAGCCAGTTAATGGGATAGTCACCCTAAATGAGGCGAGAGCATTGGATAGATCTGATATGGAAAGATTAACTTCTTAACTGCTGAGCTATTATGCATTCCCATGCAAATAGGAAAGCATACTCCTTCTCAGATCTTAATTAAAGAGAGTTGGGGCCAGAATGCAACCCTGCTTTAACCCCACATGCGTGGATATCCAATCTGTCACTTCTCCCTCACTATTTAATTCTCACCCACGTTATATCGTACAGGGCTATGATCATTCTCAGCATGCCTGGAGGCACATTCCACTTTAAGAGTTTGTGCCAGGTCAGCCCCCTTTTAACTGCATCAAAAGCAGAATTAAAATCTACAAACAACATGTAAACTGATTTTTGTTGAATGATTCAGGCCTGTCGCACAGTTGTAATTAGGGGTAGAGTTGTGACAAATCAACTTCCCAGGCACCAGTGATCCATCAATATCTACTTTATTATTACTACAAGAGGCAGCTCTAGCACTACGAAATATAACCCACCCTGTAAAGGAACACAGAGGACAGGCACTTTCATGAGGGAAAGGGGTGCACTCTGGATACTGACAGGGAGGTAAATGGTAAAGTAATCTTACAGTTTAAGGTTACTCGGTAACAGCACCAATGGGGCAAAGGGTCGTAACTGTCTCTAGGGGCCTTTGGAGAAGGACCAGGGGGGCAGAACCACAATGTACCTGGTACTGAAGAAGTTCTTGGTGCTCAACAGCATTGAGGCAGTTCCAGGGCACTTCGCAGCCCTTGAGACAGATTTAGTGGTGGGAGGCAGCTGCTGGACAGATGTCTGCAGGCTGTCCGGCGCGGTGGCTCAGGGCCAAGAATCGTTGACTCTGTGCTGGTTGGCGGATCTGGAATGCTGGTCGAGGTGGCTCAGATGGTTCTTGTGACTGCGGCGTGACAACAGTCAGCGGAGCAGTCAGATGCGGTTTGAGGATTCGAATGTCTCGAAAATGCCCTTAAAAGATGGACGCTGGATGATTCTTGTGTGGCACTCCTCCTAGTTTCTTTGCAGGACTTGTGTCCTTTCAAGGCGGACGGCCCAAAGCTCAGGAGAGTGATTGCAGTCAACAGCCACGTCCTTTGTCCAGAGACTCTCTTGCACTTCACATATAGGAAGCTTGCTGGCGGAACCTAGCAGGGCACTCTTTGTTCTGGCTGGGTACCAGTTCTGGAGCTGCTGAATGGGTCCTCTGAATCCGGTATCTCCCTCTGTTACCAGGGAGGTGTTTAGGGGAGGGATCTTGCTTCCCTCTTGGAACACCTGACCGTCCTTCACTGGCAGAAGATGTAAGGTAGACTGTACCTTCAGCTCGGGTCCAAATGAGTCCTTCTTCTTACTCATTTTGAAGTCTTCAGATGATCTGCTAAGTGAGGGATTCAGCCCTCTTTTAAAGCCAAATGTCCCCAGTGATTGGTGCAGGCTAGGCCTAACTTAATGAACCAATCCTGGGTCCCCACCAACAATCTTCTGTTATGCAAGAGGTCAGGGCCAGGGTGCTCTGCGACAGGACAGACAAGGGGTGACAAAATATACCTACGTCCCACCCATCTTCCTGTCTGTTTGTAGATCAAAGTGCCTCTCTGGTTAAGTGAGCCCTCTGTGACTCTTGATTAAAGTACAGGTTTCCCTTGAAGTATGTGCTGGGAGCAGACTTCCTCTCTCTCCCAAATCACATCCTTCGTCCCTCTGAAAGGGGTCTGCTCTGCAGGGAAAAATGCTGTAACTGCTGGACCCAAAAAGGCCATTCATTGCCTTTCATACCAAGAGGTGGGAACTAGCTTTAAGTTAACACATTGCACACCAAAGGGGTGTTAGTCCTGCCTTCCTTTTGTCTTATTCGGCAAACAAAGCCCTTCAGGCTTGCATCATTTATCTCGTTAGTATGCACTGCCACCAGCCGAATTTAGACATGCAGATCCATGGAGCCTTTGATATTTAAATTAGGCATTCCCCCTTCTTGGAATGCTTTCATGTACCCGGGGCCGTCACATTCCAGCTGAATATGACAGGGGAAGATGGCACCTAAGGGCTGTGTCTTCACGGAGTACATGTGACGATGCATTTTGTGTGGGAAGCAGATGAAATGTGTGCGTAATGGCCTTGCACATTTCTCGGAGGTTGGTCTCCCATCATTCATTTTCATTATTAAACAAATTTAAAAAAGCTCTGGTGAGCGCACTCTCCCCATGTGGATGGTCGAATTCCTCATAAGTGTGTTATCTACAGTGTTCTTAAACTTGTGGCGCCCAAATTCATTGATAGGAATCATTTTGTTTCATCAATCCAAGATTACAACTCCATTAGCAAAACTCGTGCAAATACTTTGTCTGGAGCATCCAGCACTGCCAGGATCTTGTCATTACCTGGGTCATAACCAGAGACCCTTTTAAAAACTGAAAGTATTAGTCTATTAGTCCAAGATTTAAGAAAGCTATTTTAGTCACTAATGACTAAAACAAAGTATATGTAGGACATTTTCCCACCACCAGGATTTTTGATGCATCAATAAAATTCAAAGACCACCGGGCGCCGTACATGTTTAACATTTTTAATTATCTTGGTGAGAGGCACAGCTTCACCTCACTGATGAGGCCTGGCTAAACTGAAACACGTTTCTGAGGTTGTTGTTGATACTCTTGTTCAAAGGAGAATTGCCTAGCATGTCAGTGCTGGACTTCCTAAGTGGGTCAGACCAGACTGATATGCCAATGAATATTTCTACTCTGTGAAAGGTACAGTGAGCTAAAAATGTGGTCGTAGACCCTCCGGAGTGGTCACCTTTATATAGAAAAGGTTATTTGGCCTTTGGCATTGTTTGTTCTTGGTAGATGGTCTCCCAGATCTTTTTGTCCATTTTTAGAAACATTTGTTTTCACCCTACGGTGCCTAGGGTAATCCCGACGTAGACACCTTGCTCACTGTACTTAGAGAGGCACAGCTTCCCCTCACTGATGAAGGCCGACTATGCTGAAATACGCATCTGGGGTTGCTGTTGGCCCTATTGATCAGAGGAGAATAGCATAGCATTTCGGTGCTGTACTGCCATAATAAGTGGGACCAGACTGATATGCAAATTGATATTACTACCCTGTGAAAGGTAGAGTGAGCTCAAATGTGGTTGTAGACTCCCGAGTGGGCACCTTCCCATAGAACAGGCTATTTGGCAATGTGTTTTCTCGGTAAAAGGTCTGCCCGACCTTTTTGTGCATTTTTCGGACATTTTTTCATCCAAAATTACCCAGGATAATCCAAACATGGACCTCTGGCTCACTGTACTTAGAGAGGTACAGCTTTGCTCTCTCTGATTAGGCCTGGGTTGGCCGAAACACGTGTCTGGGGTTGCGGTGGTACTCTTGCTCAGAGGAGAATTGCTTAGGATTTGTGGACTCCCTAAGTGGGTGGGACCAGACTGATATGCAAATGGGTATTTCTACTCTGTAAAAGGTGTAGTGAGATAAAATGTGGGTGTAGACCTCCTGAGTGGGCACCTTCCCACAGAAAAGGTTATTTCGCCATGTGCGTTCTCGGTACAGGGGCTCCTAGACCTTTTTGTACTTTTGAAGGTTATATGACCATCTTCTATGAGTAATGTCTATAAAATCCTCTTCAGAAGGTGTTGAGCCAATGGTATTACTGTGATATCCCGTTTATTATAGGTGTGTGGGTTTTGAAATAGTTAATAATATTCAATACGGCTCTAGCTTGTCAAAATGTCCAGTCCAGGTTGAAATCGCTGCTTCTTAGCCATGTATGGCATGTGGCTAGCCCAGCAAAAACAGCTTTATCATAGTCCCCAGCCAACATATGAGAGCAAACTCATCGGTGTAGATCACTTCTTAATTTTCAATCTGCCTTGCTAATCTCCCTGTCAAGGATTTTGCGGTATTTGTCCTCTTATTTGCATATTTTTGTGCAATTTTGCTCTAAATTTAGCATGTAATACATGCTACAATCTGTTTAATCAAGGACTCCAGCCCAGAAACAAAACTAGCAGCAAGGTGTGGACTGCAGTTTCTCAATTTTCCTTTGTGACATGTCGCAAATTAGTTATGCTCCATCTCGATGATAAGGTGACTGACCGTAGCAATATTGTGTGGATTCCAATTCACTTTCTTGAGACCTTAACTAGTAGTAATATTACCTGTTAAATCAAAATTATGTGCAGTTCCTGCGTAGTCCTAAAAGATAGAAGAGGGAAGTGCTCACTTGCTTCCCTAGTTAGGATCATCATATCAATCACATTAATCATCATACAAAACTTTATTCGGCCATCAGGCCATCAAAGTGCATCCTAGTACAAAGACTAAATCAACAAAATCATAGAACATCCCAACATGCTTCGGGTAGAAGAAAAGAATAAGAAGAGGCAAGACAAAAACGGGCAAAAAACCAATCTCATTCGGAAATGCACCAAGTCAAGAAGGTTCATTTACATTAGTGAAACTATAAAGTTCTACACGCATCCATTACTGCGCCACCAAAAAAATATTGTTCAAAAGCAGTTATGTTTGTTCATTTTCAGCCTTGTTTATTTTTAGTTGCAGTCCATATTGATGACACGTGTTTCGGCACTCTAACTTTGCCTTTCTCAAATCTGGGCAATTATTCTTATACAAATTACTATCCAAACTGATCAGTAAAGAATCAGTAAAGAACCAACACAAATTCAATTTTCACAGTTATTTTAGAAAAAAGAAAAAAAAAGAAAAAACAAAAAAATTCAAAAAGCATTATTTTAAACCATATCATAATGCAGAGATAAACAAATTTGTCATCATAAATGTCCATCATGAGAAAATAATAAAATAATAAAAAGAGCGCACATACCAATATATTGTCCAGTTGCAAGGTAGGTGCATGCGTGGTGATTCAGTGTTCCGATGGAGATGGAGAAAGAGAGGGGTGGGGTAAATTAAATTAAAAGAAAAAGAGAGAGTAGAAATAAAAGGGGGTTAAACGAAATTTTAAAATTGAATAAGAGGGGTGGGGGGCAAAAATAGTTTAGCAATATGGTTAATGTCGTTTGTCCTTCCAAGTATCATTTGTTTATTAAGTGCAAGTATTGTCTAAAATAGAGCTTACCGATCTTTTGTTGTTCATGGTTTCTCTAAATGACGTGGGTGATACAAATGGAGAGAGTCCCGTCAGACTCGTGGACGAGGTACGTCCTGGTAAGGTAAAAAGAATGAAATATTGGGAATGGGTTGGTTCCCTCATTTTCCCGCTCGCAATTCACCATTTACTGGTTTAGGGATTCGAATCTAGGCGACAGGTGCATTTGCTTTTTTTTAAGGGTTTTAGTTACAAAACGAAATTATAAATTGATAAAAATTGCAACGTTCAAAAGTAATCCTTTTTCTATGTGTTCTGCCATTCACAATGCATTTTTTACATAGCATGGAGGCCGGCTACGGCACGTATACACTTTCACTTCTTAACAGCAGTTCATTATATATTTGACTTTTCATTCTAGAGTTAGTGCGGCTCCATGGGCCGTCTCGTCTCTTTTGCGGATCTGAGACTGATAGGAAGGTAGCAATGGGTAGTCTCATGCTTAGTTGGAGCTTACCTGAAAAGTCACAATTCTGGCATCAAGCGTCGTGTATTTACTAGGCGTTCGCCTCCTACTGAATGGGGAGTATGTATGCTGTTACCAAGGTAATTTGTTCGTCCTACTTCGCTTTCCACCTTCTCCCTGCCGTCGGCCATAGATTGGGATACTTTGCCTGTATTAACCTGTGTCATGAGGTTACACGAAGTTTAGTTCCATGATGCAATTTAAACGCATAGTTATGCATTTAGCTTTACAAACGGAGCCCTTTTTGTTGTTGGCTCGTGTGAAAACCTAATAAATCTTTATTATTGTGTGATAAAGTCACGTGTATCTCCTTCACCCATAGTCTCATGGGAACTGTAGTTTCTGCTATATTTAGTGGCTTTTAATCCCTTCACCCATAGTCTCATGGGAAATGTAGTTTCTGCTATATTTAGTAGCTTTTGATCAGTCCTTTAACTCAGTATGTATTGTTCTTATTTTTACATTGTTAGTGCAAGTCTATGTGGACAAATATACAGGGAAATGCAATTACTTACACATTCTGTGCAAACGGTAAATGCATAGAAGCTATTGCTTGTGTATAACCACAAAGTTTAATAAATGGTTCAACACTATCAATGGCATAATTACAAGTTTTATTGCGTGGGTCCTTTTTGGTTCACACACTTTTTGATTATTATCATTAATGAAACCAATATAGTTTTTATATGTGGTGAATTCACGTGCATCTATTTTTCCAATGTCTTATGGGAATTGTAGTTACTGCTGTATTAAGTGAATTGTTCTGATTTTAAATATATGTCCACAAATATATACGGAAACCTCAATAGTTGCCAATTTCATACAAACAACTGGTACATGGAGCACTTATTTCAGTAAAAACACAAAGGTTAGTGTATGATTCAATCTTTTCAATGGCATGATTCTACATTTTCGGGCATAAGTCCTTTTCGGTTCACTCTTTTTGAGTTAATATTATAAAAAATTGGACATCTCATTGTCTGTGTTTAAACCTGTTTCAATACATCTGAAATACTTGATTAGCTTTGCTTCTTCTTGTCGCAATCTTAGTTCCTGGTTTCCACCTCTGCATCCCAAGGATACCTTTTTTAGACCAATAAACTTGATGTCCTGCTTACAATCGAATTGATGAAGACTCTGCCAGTGTTCTGCCAATGGTAGATTCTTATCTTGGTTTCCAATCACTGCCAAGTGTTCTCGTATTCTTGTGCGTATTTCTCTGATCGTACTTCCTATATAGATTTTGCTGCAAATGCATATAATCGCATAGATCACATATTTCGTACGACAATTGATCTGCTCCCTTATTTTCATTTTGATGCCATCTTTATTCTCGAAGCAGTCAGTCATGGGAACCGCATGCTTGCACATGGTGCATGTTCCACATTTTCTGAACCCTACTTTGGGATGTAACCAGCTCTCTGTTTTCTCCTCTTTCTCGTCAGGTAGTAATGATGGACTAAGGCTCAGTTTTAAGGTTCTCGCCCGTCGATACACTATCGAAGGGTAATCTTGTATTTGTGGTCCAATGTGTGGGTCCAATTTGAGCAGGCCCCAGTGTCTTCTGAGGGTTCTTTTAATCAACTGGTTATTGGTACAAAAGGTGGTAATAAATTGTACCTGTTTGTCTTGAGTAGGTTTATTGCGTTGTGAAAGAGTTTGTGATCTTGTTATTTTGTGAGCTTTCTGGTATGCCGTTTTGATGCTTGTTCCCGGATAGCCTCTAGCTTTGAATCTAGTAGACAGGATTTCACATTCCTTCTCAAAGTCTGTTTGTTCACAGCAGTTCCTTCTCGCTCTAATATATTCACCCTTGGGGATGTTGCGGATAACAGGTGCATAGTGACAGCTGGTAGCATGTAGCGTGGAGTTTACTTCAGTACTCTTGCGATATGTTCGAGTCTTCAGGCTATTGCCTGATACATAGATTGTTAAATCCAAGAACTTTATTTCAGTGTTGCTGTATTCCCCTGTAAACTCTATACCCAACTCGTTGGCATTTATTTCTTGTCGAAAAAGCTCTAATTGCTGTGGTGTTCCTTGCCATATAAACAAGACGTCGTCAATGTACCTGGTCCATTTAACAACATGTAGGCCGAATGTCTCTGTAGTATAGATCTTGAGGTCTTCAAACATGCCCATCACTAGGTTTGCTAGGGCCGGTGCATATTTAACCCCCATAGCTATGCCTCATTTTTGTTTGTAGAAACTGTTATTGAACATGAAGATACTATTATCTAGAGTAGCCATGAGCATTTCTTTAAGCATGCAAACAAATGGGAGATAAAATGCTGATTCATTTTTAAAAGTATGGTCAATTGCATCTAGGGCAAGGTCATATCCTATAGACGTTTAAAGCGCCTTAACATCCCAAGTTGCGAGTAGATAGGTTGGTTACCATTGAATACTCTCAATAATGTTTATTGCTGCGGTTGAATCCTTCAAATATGCTTGTACATTTGTAACTTTCGGTCTTAATAGGTTGGCAATATACTCCGAAATATGTTCCGTGGCCCAGCCTATTCCGCTAAGTATTGGTCTGCCTTCTGGAATTGTTACAAATGTTTTGTGTACTTTCGGGAGAAAATAGATCGTCTGTAGAATTGGTTTTGGAATAAACAGTTATGAGGCCTTGCCTATACCATCCGTCAATTGCATTTCCAAGGTCCTGTATAATTTCCGTCTTGGGATTCTTAAGTAGTCTATCATAGCAATTAGGTGTATTTAGATGGTTAAGAGCCATCTTAATATAGTCGGGGCGGTTCATGATCACTATATTTCCACCCTTGTCTGCCTCCTTGATCACAATTGCACGGTTTCCTTGCAGTTTCTTTAAAGCATTTTTCTCCAAAGTTGTCAGATTTTCATGTTTTCTCGGTATTCCCAGTTTTCTCTGTCGATCTTCTATTTCATGCAGGTCCTTTGTTACTGATTTATAAAAAGCATCAATCATGTTGTCTGTAGATTAGACCCCAGTTATCATCATCCTAGAGGGATAGGGTTCGCACCAGTTAGGGGTGTGTTGGATGGGGTGACTTTGGTGACTTAAAAATGACCATCTGGACCTTGCCGGGGATACTGGATGGTTGAAATCCCACCCTTTATGAGACAACCATCCCACCCAGATCTTCCTAAGACCCCCTTAGACACTCTCCAGTCCCAGAAAGCCAGTTTAACAGTTGTAGGGGCTCAAACCATTGTTTCTAATACTATATCATCCCAACATAGATTCTCTTGATACAAAAGTACATTATTTTGCAGTCTGCAACCAATGCAACCATTTGTTCAGTGGGGCATCCCTTGGTTCCTTCTTGCTTTCTGCCAATTTTGGTACCCCATGTAGGTAAACTATAAAGGGACCAGACCTACCCTTAACATAGAGCTCAGACATGCTCCCCCTGTGGTAAGGCCTATCTACTCCGGGGTCTTTCAAGCTTGGGCCTTTTGCAGGACACAGTTGTGGAGGACGTTGACTTAGGGTAGGACACTCTACGGCACACTGGAGGCTTGATTCTGGATTCTTAAGGGGCATTATGCTTCGGCGGTTTCCTGGATACCCTACTGTGGGAAGTAGCATGTTCTTTGGGTGTTACTGATTTTGCACAGTCCATATCTATAGCGCACTCCAGGGGTAAATTTTCAGATCCCTTAACCCTGTGACAGGCAATGAGAGACTCCCCCTGTGCCATTTCACCTCCTCTCCCCTGGTTTTCTGCTACGACCGTGAGCAGGTTCCTGATGGCTATCAGCTCAACAGGCACCTGGACACACTCACACCCCTTAAGTCAAAAGTCTTAACCTCTCTAATTCAGAGACCTCTCAGAGACCCCAAAAAAACCTGCATTCAGTACTCTCAAAGAATTCAAATTTACCAAAGTTACTCACTTAGAGGTAGAAAAAATCATAGCATCCCTCAAACCATCAAACTGCCTAGGTGACTGTTGCCCGGCCCAAATGATCAAGGAAGCCGCCAGAGACATTGCCCCATTTTTTACCAAACTAATAAACACCTCATGTATTACTTTTAATGTACCTAAAAACCTCAAGGATGTGTGGGTCTGCCACTACTCAAGAAAGCAACATTAGACCCAACCATCCCAACTAATTATAGGCCTATAACGATTGTCCCTTTTCTACCTAAAATAATTAACAAAGCTGCATACCTTCAGATCCAGCGTTATCTTGAGACAAATAATCTCCTAGGGTTTAGACAATCAGGCTTTAGACCACTCCATGGGACTGAAACAGCCCTGATCGATTTGAAAACGCAAATAGACCAACTGAAAGATAACAGAAAATGTGCATTACTTCTCCTATTAGACCTCTCAGCCACTTTTGATTTGGTGGATCACAATATTCTCTGTGAACACCTTTCATCTGTGGCCAACTTCTCTCAAGAGGCCTCAGACTGGATTAAATCCTTTCTTAGCAACAGATCATTGAGAGTCTTCTCTCCGTCGGCGGCCGCTGAACCATCCCCCATTACATGCGGAGTGCTACAAGGATTCTGCGTCTCCCCTACATTGTATAATGCATTTACAAAGCCCCTCTTCGATAAACTGTACCACTTGGGTGTCATCTGCATGAATTACACAGATGACACCCAGATACTTACCCCCCTCTCAGGCAATTACGACTCAGACCTTGCCTTACTAAACAAAATCTACCTTATCATCCAGGCATGGATGGCAGTCCACAGCCTCTGCCTGAACGATGATAAGACTGAGATTCTGATCCTAGGCGCCCCCACGTACCTCAATAAACTTGACACCCAATACGCTTCTTTCAACATAGATGGCATCGCCATCAATGTCACCAAGGATACTAAAACATTAGGCTTTCATCTTGACTCCACTCTGAACTTGCGTAAACGAGTTAATGCTACGGCCTCTGCAACTTCGTACACTTGTAAGCGTATACATGCCTGCAAACCGTACCTCTCGACTAATAGTTGCATCACATTAGCGAGAGCTTTAATCCTGTCTAAACTTGATTACTGCAATGCCCTCTATGCAGGAGCAAAGAAACAAATCTTATAAACACTTCAAATACTACAAAATAATGCCCTCAGAACTGCCTTGAGTATCCCTAGGAGAGAACATATCTCAGAAACTAGACGAAAGCATAATTGGCTTTCCATCAAGGACATGATTCAGTTTAAATTAGTATCCATCACTCATAAATGCATTCACAATGCGGCCCGCAATACTTAAGAGAGAAAATCACAACTCGAGGTCCTCCAACTCGTACTGCATCACAGTACCTAGGTTTAACCTGAAAAGAGCTGGAGGCTGCCCAAGCATGGAATGACCTCCCCCTTCATCTGCGCACTGACCAGTCCTTCCAAAGCTTCAGGACTAACACAAAAAAGTGACTAGCGTCAAACCACTCTCTTCCTCCGAATGCGCAGATTACACAGAGGACCTAATCACCTTCTCCAGTAATGCACATGCTGGTTTTTCTTACCTGCGGACCCAACTATCCCTGTACCTAATTTGTACCATGACTGTATGTATGTATCAATTTTTGCATCTAATTGTACCATAATTGTATGTGTGTATCCATTTTTGCATCAAAGTTGTCTTGCAACGCGCCCAGATACCTCAGGGTGTAGGCGGCCATATGTTCAATTGGGTTGGGACCTCTAAGTGGGGTTAAGTGTAGGAAAGAGCTGCCCCCAAGCCTTGTGGAAGGAAGGTACTTACTGCAGGCGCTGATGGAAGAACCAACAGTGCCAAAGGTGCTAGAAGCGGGCTTGGCGGTGGCCGCACAGGTTGCTGTATCCGCTAAAATGGTGGGACTTGTGGCTTTGGTACACATAGATGGTCAACAAGGGAAACCGTACTTGATACAGGAACAAGGGCTAGACCAGTGGACCCTAAAATGGAACCAGGTAACAAGGTACAACCATCAGGGATATGTGGGGGAGGATTCCCCATCACTGCTGCTAGCGACTTTGCTAGGCCCTGACATAGGGAGTAACATGGTGAATGCAGGGTAGACACATCAGGCAGGTATAGGGGGGCAGGTGGCCAAGGATACTGGTGGGTACAATGGGGTCGGGTGGTGGAGATCAATTCCGATATTTCCTTTGCCTTTGACCGCACCAATATCCATACATAGGGAAGTCGTTTTAGTGGCAGGGGGGACAAAACCTTCCTGGGTTTTGTCCAGGACACCCTCTACGGGGCAGGGGTCAGACTGCCCTCTCGGGATCTCCAGCTGAGTGTCGAACAATATCCCATGATGGCATACATTCAAAGCTGTTGACACTTTTCCCAGAGTAACATGGCTACCCCCTGCAGGGTGGCAAGCTTCTTCACCAAACAGTTCTGCCTCTCGTCCTGGGGCAGTGGGATTCATTACAGGACACAGTGGGTGCACCCCGTACATCACACCACAAGAATCTTATGTTTGGTTTTGGGCTCGGCTCAGGCTCTAGATTGACTTGTAAGCTGGGCAGACTTGGAAAGAAAAAGTGGGGGAAACGATGAGGGAAGTGGGATCTCCATTGTTGGGCTGGATTTTCACTGCATTTCTTTGATGTTCCAACGTTACATGCAGCCAGGGCCCTCCTGAAAGAACAGTCGCCAGCCTCAATGGACCACAATGCCCTCCACACCAATCCATCTTTTCAGCACACTCTTACCTTTTTCACAGAGATTTAATGGATGATTATCCAGCCCAGCAGCACCTTTGGGGTACACCCTGCGAGGCTGCAAACAACCCTGCGGGACGCCAACAACCCTGCACCCTTCTCCTGCGGCCTTCACCCTGGTGGGCGGATGTTGTGCCTAAAGAAGGAGAAGCGGGCACGGCCAGAGTCCGAGCTGGTATGGAAGCCCTCCTGGGCCAAGGCAGTGAAGGAAGGAGCGAAACGCCAACACCCCCACACCCTTGTCCCGCGGGCTTCACCCTGGCGGGCCGATGCTGTGCCTGAAGAAGGAGAAGGGGGCGTGGCTAAAGTCTGAGCCGGTATGGAAGCCCTCCTGGGCCAAGGCAGTGAAGGGAGGAGTGGGGCGACAACACCCCCGTGGTCTTCTCCTGCAGGCCTCACCCTGGTGGGCCGATGCTGTTCCTGAAGGGGGAGGGGGCGTGGCCAAAGACTGAGATGTTATGGAAACCCTCCTGGGCCAAGGCAGTGAAAGTGGAGAGGGACACCAACACCCCCGCGCCCTTGTATTTATAGTATAAATACTATAATGAAGATGCAGTCAATGGCAGAAGCAGAATTGTTAGCCACTGTAGTGAAATTCTGAGAGTGTTCCTCAGACAATGTGTATTCAACATAGTAAAAACATTGGAGTGTAACCTATTATGGGCAGAGTCTCCCTGGGACAGTGTCCTCGTGACAAGGGCGAGGTTTAACTGCACTCCCCTGAAGGCTGTGGTGCCACCATGGGACAGGGTGAGCATATAGATTCTGCCCAATTTGTAAAGCATCATATGAAGACCTGGAGCACCTAATTTTGTTTCGCCCTGCATATCTGAAGGCAAGAAACCTGCTTATATGGCCCTTATTAGGGCAATTGGGCGTTGTGCAATACCGGCCTGCCCTAACTTATTTGCTATGGGCAAGCTCACCCCAAGTGGGCTGGTAGATACTTTTGTACTTAAAAATAGTACTGGGACACAGGAAACTACTACTTGATGGGCCCAAGGGCATGATCCAATGGCTGCAACGCCTACAGAATCTTGCTGCCTGCGTTGCCACTGGGTCCCCTTATGGGGCGCACATTTCTCCTGTACTACACACTCTTCACTGTCTTCCTTTCATGCAGCGGATTAAGTTTAAAGCCTTGTGTATTGTACATCGGGCGCTGCATGGACAGGGGGCAGAGTACCTCCAGGCGAAATTCACCCAGTATACCCCCACTCGGCATCTTCGCTCAGCCTCTGCTGGCTTGCTGCTGGTCCCGACGGTCCCATATCGGAAGGGCAGCACTTTCTCTGTTGTTGCCGCCCAAATGTGGAATTACCTGCCTCTAACATTTAAAAATGTGTCAAACCACCTGCTGTTTAGGAGAGCGTTTAAAATGTGTTTGGTTCAGCTGCTCTGTTGAATGACTACTGTCCTCCCTCTCTAGCGCCAAGATACCTCTGGGTGAATGCGGCGCTCTACAAATTACACTAACATAACATAACTAACATTGATATACTGCCCTGACAAAAAACTTCTCTTTAATATACTGACTAAGGAATCTGTTTGAGTATTTGTTTTTTCTTTTTTTGCTCATTTGTTCCATTTGTGATGTCAAATGTTACGTTCTAATGCTGCAATATCTGTATGTTTTTTTTTAATGGGTTTGTGGAATGTTTTGATATAATTCCGAATACATTAGTTGATGATGATAGGAGTATAATCGGACAGCCCATTGTATCTCTATGGGCCTCATTACACGGATGGCGGTAAGGATTTACCGGTACCGGTAAATCCTTACCGCCTTACTACGAGGTCCCTTTGCGGGTTGGGGGATTTAACGCCTGCTTTTTGCAGGCGTTAAAAACCAACCCGCAAAGGGACCCAGGGAGCTAATTACGGTACCGCAATTTGCGGTACCGTAATTAGCGCCTTCCCCATTCCCATTGAGCCCTATGGGGCAAAAATGGGAATGGGGAAGGGCAATGGTGGAAGGGGGAATTACCGCCCTGCCAACCTTGGAATGGGGCGGTAATTCCCCTTTCCGCCAAGGCGGTGCCGGTATTTTACCGGCATGAACCATGGCGCTAATCGCGCCATGGTTCTCCGCCATCCGTGTAATGAAGGCCTATGACTTCAGTTTGTTTATTACTTTGGTACGATGCAATGATATAACAAGAGTTTAAAACAGATTCTGAGGGTATGTTAGCATTAAAGTTGCCTACAATTATGAAGGGGTAGCGTTCAGCTTTGTCATCAATAAGTGTTTCTATAGATCTTAATATAGAGTTATTTTCACTGCCAGTAGAATCATATATATTAATGACTAAGAAAGAAGATGTGTGTCCTTGCTTTATAACCCAGGTGATTTTGCCAGCCAACAAATAATCAGTCTATGAGTCTATCTTACGATTTGATATGAGTTGTCAATGCTAATAAGTAGGCGACCCTTTAGTCTGCTTAGACTGTTCCTAGTCGCCACTGTTTGGATCGTGTGTCGTCCATCTTTCCCAAATGGGTCCTGAAGCCAGGTTTCCTGTAAAGCCACTACACTGAAGTTATAGTAATTCTCTATCAAACCATCTTCTTCAGTGTAGTGGTAAACCCTTGGGTATTCCTGGACAAAATGGCAAAAGGCTAGGGTATTCGCATGATGTGGGGGTTGTAAGATGGAAGGGAGCTAGTGTCAGCAAATTGCATCAGACTCCTCTTTTTCATCTAAAGTAGGATGCAAGATTCTCGCTGTGTTGACTAGTAGATGGTTTTGTATTATTATATTTGGCTTTTGTCTGTAATTCACACAAAGCCTATATAGGAGCCAAAAGAGTTGGTCTTCCATGGGCCGATGCCTTATTCTGTGGCGCTATATCATACTTTCTTAGTGAGGCTTTCATAATTGAACCATTATAGACCAACTAGTTTAAATCAACATCGTAGGACATGATGAAATCTAATACAGGAGAATTATAGAAGTAAACATTGGCACAAGGATACTAATTGTCTTCTATTAAGTCGAAAACAGCAATATCCCCCGACTAAAGGCTGCGTAGATTAATGATATTGTGAAAAAGATGCAAAATGGTTGATAGATTTGAGACAAAAAAGACTCTACACTTTTGATGCCTGCCCATCTGTGTCCATTCTGCATTGGTATAGGCCACTAACCCTGTTACTATTATATGTGCTAATGGTGCAGAGGACAGACGTAAAATATGAGTGACTATGATCCGTTGAGATGGTATCCGCAGAGGTGGTCATTGCAGCCTTATTTATGGTATCTTGGTTATCCTGATGGAATAGATGCTCGAAGAGTCTTCTAGTTGGATATATTATCTCTTGTTTTCACCATTGTCTGAGCAGGTGGGCTAATGCGTGATTGGCCATTGTCGCAACTTTATTTTACGATTGCATTGAGCATTTATAGTTTGTGCCTACTGAAGGCAGGCAGTATATTTTTGGCCCTTTGAAGTGAGCGCAATAGCACTATTCATTCTGTGAATATGGTTAGGTTTGCAATTGATGAGGCAGGTATGTAGGTTTGCACGGTGCCTCCCTCTCCACGCTCATGTTATTACCCAGTTTCCTGTTTTAATGAATGCTTTTGCAAATTCCACCTCCTTTCCAACGTTCTAATGGGACGCTAGCACTGTGGGCCTCATCATGAGTTTGATGATATCTTGGTGGTAAACTAGTCAAGATACCACCAAACCCTTTTACTGTTACCGCCACTTGTCCAGCGTAATTACCACCAGATTTTCAAGTGGCGGTATGGCAGTGTTAGTCCCCATTTATGGAGTCCATAGAACTCCATGGGGATTTTGGCGGAATTAAAACAGGCAGTAATTCTTCTGGTGGTAGTTCTGAAGAAATGGCTGTTTTCTGGCAGTAAGGTAGAAGAATTGCCTCCAGCATTTTGCTGGAAGTTTTCACTCCACCTTACCTCCAAACCCATAGATCAGGAGAGTGGTAATGTGACAGTGTCACATTACCACACTGCTGAACTATGGGTTGCTATGGGGGGGGGTGGCTAAGGGGGCTATAGCCCCTGATCTTTTGGTTGTAGCCCCGGATAGAATCTCAGGAGCTACAGCCAAAAGACTAGCTAGCCCCCAGTCCCAACAGTTCTGACATCAGCTTAGCCCCGGGTCTTTTCCAGACCTAGCAACTACCCTGTGTGACAGTAATGCAGTGGCAACTCTGTTACCACTGCATTACCACCCTTTTTGGCCACACCGCCAAACCCATAATGAGGCCCATTTAATGTGCTTGGCCAGGGTGCAAAATGGAAAGGGCCAGCGGAAAGTAGGATGTGTTAATCCACTTCAGGTTTTTTGCGTGCCACAAAGTGGACTTTTTCATCGTAATGCCACTTCGAGCTGCCCAAAACATTTTGTAAATTAGGCACAATGAGCCAGCACTTGGGTTATTGCAAGACTCATGCGACAATCACTGTACTCAACTCAAACTTAAGCAGGTTTGTCATTCATGTCACTTTTGTTATGTGGTATTTAACAAGTTGCATTATTATTTGGATATTCTGGTGTTAACGAAAATCATAATGCCCGTTTTGTTTTGATAGGAACATCACAGATTGCATGGCGTGTCACACTAGGTATACTTGTCACACTAGGTATACTAGTTGCACTCGGCTGCCTGGCTTTCATATTCTGGTAAGTATATTCTGAATGTTATTTTGAATATGCCCATTTCCAATGCTGGAAATTCGCAATTTTTGCAATAACCTACTGTTGTGGCAGCAGGTGCCCCTTGTGGGTGTCACTGTGCCACTTTCATATAGTCTCTCAGGGAAGGTCGGCTATGTATGTTGTTTCAATCGCAAGCATTATGTTGTGTCGAAGTAAATGAAATGACAGTGTGAGCAGGAGAGGACTGCCAACATTTAGCATGCCGGGCAGGTTTACTTTTCTGGCCCATAGTGTAATGGCCCCAACTTCCAGAACAAACTCAACACTCACCTCTCCCCCTCCCACATATCCTCTAGTGTATATATAGTAGACATTATTGACATTGCTTTCCTTTTACGCAACATACTTTGAAGTTATCTTTGTGGTTTCCTAGAGACCCGGACCCCTAGAAATTCTCCCACTTACCGAACATAGTGATTTTTTTTCACCAGGATAATATAATTGCTGAATTGTGAAAACTGGGATTTGAGCACAGTTTTCAATGTGTTACAGCTTGTAATTTGACAACAGGCTACATCCCGTGCCATTGCACATTAGTGGTAGAACAAGGTAAAGAGGTGGCAAATAATTCATGTGTAGAGCAGATCCATTGCTGAACCAGGGGATCTGCTCTCAGAGCCAAACAAGAGCTGACATGGTACAAGACCCATACCTGGCTTGCTGCCACCTGGGCCCACAACACAAAACCCATAGCTGTCACCCTGTCTACCCATCCCCACAAGATAAGCTGCTCACTTTTCATCCTGCCTCCTCACCAGTATATTGAACATACATTGTTAGAATTGTAATTATTTATAGAGTAACGCTATAGAGTATAATCCCTATGAGTGATGCTTTCTCATCATATCTTTAAGAAAAATATGACACATTGATGAAATCTGATTTGCTCAGGATCACATAGTGTACGACCTGTGGAAGGTGGGGATTTGAACCCTGTTTTCCTGTTTCTTGAACCCTGTCTTCCTGGCTCTATATAGTTTCCAATACAGAAAACAGGGGAGACTTCATCTTCTTGCATTCTATTTTCAATATTAAAAACAATAACAAACAATAATAATTTCTGCAAAGTTGTTATTCAAGGGCAAAACTAGTATAGTGTTTAATACATCTGCTTTTTAAAGCACCAATGTATTTACAAGGGGGGATCCTATTGTCTATATCATGCGGCAAATACATCTAAGAAACAGACTAAGGTAGTAATTATAATGATAATTTACTATAATTGTAATATTAGTTCATACAATTGTGTGTACTTCCAAAGCACCAAGTGTCAATATAAAGCAATCTGAAAATATATAAGGAACATGGTAATTGAAACATATGTTCATAAAACAAGTATGCATCACATAGTCCAAAAATAGAAAGGGGGTCAAGCCATTACCAGAGTCTGGTCAGGCATATATCTCAGCAGCAGTCAACGTGATGACCTACCATTCCAGGTGTGAACCTCTGTCTTGTTTACCCTATTATCTATACCCACTATCCTCTGGTGTCCTTTTCTTACACCACATTCTCAATGCCCCCTGTTTCTTACAATTCACTTTTAGACCTCTATTCCCCTTTTTCTCCATCCTTTAACTATTAACTGAATCCCATAAATGTACACGCACTTCCTTCCCTTGATTAAATTGCTCAGGTATCAATTCATTGCCACTCATGCCCTTCAATTGCCCTTCACAACAAGCCCATTCCTTGCCCTTCACCACATTCCGTTGCCCTCACAGTTAGCGAGTAGACCACCATGATTTGCCATTCAGCCTCTGCAAAACAAGACAAGAAGCCGTTGTCAGGGTCTTTCTGGTAATTGTGGCTATGGGGTATGCAGTTAGACAATGCAGAGCAAAAGACTGCAAGGGTACGTGGCTTTTTTGTGCTCCCAACTTGAACTTTCTTGAAAAGATGGCTGCATATTTCAACTCACGGAAGAAGAGAGAACTGCAAGGGGAATATGTCCTGCTAATGGAGAGGCAGCTAGAGCTGCTAATTTATAAATGTGTGTTTTGAAATAACATGGAGCGTGTATGTGTTCCAGTTTCTGTGACTGGGGTAATGTGTTTGAGTGTATTTGTGACAGTGTAATGTAGAGATAGAAGTGTGACTTTGCATCTATCTGTATTGGGTGTTGATTTGCATGTGTGTTTTTTGTTGATTACATAAAAGAAGAGTATTCTGGACAAGACAATTTGTCAATTTGGCAAATACTGTTGATTTTAAAGTCTACCCAACTCAGGGTTTGAATACCTTAGTGGTATTCCATTGGAATATCAGCGGTGGTATTTTAGGCAGACTTTTGCAGTGAATCCACATATTGTTTTACAACAAAGGAGCTCTTCACCATCCTCAGGGAACTCGAGTCCCCTTACACCCCTTCAGAAACTTGCGTGAAAGATGCAGACTGGTGTGAGAGGACCCAAAAAGCCTTGGCAGACAAAATTGCCATGCTACAATCCAAATCAAACAGAAAAAGCTCAGCTTAGCCATAAAAGCAAACCTTCCATCACCACCCACCTCCAAAGCCCCAAAATGCCCCCCTTCTCCTTCTCCCCGGTATCTACTGAAGAAGTGGAAAGCATCATCAAAGGCCTCAAGCACTCCAGATGCCAAGGGGACTCATGTCCAGCTCACATCATCCAGGAAGGTGCCAACAATCTGGCCCCTTTCATAACAGCCCTAATCAACGCATCCTTCAAATCAAGCTCAGTCCCCAGCAGCCTCAAGGAGGCCTGGGTCTTGCCCCTACTAAAAAAAAAAAAAAAAAAAAACCTAGACCCTAATAACCAAACCAACTACATGCCAATCACCACCGTTCCCTACATCCTAAAGATCTTAGACAGAGTGGCCTACCTGCAAATCCAGAAGCACCTAGAAGAGAACAACCTCCTGGGCCTTAGACAATCTGGCTTCAGACCAAGGCACGGAACAGAGACAGCCCTCCTGGACTGAAGAAGTGGAAAGCATCATCAAAGGCCTCAAGCACTCCAGATGCCAAGGGAACTCATGTCCAGCTCACATCATCCAGGAAGGTGCCAACAATCTGGCCCCTTTCATAACAGCCCTAATCAACGCATCCTTCAAATCAAGCTCAGTCCCTAGCAGCCTCAAGGAGGCCTGGGTCTTGCCCCTACTAAAAAAAAAAAAAAAAAAAAAAACCTAGACCCTAATAACCAAACCAACTACATGCCAATCACCACCGTTCCCTACATCCTAAAGATCTTAGACAGAGTGGCCTACCTGCAAATCCAGAAGCACCTAGAAGAGAACAACCTCCTGGGCCTTAGACAATCTGGCTTCAGACCAAGGCACGGAACAGAGACAGCCCTCCTGGACTGAAGAAGTGGAAAGCATCATCAAAGGCTTCAAGCACTCCAGATGCCAAGGGAACTCATGTCCAGATCACATCATCCAGGAAGGTGCCAACAATCTGGCCCCTTTCATAACAGCCCTAATCAACGCATCCTTCAAATCAAGCTCAGTCCCTAGCAGCCTCAAGGAGGCCTGGGTCTTGCCCCTACTAAAAAAAAAAAATAAATAAAAAAAACCTAGACCCTAATAACCAAACCAACTACATGCCAATCACCACCGTTCCCTACATCCTAAAGATCTTAGACAGAGTGGCCTACCTGCAAATCCAGAAGCACCTAGAAGAGAACAACCTCCTGGGCCTTAGACAATCTGGCTTCAGACCAAGGCACGGAACAGAGACAGCCCTCCTGGACCTAAAAATCCAGATGGATGAGGCAAAGGATAAGGGCAATTTAGCCATTCTCTTACTGCTAGATCTTTCAGCAGCCTTTGACCTTGTCGACCATCAGATCCCCCAGAACATCTGACAGCATCAGCGGCTTTCTCTTACCAGGCGACTGCCTGAATCCAGTCCTTCCTAGCCAACCGAACCACCCGGGTCTTCTCTCCGGGTACTTCAGCCCACCCCATCCCCATCCTCTGTGGCGTTCCACAAGCTTTGTGCGTCTCACCGACCTTATACAATATCTTCACCAAGCTATTGTTCGACTGCCTTGATAACCTGGGCGTCACCTAGAGTAATTATGCTGATGAAACCCAAGTTATGAAGAGGATTCCACAAGGATCAACAACCTTTACCTGGAGATCCAAGCCTGGATGGCAGAACATGGCTTATGCCTCAACGACGAGAAAACTGAGCTCCTTCTTGTCGGCTCCCAACCACGGCTAAACAAACTGGACCCCCGTTACACTTCTATCAACATAGTTGGTAACCTAATCACTGTGGCCAAAGAAATTAAAACTCTTGGGGTCTATCTAGACTCCACACTCTCGCTCAAAAGACAGATGAACGCCACAGCCTCAGCCACAGCTTATACAAACAAGCTCATCAATGCCTGCAAACCCTTCCTCTCACCATCCAGCTGCATTACTCTAACCAGAGCATTAGTGCTCTCAAAAATTGACTACTGCAATACTCTCTTTCTCTGCACCTCAGAATGCAATCTGAATAAACTGCAGGTGCTACAGAATAATGCCTCAGAGCCGCCCTGAGTATCCCGCGACACGCAAACATCTCCAGCATCAGACAAGATGCACACTGGCTCCCTGTACGAGACAGAATCACCTTCAGATCCCTCATTATCGTCCACAAATGCCTATCCAGTGACGCCCCCAAATACTTGGCAGACAAGTTCTTTAAACACACTTCAACCAGACCAACCAGAACGCCATACTCACACTGCCTATCTGTCCTCAAATTCTCCCTAAAAAAAGCAGGTGGATCCAGCTTCCCGGTCCAAACTATGGAATGCTATACCGCTGAACCTTAGAGCTGAACCCTCCTTTTGGACTTTTAGAGCCAAAACAAAATCATGGCTCGCAAACAAGAATTCCACCGCCATCTGACACACTACTTAATGTACTTGTCTCCTTTTGTCGACCATCATGTAACACGGTCAACTGCACTTTCTGTTATTTTATTGTATGTCTACACTATGCTGTAACCTCCTCTAAGTCTCTGGAGCCCAGTGACCCCAGGGTTCGGCGCTCGGTATAAATAAAGAAACTAAACTAAACTAAACAGATACAAACTGGCCCCAAATCTTTTAAATTTTTCTATTTTCTGTACAGAACCGAAGCACGGGGGCTTCCCTTCAATAGAGTGAAAAAAGGTTCTTCAAAGGGCCTTATGAGGGGGTAAAAAGGTGAGTATCTCTGATTGCCTCCTCCCATCAACTTTCCTACATAATGCAGAAAAGGGCCAGGCCAGAATTTCCAGAATTTCACCTTGTGGGCATACACATTAGTGACATGAGCTACTACTGTACATAATCAATTTCTCATGTCACCTTGATGTTGACAATGGCTGAAAATTATTTATCCCCCTAAACATTTTACATAACAACCATCAGAGGTGGTATTTCTGAAATAACACTGTAGGTGTTCCAGGAAGACCACCTCTGCTGGTGGTAAATTTTGAGTAGAGTGGATTTTCAGAAATACACCTGACAGAGCTGGTAACTTTCTTCAGTGGTATTAAAACATCTGCTCAACTCTGAATGACCCCCTTTGTTTGTAGTCTTCTAATAATTAATACATGAATATTATGTCTTTGTACACATGTTTTTCAACTGTGTCCAAAAGTAAGTACAACAAACAGTCTAACACCCATTTTATAACCAATATATAGGGATCATCTATGGGTGCTACTCAGGGTGGTGTATGAACACAGTGGTGATCAAGAAATTCACCAGAACATAATGAAAGCATTCCTACAGAATCAAACTGAGGACAAACTCTAAGAGATGACTCTTACTTCCTTGGCAAGCAGGAGTTGTGATAAACTGCTATGGATTGCAGCAGAACATGGAAGCAGTGTAGCCAACGTTTCCATCTAGGGTCAAAGAATCTGTTATTTAATTGCATACATTGCCTAGACTCCTCTCCCTCCCCCTCACTGTGGAGGCCCCGTTATGGTGGTCATCCAAGCACATCTACAACATTGCTGAAATCAAGACTAATGCCTCACACCATTTACACAGAATCTGAACAGGCTTTGTAGTACTCTTTTACTTTTTGGCAGGTTAGATTTTGAAGAATTTCGTCTTTTTCAATTTGTATTGTTTTAATTGTTTTAGCTATGGCCCATAGGGCAACAGCCCAGCCATCCTGGGGAGCAATTGCCCGTTTGGCCCGCTTGCCAGTCTGCCCCTGAGTGTGAGATTGGAGATACCCTGCTCCAGTGTATTTTAAATGCATTCCTTGCATTATGTCTCCAATTTCTCAGTCTACCTTGAATGACACGTCAGGTGAAGTGTTTACGTTTTACAGCTAAAACATCTAATCAGCGTACACGCTCCTGTGATTGCTGAACATCTTGAGAAATATCTGTCCCCCTTCCACCCAGGGGCGTGACCTTTGTTTTTTCTGGGGGGAAGTTGTGAGGGGGCCCGTGACAAAAATAAATCCCTTTCTAATAATAGGGACTTTCACAAAGTTAGCCTTTCCAGGTTGGGGGTGGAGGGGCAGCTTTGGCCTGTCCCTACAAATATGTTTTGGCCATTACAGATTGCCAGGAAGCAAAGGTTATTATGTATAGTCTAGCCCTAGCTTTGCCCCATCACTCTGTGTCTAGTCACAGTATCAATAGATAATTTTTAACACGTTGACCCACAAAATGACGGTTATGTGGGTGCTAGGCAATTCTATGTTTAAGGTTTCACCTGGGTAGACGTATTGGGAAAAACTCTGCATCACCTAAAGTTCCCTGTTCCACCGATTTGACCAGAATTGTTAAAACTGTTGCGGTTGTAGCATAGTTATTCAGGCCTGTTTGCTCACAAAGGTATGGAAGGCATGTCTGTTTGGAGTTTGTGATCAGTCTTAGAGGCAGTAGGAGGTGGTTGCTTGTGTATTCGAGGAAGAGGTAGAACTTTGAAATAGGATTTGGTTAACAGAAGGGTAGAAAGTTGCGATAGGATAGGCTTTTTGTAAGGGCTGGTCAGATAGAGTAGATTACAATTAAGTGGCTGTAACTGAGTAGGTAACATGTATGCCCTCCGTTTGTGCACTAGCTGGAGAGAATCCCTGAAACCACCTTGTATGATATGCATGCAAATGAAATGAGATGTCAATGACTGCTGGGAGGAGAAAATCCTTAATTTAGTTTGAGGAAGGAACTTGCATTAAGCACCTGTAACAGGTTGTGCAGCACACGTACATCTATTGGTGACTAGTAATGAGGACAATCAGTGACCACCTTGCAT
This sequence comes from Ambystoma mexicanum, assembly GCF_040938575.1. Classification (NCBI taxonomy): domain Eukaryota; kingdom Metazoa; phylum Chordata; class Amphibia; order Caudata; family Ambystomatidae; genus Ambystoma; species Ambystoma mexicanum. The sequence goes on along the minus strand of NC_090921.1, from coordinate 1,195,787,745 downwards.
TACATTCACACAGGTTATATTTGTTTTTAAAACCGCAGTTGGATGGAGACACGAGATTATGCCAAATAGCTGTAATTTAGAGTGCATGACACAGGAAGGAGCTTGTGTGAGTTTGATCACGATCAAAGAGCGCCACCGAGACTCACAAGATTTAACAACACTGAGGACTCCTGAATATGGGATTTTGTTTCAGTCACAAGCTCAGTGAGGTGGAAGTTCGCCCAGGCTTAATTCAGGCCTGACTACAAGCTTGGCACTGGTGGTAAAACATCTGGTCCTTTGAATAATGAATGTTTTACAAATCTGCCAAACAACATGTTTCACACTTGAAACTCTTCTTCTATGTACAGCGTAAATAGCGCCTGCAGAAAATACCGTATGCTGTAATTACCTCATGAGGTAATGAAGATTTTCCAGGATGTACTATGGCACTCTAAAATGGGGGCTAGCTTTCGGGCCACACGATCTGGAATCGTGCAGACCACGTACGTGACCACATGAATTAACCGTATTACTCTTTTATAGTATTTCTAGAAGAAATTCCACACAACTTGTAATCAGGCCCAAAGAAAATCAAGTCCAAAGAAAGTTTTGTACTCGGAGTTGGGGTTAAAGAAAACACTCCAGAGTGCAAATTTGCTAGCTAAAAAAGCAACTAAGGTGAAGAAGAGGTGCCTTACATCTGGTATTGCGTATGGTTTGGACATATATGTATTTCCTTTGTACAATTTTAAAAACTATGCCAGACTTTGGATAGCAAATAACACTCTATCGAAAAGGTGATGTTTATGTTTCCCCATATTGGAAATATGAAGATTCTTTTATGAACTTTGACGTTTACAACAGAAGCTTTACCCCCACTAGGGTTAGTCACTGGTTCCCATTGACTCATCCTAGTGGTTATTCGATGGGGTTGACTAACCTTGTCCAACAACTAAAAATACAACATCAGACCAAGATGGGTTCTGCTCGTTATTGCAGCTGAGCGATCAGCTCAAAATTCAAAGTTAATTTATAGAGTTACCCTGGTTTGTTTGAATAAACAGAACGTAAATGGTGAGGTGTAACGGAGGCCATTTGGTCGGATTTAGCAGTTTTTTATCTTAACCATGGGTATCTCAGTTCTTAGCTCTCTCATCTTAAGGACTCCACCTTCCTAATGGGGTTTTAGTTCCCCCGGTGATTCTTGTCCTTTTGAAGAGCCTTTCGTGTCTTTCACTGTGGTGATCAAATCTTCCCCTTGCCTTGTGCAATAACCTGGCACCACCAGCCCGTGTGCCCTGTTATGTCTGAATGTCTGTCAGGTCTCAGGCTGTTACTCATGTACTGGAATCTGTGGTTATCAGGCGTAACCCCCTTCTCGAGGCTATCCGGGGCTTCCATGGGATTGTTCCTCCACCACATAAGCTGTATTTTCAGGCACTTAGATGCCTTTTGGCCAGGCGTGCTATATAAATAACGAAATACAATACTTAGATCTTGGCCAGCTTCCTTTCTTTCTGCCTATTGTCTTGGATTACTGCTCTTCCTTTTTGTCTCTACTAATTTCCTGCTATTTAGCTTTTACCTCCTTGATACCCTCCTTGCTCGCTCTCCTTTCAATCTAATTTAATCTCTTCCTTCCCTCATCATTCTGATTGTCTCTCAAAGCTTCTTCTCCTACGCTAATCTCTTCTTTTCCCCCTTTCACCTCTACTCATGTGTCTCTCTCATTCATCTCTGTTCTTAACTTTCCCTCCATCACCACAATTATTTACTCTGCCACATTCGCCACCATGCTTAACTCTGCCTCTGCCAGCTCTGCTTTCACTTTCCCACCTTTTCATCCACTGTCATTTCTCCTGCCTTTACCTCCACTCCGACTTTTCCCTCTTTCACAGTGATCTCCTCACTCTTATTTCTCTCTCCTTCACTTCTGTTTTTGCTTCTCCTAGTGACCTCCACGTTCACTTCTCCCTCCTTCTCCTCTGTTAAAAAGTATCCTTACTTCTCCTCCACCCCACGTTTCACTCCTTAAAATCCTCTCTCATTTTTACTACACCTACCTCCACTTGTTCACCTTTTTTTCCTTTCCTTCTCACCCTTTTCCATACAATACTGCCTGCTTATCTGACTACACCACTTTGTCACCTGTTTCCTATCCCGTTAACTCCTGTACCAAGTGATCCACAGTATTTTAAAGCAGCTAATGAGTCTCAGGTGTGGGCTTAGTGAAATAAGAGCCTATGATTGGGAGCATGGATCTTAAACTACAACATCATCAGCTAATACTTGATTGCTGGCTACCAGCCAGGGCAATTTCTACATTGTCCACCAACTTGATTTGAAAGCTTCGACTGCAATGGTCATCATTGCTTGCTAGGAACAACTTCTTCTTGGATTGGTACTCGGATAGAAATTTGAGTTTCTATAATAGGCAATGGTGAATAGACCAGAGGGTCTGCTGCACAAAGTGTTTGGTGGTCCACAAACGCCAGTGCAGTCCAATACCTTACTCTTCATGATTGAACCTCCTCAAACACCCCTCTAGCATGCTTGAACATGACCCTAGAATTGCATCTTCTATAGTGAAGATTGTTCAGCACTGTTTCTATAAAGGTCTGGAGCCATACCAATGAATCCACAATCTCACCCAGAGAATCAGAAAGCCAATCTATGCTCAGCATATTTCAGCTCTAGTGCATGGCGGATGCAGCACAGATGGTAACTGGAATCTTCTTTTGGATTGGTCCAGTGTGTGAAATCTGGCAGTGTTGTTAGTATGATCATTTCCTCTGGTTGGACCAGCATTACTACTGCTTCCGCAGGGATTTTCCCTTTTTTAGTTTGGACATCGACTTGGGCTACTCCTACGAAAATATGAGATGGGGGCCAGTCTTCCAGTGATCAGTTGGTTAGGAAGGGCCATGGTGAAATGAATTGTCATTTGGTGACCGTTGGAGTCTAATAAAGTTATTATTTTGGCCAACAATGTTCACAGAGCTATAGTAATCTTTTACCCCAGCAACTTGTGCTACCATTTTCAGCCATCCATCTGATTGTTCATCTGAGCCTTTCAGTTTACACCACCACCATTCCCCTTGGTCAGCCAGTGGTATGGTGATATAACAATAATTTGGAAAGGCACAAGCAATATACCCTAGTTCTCAAAAGGCGTAACATTTGACACTTTTATTTTCCAGGAATTTGGATGGGGTTCATCGAGTTGGATCTTTTGGACTAGTGATGGGATGCATAAGATGACTTTGCACCTCCTCTTGATTACCCAGCTTGATGGGGGTGTATTTGAATGGGGCTTGGTCCTCTATTCCCAGTTAGCCGAGCCCCTGCCCTTTTCAGCTGGATTTGTTGTTGGATTGACTGGCAGTAGTAGGCTCTTTGGTGTCCCATGGTTGCTTCAAATCCTTGCTACAATGTAAGTCTACTTATTTGACCTATAGTCCATTGGAGAGATGTTATAAATGAGTTGCAGAATTAGGACTGTAGTTTTCTCCACATCTTCTAAAGTCATCCCATCAATTCTCTTGTCCAACGTGATCTAAATACTGAAGACAAACCAACTTGGGTGCTCTGCTGCAGTAGGCATAGGTCACACGTCATTGCTGATGGTGCACTGTATTTTGGCCTAGCAGCAACAACCCGAAATACCTCATAGATGGCCCTTCCTTTTGGGTTGGAACCTTGGTATGGATCTTGGTGCTCACCCCGCAGGGACATTACATTGCCCCAGTGGTCCTTTCCCACCCTGGGATTTTCTGTGGCATTCTCTAAATGTTTAAAGAAGGCACCCAGGTTGTCTACTTCACCATATCTACGAACAAACCATGGCAGAGGGGTTGAAGAACCGCGGGTTTGGGCAGATGCCTCCATCAGTTAATTGCCTACTTTCAATTGTACTGCAAGACATTCCTGGAGAATCCTTTCCAGCAACATTTGTTTTATGCCAGGTATTACTTGAGTCTGCACGTCTTCGATCATCTCTGAATTTATCACAGTTGTGTCAGTTCCAGATGCTTGGTCTTATGGGTCCACAAATCTCCAGATGACTGGTAGCTTCTTCAGGAGACTCGGGTCTAAGCCTCTTTTACAGATTCCATAGGTGATGGGTTGGCCCTAGATTTTGAACCTTCTGGAACTATCAATGTTCTTATCAAAGTGAAATGGCTGTGAGGTACGGGTTCTGTATCACTTCACATTTAGGGCAGTAGGAAATGCTTTTTGGCTGTGTGATATTTGGTAGGCAGTTAGCCAGCATATTTATAACCTCAAGCTTTGGTTCTCCCCCGGCCCAGAACAACACCAGCCTTGGCAGTGAGAACAAAGACTTCCCTTTCCATCATGGAAGATGTGGCTATCATAGTTATAAGTCAAAAAGGGACTGGACCCTTGAGGCTAAAGAGAACAACTTTGAGATAGAAACCCTGTGTTTCATTGTTCCTGCAGGACCAAGGAGAATGGTTAACAAGATTTTTTATAAACAACTCAAAGTAAGGGTTTAGTTTCTACTGAGGCCATTGTGTGAGACTTACAAAAATACACATATCAGTCTTTTCTCCATACTGTGGTTCTCAGTCATTCCCTCATCACCTATAGGAATCCACCTTCGTGGAAGGAAAAAGACACACACAGTCGTTCAGAAGTGCCCCAAACTTCTTTCTTGGCCTTTTGTAAAGGCTGCATGTTAGTAGCAACTTTGCCTTCATTTGGTATCCAGATACAAATGTGTGTTTCTGAGACATGTGTTTATCCATGACAGTAGGGGTCAGAGGGATGCAAGTAATAGTGCAAGTGATAGCCTCTGAATCACGTCCTCCAATAAACCAATTTTCCTCAAGTGTTTTAAAGACACCCGAGGTTGCAGCTCCAGAGACATGTTGATCTTCTCTCACCTTTATGTTAGATTGGCTTGTTTGTGACATAACCTTGTCTTGTTTGGGCTTGGAAAGAATTATGGGGGAAAAGAGTCAATGTTAGGAATGGTCTGGGGAGCCTGAGGGATCCTCTTTATGACCCCTGTGGGGCATGCATCAGAGAGTGGTTGGTGTTCCATTGCCTCTACTGTCACCAGAGTCCTGTGGTATAGAGTGACTCACAACTCATAAAGGAATGGGCAGCACAGGTTACAATAGTTGGCTCCGAAACAACTTTAAAATGTGGTATTTTAAAAAAAAGGAATTGTATTCATTAAATTCCTATGGTACATAACATACCTTTACAATTTTACAACACTGATAACATCAATTTTTCATTCTATAATCAAAAAGGTAGACATTTCACATCAATAAAAATACTTAGAAGAGGATCCTAAAAGTCAAGCAGTTGAGGAAATTAAAAAATAATAAAATACGTATTAGTTTAACAAGAACTCAACATATACAATACTCAAAGGCTAGCTCAATCAAAGTTGATGGCATTTAAAAAGTTTAACAGTGAGAATATTCCATTGTTTGAGTGAAGAGACAATGGCCCTCATTACGACCCTGGCGGAAATCGAAAAACGATGGCGGAAATGCAATACCGCCATCGAATAGCGCTCGGTGCGATTATGACCCGTCACCGTAAAGTACGATGCCATTAGCGACACCGTAGTGAACGCCAACTGCACCAAGTACGCGCACGTGCGCCATGCCAAACCGTAATTACCACCATGGCGCAATGGTACGCGAATTCTGACCCTAGCGGACATGTACCTAACGCCATCAAGCATGGCGGAAAGTACCATTCCGCCATGGTGAGAAGTACGGCATCGCGAATCAACCGTAAACGGCCCTACTGAGTGCCTGTACACCACTCCCTGGCCACATTGCACAACTCCTCGTAGGTGCAATGAAGTCACAATGCAACCAGTGAAATGTACAAGTCACCCATGCATGCCAACGAACAAATAAATCTAGGGGCTCCAAGTGCCTTGTGAGTGGCCATCCATATTTGCCATGGCACCATTGCCGCACTGATGCAGCACAGGCATGTGAAGGTTCAAGTACAGCAACATGAGCAGAAAAATGAGACAAACAAAAACAGGCCCCCCCCATCGACTGACACCAGTGTAAGGCAACATTCAAAGCAGTATCCTGAGTGAGACTGCACCAGCCCTGTACTCCTGCCAGTAAACAAACCAACCATCAGCATAAGCATGTACCACACAAGTTGGCAGAGTGACTGAGCAGCCAGGCACATCTCAAGAGGGGCCAATGGGAGCTGCAGGGCACAGATGGCACGAATACAGAAGCTATTCCAATGGACATGACCTCAGTCTCCCTCCAAGAAACGCACGCAAACACAGGCACCTGTGACCAGCCATATACTGATAATCACATCATTCCACCAATCCACCTGGCTGACCGGCATCTGTTACACAAAAGCAAATCCCCCGCCCCTGAGCATGACATCATCAAAACAGTCATAATGGTAGCCCCTATCCCTGAACACACTGGGCTTCGTAGGCAAACGCGGCCAGTACAGTACCACGCAACTATACTCAGAAGCCGGAACCCAATGCAGATCTTCTCACAATACATCGCTCCACAAATAGGAATATGCTACATTACTTGCAAAGAATAACGCTACACGGTTAATATCAGAATAGAAATTTAATGCACCACAAAATCACCAAGCCCATACAGCCATTAGGTCATGAACCCCAAAATATATTTCATCATTGTGGGCTGCATCCGCAATAAATGACCAGCTTCTTCTTGTGTGACGCCCTGTTCCTTCATGGTACACAGGGGCTACATTCACGTTCAAAAAGGCAACATGGAAGCGCCTAGAACCGCAGGGCCGTCCCATTAGGTAGGCACTAGTCCAGCTGAAAGGTCGAAATGTTGCTCCTAGCCACTAGTACTGCGTAAGGGCATGTGGCCCATTGGCAATCGTCCCATAAGATCATAATGGTGCTCCACTGATTAACTCGAAGCAGCAGGTGTCGGGAGTAAAAGCCATCTGCAGGAGTGGCATACAGATGGCAGCGGCAAAAGGGGAGGAGATACCTGTCACCCAAATGAAATGAAAAAGAATAGTATGGCCATCAGAACTTGATTTGTATTACTCACTTCAATGATCACACTAAATCTACAGCCATATGCATGCTAGCCCACTCCAAAGGATTATTCCCACCCAAAAATCACTTGCGAATCATAACTATAAAAATCGAGGTGAAAACACTATTACAAACGAGTGTTTGTGTGCATGCGTCTGTCAAAACAGAATCCATTCGATGGGATTAGTAACGTGCATAGACACAAGTGTTTGAAGGCGCGTCGAGACAGGGAGGGTTCAACAAGGCCAGATAGACGATGGTCCCACTATGGCAGCTCTGCATCACATAGCGCAGGGGAGGTGGATAGATTCCAAAAAGCCCTGTACATGGCAAACTCTCCATCAAATCATCTGTCCATGCATCCATACATCATTCCCTCATCCCGGTATGAAAACGCCTGATTATGTACTCACATAACATGTGAAATTTCCATTGAGTCTGTGCGTAATGCAGTCTGCAAAATCCACTGTGCTCCAGGCCGGAATTCCAGTGTTGTGAAGTAACATGTATTTGGGAACGTCCTGCCTTATCGTCCACCACGCTATTGCGCATCCCATACTATTCATATCAATCATTGCATTCTCGCCATGGCCCCTGTCCCAAGGACATTAAACAATAGAACGTTATATTTGCAGTCAGACCTGTGGGCGTCTCCTCGCCGCTAGCTGAAGACCGAAAGCGGCGTCCTTCGAATTCCTCATTTGCAACATCACGTCGAAAAGGCATCTGTGACCGCTTGAAATCACAAATCCATCCATGTAGTGCGGCAATGTGTGAAAATGCAAAGTGGCTTCACTCACAAATGGGACGCCCCGCCCATCGGTGAACCGCGGTACAGTGCTGCATGAGGGTCCACTGTTAATCGAGTACTACATTCCACTGACCCTTCACAAGTTTGTTCGCGACTGCAAAGATAGTATGTGAAACAATGGGACCATAGCAGAATGAACATATGAACCAATATTTCACTGCCATCGGGATCAAATACATGATTGTAATAGCAAGATGCCATGCGTCGAATTGCAGCGTTGCGTGCGGGACGTGCTCGCCCAAAGGGGATTGCAGCTTGCACAGGTGGAATGAATCACCACAGGTGGAGGCAGTACAGCTTGAAAACACATAAATTGCACACCCAACCCCCTCACACAACCACACCCACTCCAAAATGCTACCGGCAGGACTAGCGATGTTGGCCCTGGGGGACCTGATAGCACTGCAAGTACTCCAACTTCAAGAAGAAGACGAACACCAACTACTACAACAACCGGCCGCACAGAGGAGACGCAGGAGGAGGGCAAGGCAGGGCCAGCAAGGCCCGCCAGCACAGCCACTACCACCACGCAGGCAGCCCGCAATCCCACGCCTCCGAGCACATCCGTTCAACCTCACGGATGAGCAGATCCACACCCTCTACCGTTTGGACCGGGACCCCATAACCGCCATTGTGGACATGACACAGGCTGACCTTGTCAGCATGATAGATAGCCCAACCGCCATCCCACCCCTACTGAAGGTGGTGTCTGTACTCCACTTCCTGGCCACAGGCACCTACCAGCACACAGTCGGACAGTTGCATGGCATTTCACAGCCACTGTTCTCACGGACACTATTGCAAGTGCTCGATGCCCTCCTGAAACACGCAGATGACTACATCTCTCTACCACGCTCGGAGCAGGAAATTACGAACACAAAAGTGGGATTCCATGCACTTGGCGGCATACCGGGTTGCATTGGTGCCATCGACTGCACCCATGTTGAATTGGTCGTCCCACATGCCATGGAGGCTCAGTACCGCAACCGAAAACAATTTAATTCTCTTAATGTACAAATGGTGTGTGACTCCAACAGGATCATTACACATTGTTGTGCACGCTTTCCTGGATCAACCCATGATTCTATGGTCTTGAGGAACTCTACAATACCACGCTACATGGAGCGACACGCAGGGAACAGATCCTGGCTACTCGGTGAGTCTCATTTCATGCATGATAATGTGGGGTATGTGATGGGGCAATGACCTGGCAGGAGGGGGGGGGGCCTACGTAGCAATGTCATTCCACAAACATCCTTTATTGTCCACATACAGGTGATGCCGGGTATCCACTGAAGAGATGGCTCCTTACACCACTCCAGAACCCACAGAACCAGCCTGAGGAGGACTACAACCATGCCCACTCACGTACCCGTGTAGTCAAAGAACAGGCATTCGGCCTACTGAAGACTCGTTTCCGCTGCCTCAGCAGGTCTGGCGGGGCACTCCTGTACCGCCATGAGAAGGTTGCAAAGATGGTCATGGCATGTGTCATGCTATACAACATGTGCGTATGTAGAAATGTGCCCATGCCCCCTGACGCAGAACTGCAAGCACCTGAAGATGGTCATGATGAGGGTGGGGATGTGGCAGCACCTCAAGGAGGTCCGCGAGGCACAGGAGGGCCGTGAGATTCGTCAGAATATCATAGATGCATGCTTCTAGCACTCACGCCTGGTGGCTGTTACATGGACACGGGACTTGTGGCACTGTGTGTGTCTGGAACATGCACAATGTGGACTGTACGCCTATAAAGGCCTCGTACACAAAGATCAATGTCCACACATCTCATTGGATGATTATGAAATGTTTATAGCATATGTGAAATTATGTTACACACCCCATCGACCCGCCACCCAAGTGAGCCCAACACACCCCCTCCACCCTCCTACCTCCCCCCCCGAACACCAGTGTCCGAAGATGCTCATTGTCAGTGGGCAGACGCTATTGCAAGCCCCCTCTCCGGGTATCAGGGGCACCCCTGCCTGTGGAGCGCAGGTTCCTCCCAGATCTACGTTGGGGGCTGCCCTGGACGGAACTTGCAACGGATGATGTCTCTGCCTGCTCATGTCCATGCATGTCCCTAAGTGTCTCAGTTGATGTTTCTATGGCTGCCTTAGTACCCCCACATTCATCAGCATGGTCCTTGAGGAGCGTGGCCAGTTGCTGCTGTTGCACGATCACCTGGTCGAGGGACTGTTGCCTCTGCTGTGCCATGGCCATTTGCGGTGGTGTCACAGAGGGGCTGGTCACCTCATGTTGCCTTGCCACAGGGCTTGTGGGGGATGGCCAGTCGTCGTCTTGTGGGTGCCCCTGCGTGGTATCCTCATGGTGTACGGGATGGAACAAACAGGGGGATTGAGACAGGTCATGGATGGATCTTACTTCGACATCCCCGTTTTCTGTGTCGGAGCATGCTGCCATTAATGCAGTGTCACCTATGGTGCTGCTGCCACCAGAATCAGTGCCTTCTGTGGCATCCATTGGGGGGACCTGTGGTGGTGCTGTTGTGGGCATGCTGGCTGCTGGGGTGCCTGTTGAAGTTCCCTCCTGTGTGCTGCCACTTGATTTGTGCTGCTGCCGTGTCTTGATGCGTGCAGCTGAGGTGGAGGGTCTTTTGCCGTTGGTCTTGGCCCTCTTTGCAGGTGTGCTGGTAGGGGTGTCCTGGAGCTCATCGTTTGAATCGGACCCTGCGGTGGAGTAAAGGAGTGCGAGCGTTATTAATGGGTCTGTTGAAATTGGAATGGCAATGTATCACATGCATTGGGGTGGTACCTGAGGGTGATTTGGGTCGGGGCCTTGGAGGTGGTTTCATTTTTGTGTGGATTGAGGATGCAGTTGTTTTGCAGCCTGCAGTTAGGGTGTGCCTGCTGCACGTGTAGAGGGTGTTTTTAGGATTTTTAAATATTTATGTATTTAATGTGAGTTTTAAAGTGCGCTATCAGGCCAATGTATGTGGACGTTCTCCTGGACATGTGTTACTGTTGCACTATGTGGACACATGGTACTTCACATGATTGGACATTGTGGATTTAGCATTGTTTTATTTGGCCCACCTACCTGATTCTTCGGATGTCTGCACTCCTTTCTCCATCCCTCCGACTCCCTCTATACTCTCCATTCCAATGGTGGAGGCACAGATTTCTTCCCAGGGGGTCAACTTGATGGGTGATTCCGATCCTCCCCCGGTAGCTGTGGCAATGTTACGGTTGGCGGATAGTATGCTCCGTACGCGTATCCGCAGGTCGTCCTATCGCTTTCTGCATTGCTGTGGGTTGCGGGGTGCGGTCCCCACCGCACTTACTCGCTGTGCCACCAGGGCCCATATGGCCTTCTTGTTCGCAAGTGCCGTCCTGGTCATTTGCGTCGAGAAGACGACGGCAGCATTCTCCTGGAGGGTCTCTGTGAGCACGGTGAGTTCCTCACGGGAGAAGTGGACCTGCCGCTTGCGGTCGCACGCTTTTTTTCGCTACTTTTGCCATTTTTATTGCTTTCACTGGGGTGGATGACGGGTTGGGATGTGTCTCAGGGTAGTATTTTTTATGGTTGTGTGGGAATTCAGATTTTATAGGTGTACGGCGTGCTGTTTCCCGTTCCGGGACCATTTTTTAACTTCCGTTTCCGTATATTTACGGTCACCGTACTTTCCGATTGCCGCTCATTACGGTGACCGCTCAGATGGGTGGCGGAATTGCACCTAGGGCGCCGTACGACGCCGGTGAGGGGCGTTTTGGGGACATTTCCGCCATCGCGGACTTTGCACTTCCGCCATGGCGTAGTGCTCATGCCCGATGGGTCGGAATTAGCTGCACTTTGCTCCGTCGTGCAATGGCGGAAACGCTATTTACGCTATGGCGGTCAGGTCAGTCACTTTCCGCCAGGGTCGTAATGAGGGCCAATAAATTAATCCATTCATTCTCATAATTTATCAAATCTGGATTATAAATAAGATGTCTAAAATACAACAATCTTTTAAACTATAACATTGGACAGACTACTACAAGGTGTTTTAAAGTGTCAATGCTAGTTCATGTTCAAGCTGTTACATAGACGAATAGATGTGAAGCTTCTCTATGGTGAAACTCCAATCTGCAACATACAAAGCTTTTTTAATGACCACTAATTTCAATGGAATATCTTCAAGTGTACAACACAGTTTCTCTAGTATTTCTTTTGACAAGTTCACAGTTGTTTCAGACCAATATGTGTGCTCCTTTCTATCAGATAACCCATGTCTTCATATAGAGATTGTTTCATTGGATCTAAGAATTTCCACGTGAGTGAAAGATATTTCCACTCAAGCTTGGAGAGATTAAACCCAATTAATATCTGATACAATGTATCTGGACACAGTTTGGAACATTCAATGACTTCCTCCAAACTCTACCTTCCAAGATGTCCATTATTCCGACTGTCCACTGCTGCATCACCTCTAAACCATATAATAATTTTGGCACCACTTTTCGACTTAAAAACAAACTAAAAATGTAACCAAAAATGTCACATATTTTCTGTTAATCAGGTGCATCTGTGATCCCAATCGTTCAACTTTATTTTTCATTTAACCAATTGACCTCTCTTTAGAGGGTTTGATAAAAACAGGGAACACCAAACGAAAATTCATAATCTTTGTTTTTCCTGGGTTAAAAAAGTAGAAATTTTTCTTTAAATAGTTGACGAATGCAGAGATTGAATTCTGCAGCCCGTCTTGCGTGCAGTCAAACACATAATATCATCTGCATACGCCATCCAGAAAAGTTTCACTGTCACTATTTGTGGAGATGCAAACATGGCTGGGAAAATGTGCTAATGAAATTAGCCCAAGCACACCCAACTGCTGACCATTTAGGCATGGTCAAAATGCAGGAACGTGTCCTCATCAGATTCTACTTGCCAGGATGTGATGTCACAATTAGGAGGTAAACTCGCACTTGGCCCATATAACAGGCAAAAAATAATACAAATGCACCAATTTTACCATTTTAACCACTACCATTCGAGAGAGTCACCATGAATATTGTCACAACCCTAAATCCCTCAAAAAGGAGGGAAATATATTCTAGAACCTTTTTCCTTTTAATGGACTTCCTAGAGAGATACTGGGCCTCATTACAAGTCTGGTGGTTCAGAAACACGGGTGCCGATAGCAACGTACTGGCACACTTTCCAGAATGCCAGACTATGAGAATGCATGCAGGGGCCGGTGCTCCCTCAAGGTCTGACCTCTCGGGAGCACCGACCCTTGCAGGCATTGTTTTCACGGAAGCAATGGTGCCGGTGCTTCGGTGTTCCCATTCCTGTGGAGTCCACTGGGACTCCACGGGAATGGGGACTTACAGTTCCCTCCGCCTGACATCCTGGGCCACCGGGACTTGCAATATCCAGATGGCACCGGGATGCCAGGTGGCAGAAAACAGTGTTACGAGGTTGGCGGCAATCTGCCAGTAGCACTGGCAGGTTACCGCCGACTTCATAATGAGGCCCACTGATGGATCAGGAAACAGCCTTCATGTTTAAAGAATTGGAAGATATGAAGAAGCTTCTTCAAATACAGATTCTGTGAACAGCGACTTTTAATCTCCAAATGGATGGCCTAGTAGAAAGATTGAATACAACTCAGCAGAAACTGTCATGCACTGCTATTACTCTTAGTGCCTTTTGCAGTCCACAAACATTTATAGGATTTTGACTATTTAAGGTAACATATGGATAACATTACTGAGATGTGCCAAACATCCCAAGTGGGGAATGGGAAGACCAAGAAACAACCTAATGTCAATAATGGACACAGCAATTTTCGGAGCCATCCCTCTCTCATCTTCTCGTGGGATTATTTTCCCACCTTAGGCCTGAATTCCCTAATCTTCAAGATGATAGCCACCCTAGATTGGTAACACCTACTATCTAAAATGTTAGAGAGGAGGGCATAAAGGCAACAGCCATAGCTATCTTTCGCCCTCTGGGGTTCTTATGAAGTGACAACCTATTTGGTCTCCTCAACAAGAACCGTGATGATGGGTTTGTGCCACTTACTGAAAACCTGGTCCTTTCCCTCACTAACGTAATCCCTTACTCTCCTTTTTTTCTGATCTCTCCTAGTATACCCTAATACCTGCTCTCCTCCCTTCTCTCTTTCTTTCGCTCTCACTTTCTGGCTCTACTACTCTTAGCCCTCCTTACTCTGCTATTCTCATACCTCTTCACTTCTACTCTCACCTCTACTCACTCTGCTATTCTCAACCATCCTCTCTCTCCTATTCTCACCCTTCTCACACCCACTAACAATCCCTCTCAGTTCCACTCCCATAAACACTCTATCATTCACAGCATGAAATATATATACATGGTAACAAACTCTCTCACACCCAAAACCTGACCTGCACTTTCAAACCAATTGCGGCCACCAACTGAGCATGCCGTTTCGCCTTCCACCCTCTGCTGGGTCTGTTGTTCCGCCTCTACTCAAACTGGCCTCACCCACACAAACCACACCCTGCCTCTCAATTGTTTGGCTTTTATATTGTGCACTTCACAATCCTAAGCCATCCTTCCATTGATTCAGGCACTCACCTGACATTGGGCCAATCTGTTCCTTTGTTTCAGACAGGGGCTGGGTTACACATGGAAAACGCTTTGCTATCTCCCTTAAGCATGTCCCCTTCACCAGCACAGGTTTCGTAGCAGCCTGTAATGGCTGATCTGTGCTTTCCTTGGTATGGTGTGTGTCTTGCCAATCAGTTCAAGGTCGGTGCAGTGGGCCTTTTGATTTTGGGCATGCTATGTGCTGTCTGTGCATAATAGTTGGTGAAAGTACATAAGTAGTCACATTTTGGATTACACACTTGTTTTGTTCTGGTCCAGGTTTAAGTAGTTGCTCCGAGGTGTATTCTGGGAGTTGTGGATTTACAAAAGAAAAATAGAAAACAGATCAGACACAGTACCGGGTATAGGGTGGCAGAAGGTAGAACCATCAGCAACATTCATGGCACACATAGTGGAGAAAGGGAATACCACCACCTCTTTTTTCCCCTGCACTGAGTCAACATCCTGACCCTATCCTACATCCAAAAGTCACTGAATGTGTACAAAGTAATTAGCACCATAGGAAAAATCCAGAAAATGCACAAGCCACACAAACAGTCATGTTCAAAAATAGAGGTCCATTCAACCTCCGCTCAGCACTCTACCCGAGACCGTGTGATTTCATCCCCACTCTTTCCTCCCCTGGTTGCTTGTAGACCCCCTGCTAACAAATTGACAAATTTCCTCCATGCCCTGTTGTTAGCTCCTGACTCCCTTGTTACTCTTCTCCCCTCACCATGTTCTCCCCCTATGATTGTAAACCATTCAGTTGCTTCTCGAAGGTCGGCCCATGCTCAATAAATACCCTAATAATAATAACAATAATAATAACTAAGAATTACACTGATTTAAGACCCCTGTGAATTTCACAGTTAAAAGGATTTTTGAAGGGATATCAATAATTCTTTACTGACCAAACAATCTAGTGGAAATGCTTATGCAGTGCATCAGAATGAAACAGTGGGCCTCATTCCGAGTTGGCCAGTACGCAGTAAAAGTGCTGGTAATAATGTTTACAGCACTTTTACCGGACCGGCCAACCACAACGTTGCGCGTAGAGGTTAAGGATTTACCTCCAGCTAACAGCTGGTGGTAAATCTGACCCCTACCGGCAAATAAATGCCTTTATTATCAGCACGGACAGTAATTGTAGCCAAATCCCCCCATGGAGTCCTTTGGGGACTCCATGGAATTAGGATTTACCACCCTTACCAGCACTTGTAATCTGCCGGTAATTTGCAAATTGGTCCGGTAACAGCCATTCTATTTGCCAGTATTCTGGCAGATTTACCGCCGGAATACCGGCAAGCTTGTAATGAGGCCGTAGGCTAATGCAAAAAATGTGTGATTGAAAGGTCACTCAGTGAATGGTCATAACACTGGTCAATCCCTACGCCAGATAGCAGTTGGAGGTTTTTCAACCATTTCAGCAAGTTGAACACCATGTCTGAGTTCAGAGCCTATGGAATTCTTTGAACTGCAACATGTATCTAGTGGTTCGGAAAGTCATATATATCTTGTCCCAGGACCTAAGAGTACCCATCCATCAGACTGACAAAGAAAAACTGCCTTTCAAACACCTCATGTAACCTTCCATTTCACAGTCTTTCATTCATTAAATACCATTCAGATTCCAGCTGCTAATGGTCCACCTCCATGTTCAACATTAGAAGGATGCAGGTGTCCCTTTTCATGACACCATAATACTTAGCCATTCATGGGACAGACATATACACCAACTCTACTCATTTACAGCAAACTTGAAAGGAGATAGGTTAACAGCTAATCACACTAAATGAACCCACCACAAGGAGAGTGAAATATTAAGGCTATAATGTTGGAGACTGACTCATGAAATCGCAAGTACAGAATGTCAACACTAAATGTACAATCCTGCTTCCTGAGAGAAAGAGTCTTAAGAACCTCCCTGTGCTTATAACAGTGCTATCAGTGCATTATTCCACAATTCTCGGTGACATTGTGTTTGTTATTTGACATATTGTCAAATAAAACCCTAAATACCCAGTGATGACTGAACCAGATAAAAATATGTTGAAGTTCTCAGACCCATGCTAACATCTATCCCTGTGATAATTACCCCTGATTCTTTTACCATGGTTTATCCTAAAAACAGATGCTTCTCAAGTTGGGCTGTGTACAGTCCTGTCATAAATGCGAGGGTTTGGAGAAATGAGGTTCCCAATTGTAACAAAGTACCCTGTTATTGAGTGGAATATCTGACGTTGGGGCTCATTATAAGTTCCCCGTTGTGGAAAAAATGCTGGTAATTCCGCACCAGCATTTTTTCCAGACTGGGGGAGCACAAGTTTGCCGGTGGGGACAGTGATCTACTGACAGGCCTGACCTGCCGGGAGTTCAGGCCCCTAGTAGCAAATAAATGCCAGAATCACTGGTACCGGTACTGCCGTTGCCAGTAATTCTGGCAATCCCATCCATGCAGCCCTATGGGAATTCATGGAATGAGAATGTACTGATCTCTCCACTACCTGTATTATCCCAGTAATACCAGGATATCAGCAACAGACATGGTGAGGCAGTTTTGACAGTATTCAGACGGATGCTGCAATCTACTTTATCCAGCTGCCCTATGTCCGTGAAACCTGTGTTTCACTTTGCCACCATTGAGCTACACGAGGTAATATCCATTTAAAGATGGCCGCACCTGCTTTTTGCCAATTTCGAAGCAGCCCAGACATTTGTGGTTCTTGCAAGCAATTGGCTGCAGCACTCCATTTGTGAGCCAATCCCCGACCGGAGGCGTGAGCCGGCCATTCTCCTGGAAGGCCCTCGACTGCAAGGCTATCACCTGTCCTAGCCTGTCCGGAGCCGTTCGGACCTCGTCCAGAAAATATGACTCTACACAGATCTGTTAAGTGGGTACAAACCGATTATCCGCCCTGTCCCCCTACAGCTTTTCATCCAAAGAAGTCGCCCAGCATTTGCAACCTGCATCGCCACTACACTGGCTGATCCACGTGATCAACGACCGGCTCAACTGCACCACTACTCCGTACATTTGGCCCTTTACTCCATACCCACTATCAGGTTGACTATTTTGGCTTGATCGATCCCTGATCTTTCAACCTTCTTGCCTCACTCACTGGACCCGTGCCATGTATCATTGCTTGTTCCATTTGCCTCGTCGGCACTCTTCGCGTTATCGTATGTGATCAAACTCATAATGTAAGTGTTCAGATTCACACTGCCGCCTCAATAGTTGCATTGTTTGCTCTGCCTGCATTGTCTACGAAATTGTATGTGAACAGCCTCATACTGCCTGTCTCAATATTTGCATTGTGCACCTTGCCAGCATTGCTTGTGAAACGGTACTTGCTCTGATCTACTAGCATTATTAGCCAGCATTATTATTTGTGCCACTTGTCCCGCCCGCATTGTTCCTGAATCTGTATTCGACCTGTCCTACTAGCATGCACCTCTATTGGCTCCACTCGCTTTGCTCGTGCTGTTTCTAAATGTTTGTATTGCATCTAGCCTGTCTATCCTACTACAGTTTTGCGCCACTTGCGCCGGTAAATGCTCTACCACTACCCGCCTTCAGTGTGCCAGAGTGCCGCGCTGCAGGCTTGCCCATTACCCTTATGCATCAAATCCTACTGGCACCCATGCTCTAGCTTCCAGGCCACCCTCACTGCTTGTCTGTCTGACTCACGCGCACATTGGGCTCGTAGCTCTTACCACTCGCACAGTATCAGATTTGCTTGCTACACCGCCTTGCGGTGCACCATTCCAGTGCATACCTATTACATCACTTGCTCGCTATAATCCACCTATTGACCTACAGAATTAACCAAGGGGCCGACCGTGCGGACTGGATTCGTCCTCACCCTGATCCACGTTACTGCAGCTACCCCGTGAGACACTCCACTGTACCATTAAGTGGACACTTACCCAGTGGCTCACCCCTCAAAAGTCCAATGTCTGCCCACCTACCATATTGCTACATTGGAGTGATCGTATTTGCTCTGACTACCTGCACATAATAGCATATCATGCTGATTGTACCCACTGATTGTACATGATTGTACCATGAACTGTAATGCTGTAGTAGCCAAATCTGCAAATATCCTGCACCCGCATCTCACAATGATTGTACCTGCTCTGACTACCCGTATATAGGGGCTCTAGCCTATTACAGGGACTGTGTATAGTGTATGTGTATAGCATAAGTATTGTAATGGATACTAGACCTGCCTATGTCAGACTAGCCTATCTTGATCTATAGACCAGCCTACTGTGATGTGGTCCGGCCTTGCTGATGTCGAACTAGCCTATTCTGATGTGTGAACCAACTTATGGTGATGTGTACCTGCCCTGCTGAATTCAGACCTGCCTACTCTGATTTACAGACTAGCTCAGACCAGCCTATTATGATCTGTAAAAACAAAAAAGGTAGCAGGCGCCCCTCTCTCGAAAGAACACGGCATGATAACCTGTTCAGTGGTTATTAACCACTTTGAGAGTTCGCAGCCATCTGCTTTTTGCTCACTGTACAGATGGGAAATAGACATTTGCATATCAGTCTTTGTCCCACCCACATGGGCAGTCCAACACCAAAATGCCATGGCAATCCCATTCTGATCAAGAGTACCAACAGCAACCCCATACACGTGTTTCAGCCTTGTTAGGCCTCATCAGTGAGGTGAAGCTGTGCCTCTCTGAGCACAGTGAGCAGGGAGTCCACCTCTGGTTGCACTCAGGTAACTTAGGGTGACCAACTGAAAGGTACAGTGAGCAAAAAGCGTGTGCTGCAAACTCTCATCTCAGAACAGGTTATCATTCTGTGTTCTTTCGAGAGAGGGGCGCCTGCTACCTTTTTTGTATTTTTGGAAGGAACTTGGGGTTGGTCACCCTAAATTACCTGGGGGCACCCAGACGTGGACTCCCTGCTCACTGAACTCAGAGAGGCACAGCTCCACCTCACTGATGAGGCCCAACAAGGCTGAAACACGTGTATGGGGTTGCTGTTGGTACTCTTGTTCAGAGAGGAATTGCCATAGCATTTCGGTGCTGGACTGCCTATGTGGGCGGAACAAAGACTGATATGCAAATGGATATTTCCGATCTGTGAAAGGTACAGTGAGCAAAAAGCGTGTGCTGCAAACTCTCATCTCAGAACAGGTTATCATTCTGTGTTCTTTCGAGAGAGGGGCGCCTGCTACCTTTTTTGTATTTTTGGAAGGAACTTGGGGTTGGTCACCCTAAATTACCTGGGGGCACCCAGACGTGGACTCCCTGCTCACTGAACTCAGAGAGGCACAGCTCCACCTCACTGATGAGGCCCAACAAGGCTGAAACACGTGTATGGGGTTGCTGTTGGTACTCTTGTTCAGAGAGGAATTGCCATAGCATTTCGGTGCTGGACTGCCTATGTGGGCGGAACAAAGACTGATATGCAAATGGATATTTCCGA
This sequence comes from Ambystoma mexicanum, assembly GCF_040938575.1. Taxonomy (NCBI): domain Eukaryota; kingdom Metazoa; phylum Chordata; class Amphibia; order Caudata; family Ambystomatidae; genus Ambystoma; species Ambystoma mexicanum. Next base: position 1,195,767,861 of record NC_090921.1, on the reverse strand, counting down.
TCTGTGAAAGGTACAGTGAGCAAAAAGCGTGTGCTGCAAACTCTCATCTCAGAATCATCATGCCATGTTCTCTGTGGAGAGGAGTGCCTGCTACCTTTTTTGAAATATGATCTGTAGACTAGACTATTCTGATTGCACCTGCCCTATGTCAGACTAGCCCATCTTGTTTCATATTGTCCCCTAAAATCAAACTAGCCTAGTTGGATTTGTACATGCCCTGATTTTGCCATTTGCATATGCCCGGATTATGCCAAACTAGCCTACCTTGATCTATGCATAGAGTGGGCCCACCCCCATCTTCACTGTTGGCGAGTACCACAGTACACTATGTATGCCACCACCCCTTACCTAACTGTTCTTCTGATCGTATTGGCTTCGACTGCCAGCTTGCTACCCCAAAATATGTCATCAAACGCCATGACTAGCAATACTTGTAGCTCAGCTAAACCGTCCAATCTTAGCTGTATACCGAACCCCGCTAGAACTAACATCCCGTGCAACCTTACGCATCTAAACTATTTGAACTGCCAGCCAGCCATTCCATCACGCATCATAGCAATAAATATGATATTTCCCTCAAAAAGATGAATTGCACTAACCCCAGTGCCATTCACAATCTGAATCCCAGAATATCTAAACCTAATAAACATCCAACTACAACGGCTGAACCTTATAATAAGGCCCCGCCCACTATATCAACAACGCCCCCTGCTCCTCCACTTGGTCACTAGTAGCACACGCTACAGAAATTGCTGACCTGATAGAAACAGAAAATTACGACTTCTTAGCCATCATCGAATCCTGGCTAAACCAGGCAGCACGCCCCGCCTTGATGCTTGCTGTTCCAGCTAACTTTACTATCCTAAGAGAAGATAGAGCGGACACCCGTGGAGGAGGTATAGCAATTATAGCTAAATCTAGCCCAGCAATGAGATTAGCAGCACCGTTGTGCGTCAACTCTTGTGAATCCATCTCAGTCAAGCTACCTATCTCAGATTCCCAAACTATCACTATATATCTTATATACAGACAGCCTGGCCCCATTCGCTCCTTTGAGGAGGACCTCTCCATGATCCTCTCGGACAACCTAAAAAATGCATCGCAAGCACTCCGACTAGGAGATATGAACTTGGGCTACAATGATCCTAAAGATGCACATACGATGTCCATTGCCAACGTCTTAGCAGAGCTTGGTTTCTCCCAAAAAGTAACACAGCCAACCCATGACAAGGGCAGAACACTTGACTGGGTGGCTGACTATAACTGTAATACTACCATTACCACTATCAGCCCACTGGTCTGGACTGCCCACTCGCTCATAGCTTTCACCTTAGATGCCAAAGTCAACCTGACCCAAAACAACCCAATAGCACCCCCAATGCTAACCAGGAATAAAAAAAATATAACCACCGACATACTCTTACTGCTAATACTCCCCACTTTAAAGTCACTACCAGACTCACTAGATCCAGTTACCTTAGTGAACGAATTTAACAAAGTTATGACAGAAGCACTTCATACCATTGCCCCCTTATAAATGAAGAATAGCAAGCCAAGAGCATTCTTAAATGCCAGATTCATGCCATATCTAAAATCACTAAGAAAAGAAAAACGTAAAAGTGAATCCATCTGGAGGCTAACACCATCTGAGGTGAACAAAGCCAACCTTATTAACATCTCCACAAAATACAAAACCGAAATACAGTGAGCAAAAAAAGAAAGTTTTGATAATAGCATACTGGAATCTAAATCAGGCACTAAGGAACTTTTCGCAATACTAAAGGAATTAGAGAATCCCATCCCTGTATGCAATAACTGTGTCAAAGATAAGACCTGCTGCTCTGACATACAGAAAGCACTCACTGACAAAATTGCCACTCTCCAAGTCAAAATTGCCAAGAAAAGATTAAACGTACCAACACCAACCCATCAAACTGGTAATCTACCCACTTTACCCAAACCAGCACTTCGCTTCAACTTAAAAAAAAGTCTCCATATTAGAGGTCAAAAAAATAATACTCTTGCTCAAACCTTCCAACTGCCGAGGAGATAAATGTCCTGCCCAAATCATAAAAGATGCAGCGAGAGACCTATCACTTTTCATCTCTAAGCTCATTAACGCGTCATTCACTTCACGTACGATCCCAAGTAACCTTAAGGAATCATGGGCCCAAACTATAGGCCAATCACAACGGTGCCATTCCTCTTAAAGATACTAGATAGGGTGGCGTACCTCCAGATTTAGAACTTCCTGGAGCAAAACCAAATCCTCGGCACCCGGCAATCAGGTTTCAGACCACAGCATGGTACCGAAACAGCACTCATAGACCTTAAGGCCCAAGTTGATGAGCTGAGAGATCAGGGAAAATGTGCCCTATTAATTATTCTGGATCTATCAGCAGCGTTTGACTTGGTGGACCATAAGGTCCTCTTCAACCACTTTGAGTCAGCAGTGTATTTCTCGCAACAAGCTATAGCTTGGATTCAATCTTTCTTAAGTGAAAGATGTATGAGAGCCTTTTCCACATCAGAAGCAGCTGATCCCATTGCTATCACGTGTGGTGTTCCCCAGGGGTCTTGTGTCTCCCCTACCATGTATAATATATTTACCAAGCCCCTCTATGATGATCTGGACCATCTCTGTGTCACCTACACTAACTATGCAGATGACACCCAGATTCTCATCCCACGTACAGTGGATTACAATCAGGATTTGGCCTTGGTGAATAGGATATACCTCATCATCCAGACATGGATGGCACTCCATGGTCTATGCCTGAATGATGACAAAACAGAACTCATCATCCTGGAGACCACACCCAACATTAACAAACTTGGCCACTACTAAACCTCTTTTGATATAGATGGCAATACGATTAAGGTTGCTAAGGAGGTAAAAACCTCAGGTTTTTACCTTGACGCCAGCCTCACTCTGACAAAACAAGTGAATGTAATGGCATAATCTACAGCTTACACATGTCAACTGATTAGATCTGCTAAACCCTTCCTCTCAACAAGCACCTGTACCACATTGGCAAGAGCACTAGTGTTGTCTAAGTTAGACTACTGCAATGCCCTATGTATTGGATCCAACAAACACATCACTAAGAAAATTCAAAAACTCAAAAATAACGCCTTGAGAGCAGTGTTAGGTATGACCAAAAGAGATCATATATCAACAGCAAGGAGACAATCTAACTGGCTCTCCACTATCGATAAAATCAGACTCAAAACTGCCCCACTAACATTCAAGTGCCTTAATAATGCAACACCTTGTTACTTGACAGAGTGGTTCAATAAAAGACTTACACTCCGACCCACCAGAGCTGCCAATACTAGCTGTCTGACAGTCCCCTCCTTCAAGCGGACGACAATCAGTGGCAATAGCTTCCCTGTCAAAGCTGCCCAACTCTGGAACTCCCTCCCACCCATCCTCAGAGCGGACCAAACTTACCCACACTTCAGATGAAACATTATCAACTGGTTTAAATCCAATGATCTTTAATCCCAAACTTGCCACCTCTGCTCTACCTCTCCTCCCAATGTAACATCTTCATAACTTAAATGTTCTATGTACAGCTACAACAGCACACCTCTGTCACCCATCCCTTGCACTCCCCCTATCCTCATACTTGGCTTCCTAAAACCCACACCACATGCTTGTGGTGACCTAGATTGTAATTAACATGGTACTTTGTAATGTATCTCATCTGTGTATATCTGTGTAATATTATCCCTGTATATCTGTATATTATGTCTGCAATCCTGTAAGTTAAGTTATACTTTGGATCATATCTTGTAACTATGTAAGCTGAAAATGTCCTTGTCCTCGCGCCCTGATACACTTGGGTCTGGTGCACGTTACAATTAAATAAACAAATAAACAAACAATTACCAGTGGGATACCAGCAAAGCTTTAATGAGGGCCTATGTCTTTATATCTTGCTTCCACGCCTTTTTTGCAGTCAAGAGAGCTGTTGATGTAAAGACAGGGGTTTGTGAGAAGTGGCCCAGTTTACGGCATGTTAGGAGGAAAGATTGACCACTCGAAGAGAGAGAAATGTTCAATGGACAACATCACTTGACACTACAAGTGGAGCTGCAGGTCACAAAACAAGAAGGTGACCCAGGGGAGGAAGAGTCAACTCTAGATCATATTTGGTGGGGAGAGAATTTGGAGCAGACGGCAATGTCAGACTTTGAGGGTGCTGGAGATATAATTGAAGTGGTTCTGACAGAAATCATGAATGCGCGATGAACCCCCAAACTGACATGTGCACTTGAAGGTTTGGTTAGTAAAACTTTAACTCACAAACAACTTTGTGAGCAAGCCTGCCATGAAAAGCTTAGTAGAAGGGAGATTTGTTGCTCACCATGCTACTTCAATGTTGGGGATGTTGCCAAGGAAGGTAACTCTGAAGGGACTGTCAGGGTGAACTGGCGAAAGTGATTGGAGAGTCAGTCAGAAACTGAAGAGGATATGCAAGACATTGATCTATCTATCTATCTATATTCTTATATTGCGCCACTAGCCCAAAGGCCTCAGAGCACACACAGGAGAAGAAAGAAGACAGACCACAGATAACAGAAACAAACGAAAGAAACAAAAAGAACAATAGAACCACAGGAATCCTGTGCTCACAGAAGCCAAAAAGATGGTAAAATATGGCAGGATAGAAGAGTCAGTGCAAAAAGCACTGTGCTAGAAGAATAAATGTGTCCTAACCTTTGTCAAACAGGAAAGTCTTTAATTGTTTCTTAAAGATAAGCAAGGAATCAATAGTAGCAAGATGTTTGGGAAGTGAATTCCAGAGGGCTGGGGCCCAACAGTCAAAACTTGTACCTCCAAATCTTTTCAGAATATATGGAGGTTGAACCAAAACAATGTTACTGCTTGAGTGCAGAGGACGATCATCCAATTTCTTTTTTAGCCTAGCAGTAACAAAGAAGGAGCTTTGCCATATATAAAACCGACAAAACTTACTTCAGGAATAAGGTTCCATTAAAACAAAAAGACGAAAAAAAAATGTCCACACAGAAACAAAAAAACTGTCAGGAAGAAAGTTACTCATACATTATCATGTAACAAACAATGGCTCAAGAAATTTGAACATTGCGATCACGAGGCTTGTCCTGTTCCCTGTGATCAGTAGTGACCAACATTCGTCCATCTCCTGCTTTTGAAAGTCTTCAAATAGATGACTAAAATATTTAGTGCGTCTCTCCCTGAGCGATGGACAGCTGGTAACCATTGCTTTAATGATTCCACTGCGGAAGTGGACAACGACAATTGTCACTTTCTGAGAGTCCACGGATAGCTCTGATTTCATTTGTGGGATGTAAGTTCAGGCGAATCCGTAGGAATTGGTCTCTGCAGTTTTTGCACAGGAATTGGTTTAAAACGACATTCCCATGAGATATGGGCGACTGATTGGTAGCTGATTGCAGACACCAAAGTATTAATCCAGTCGAGCTCCCTCCGTTTGTTTTTAATCCACATAGGGTTATTTAGTAGGACCATGAGCGAGCCTCCAACTTCTTCCAAGGAAGAATACATTTTTCGTCTCCAATTCTGCAGCATTGAATTTTGAGATGCCGTAAGTTCTTTACGTAGCATCTCCAAAATTTCTGGTCGAACCGGTGCAAAGCATTTCCTAAAGAAACTAAGACTCACTCACCTATCACGCTACTAAGCAGCATGTACACTTTTCCTACCTGTGGTTAAAACTACTACTTGTCTCGTTGGCGGTAAGCCTGCAAGTGACTCAAACCAACTGCGACAATCCATCTCTAACCGTCCAATACCCTAGCTCTCTACCTTATTCTAACACAGTTATATATCCTACTCATCGAGAATATTCTCGCAGCATGGGCTGTAATTCCTTGCCACCTACTAACCTTAAGATCAACCACCCTATTAGTAAACATAACATACCATGCTCCTCCACAGCAAGATATTCCAGACTTCGGGCCATGCTAACCAGACTCCATGAACCTACGACTAATACCCCCGCCAAAATGAATCCCTACATTATGGGGAACAACACTAAAATTAAAACTTATGACAGTAAGAAAAACGCCACTAATACTAGTCAAGGATCCCACGCTAAAATAGGCCAGGTTAAACCTCATGCCGCTTCTACTGAAACCAACCACCCTAAAATCAAGGGCCCCTTACTCAACGCAAGATCCTTGGTAGCGCACGCTACAGAAATAGTGGATCTGATTACAGCTGACAGCCTTGACTTCCTTACTATAACTGAGGCTTGGCTTCACACTGCTGCAGGCCCTGCCCTCCTACTAGCAGTACCCGACAACTATGATATTATTAGAGCAGATAGAGCTGACGCTAGAGGCATTGCCCTTATAGCCAAATCTGACCTAGCTATGAGAATAGCTACATCTCCTGCTGTTAACTCCTGCAAGTTGCTTACAGTTAAGCTACCTACTTGAAACGCTGGTACCCTAACACTATACGTAATATATAGACTACCAGGACTGATCGGTTCATTTGAAGAAGACCTGTCCATAATCTTATCTGACAATACTAAACTGACATCTCAAATACTACTGCTAGGTAATTTCAATTTAAGCCTCAATGATCCTAATGACATCCACGCTCTAGCCATCTCTAATGTACTAACTGAACTGGGGTTCATCCAAAGAGTGTCCCAGGCCACACATGACAAAGGCAGAACCTTGGATTGGGTGGTGGACCTCACACCTCTGCACAGTGTCTATCACATCGGTCACACCTCAAACGTGGACAGATCACTCCCTTCTCTCCTTCACCCTCTTAGCCAATACCCCTACCTCCAAGGTCAACCTACTAGCCCCCCTCCCTATGAGGAATAAAAGAAACATTACTGCACATACAATTATACCACTTATCACGCCAACTCTAAACTCACTGCCCAACTCAACTAGTCCAGACATCCTAGTAGAGGCTTATAACGCGTCCATGACCAAAGCACTAGATGCTATTGCTCCACTCAAAATGCAGAAAAGTAAACCTAAAGATCATCTGAACTCATGGTTTACTCCCCAACTAAAATCCCTGAGAGCTGAGAAAAGAAAACTAGACACCTTGTGGAGTCTTCTACCCACTGAGGAAAACAAAACTAATTGGCGGAAACTAGCTGCCCATTACAAAAAAGAAACAATACGCACCAAACAGGAAACCTATAATGATAGTATTAATAAAGCAAGTTCAAGTACCAAGCAACTTTTCACCATCCTCAAGGAATTGAAAGCTCCCTCACCTCAGACAGACGATTGCCTGAAGGACAAACTCTGGTGCACGAATATCCAGAACGCATTAGTGAACAAAATCTCCACCCTGCAGAACAAGATTGCACATAAAAAAGCAAACCTACCAAATATTGGTAATCATGGTACAGTTCCTGACTCTACCAGTAAACCCTTGCAATGTTTCAGTTTCTCACAAGTCTCCATCTATGAGGTAGAAAAAGTCATTGCCTCCCTCAAACCATCTAGGTGTCAAGGGGACACTTGCCCAGCTCAGATAATCAAAGACGTCGCCAGAGACCTGGGGCCATTTATCTCTAAATGTATCAATGCCTCATTTGCATCTGGTACTGTCCCCAGTAACCTAAAGGAGTTGTGGGTCCTACCCCTCTAAAAACACAATCCCTGGACCCCACCATTCCAAATAATTACAGGCCTATCACGACTGTCCCATTCTTACTCAAGATTCTAGACAAAGTGGTCTACATTCAAATACAGAAATACCTTGAGATCAATCACCTCCTTGGAGTCTGTCAATCCAGCTTCAGGCCACAACATGGCACTGAAACGACATTAATAGATCTAAAAACTCAGATCAATGAAATTAAAGATAAAGGTAAGACAGCTTTGTTACTGCTCCTTGATCTTTCTGCCGCCTTCGATCTGGTGGATCACCAAGTACTCTGTAATCACCTTGCCTCAGCGGTGCTCTTTTCACAAGACGCTATCACCTGGATTAAATCCTTTTTGAACAACAGGACTATGAGAGTCTTCTCTCCACTAGCCGCTGCTGATCCTAACCCGATAACCTGTGGTGTGCCACAAGGCTCTTGTGTCTCTCCAACAATGTACAATATATTCACTAAGCCATTATTCAGCAACTTAGAACGTCTTGGTGTCATCTACACCAACTATGCAGATGACACCCAGATTCTCATCCCTCTTACAGGAGATTATGACAAGGATTTGGCCTTGGTGAATAGAATTTACCTTATCATCCAGGCATTCATGGCTGCACACAGTCTTTGCCTGAATGACGATAAAACCGAGCTCCTAATACTTGGAACCACAGCTAACCTCAACAAACTGAGCTCAAAATACACCTCCTTCAACATTGATGGTAACTCCATCAAAGTGGTAAACGAAGTAAAAACCCTAGGTTTTTACCTTGACTCTGCCTTCGCACTCAATAAACAAGCCAATGCCATGGCATCCTCTACAGCATATACTTGCAAGCTGATTAGAGCCTGCAAACCATATTTGACCAAAGAAAGCTGTACGATACTAGCCAGAACCCTTATCCTTTCCAAGCTCGACTATTGTAATGGATTGTACTTGGGGGCGAGTAAAGACATCACTAACAAAATGCAAATTCTGCAAAACAATGCGCTCAGAGCAGCACATGGCATACCAAGGAGAGAGCATATCTCGCATTTGAGAATACAAAACAAATGGCTCTCCCTAAAGGATACAATTATGCTTAAAACACTGTCACTAACGCATAAATGCCTTAATCAAATAGCCCTGCCCTACCTTTCTGAGAGAATAATAAAAAAATCCACCTCATGTCCCACTAGGACAGCCTACTCATACTGTCTGGTTGTGCCAAGGTTCAAACTAAAAATAGCAGGGGGTAACAGCTTCCCAGTCATGGCAGCTAAAGCATGGAACTCCCTAACCCCCTCCCTAAGAGCCAACCAACCCTTCTACATGTGCAGGCAGAACACTATAAATTGGCTTACAGCGAAGGACACAACAGGATAGATGTAGGCGTGTACCTTATGATGATGTATGACTCCACCACCTTTGTTTAAAGATCATTTCTAATGTTTTTTGTCCTCATGTACCTGCACTTTATGTATATATTTCTTCATCTCCTCTTGTATAATTTGCTGTAACTTCTGTAACTCAAGCTTAAAGTATACTTGTATTCTGCTTTGCTAGGCACCTAGATACCCTTGGGTGGGGTGCGTCATACAAATATACAAACAAACAAACGAACACACAAACAAACTATTCCACAAGACGGTTGATTTCAATGAGGAAAGGCCCAACTCCCGCCGTATGATCTGAATTGGCATAGATTGCGGGAGTCCCATAACTTTCTTCCAGAAAAGGCCCTCCAGCTGGGGCCAGGTCTTATCAGGAATGTCCGGCATTGCCTGTGCCCCATAAGTTATCGTTGGCACGACTTTTGATCTGTAGAAGGTCAAGACTGGTAGAATGGAAAAGCACCCATACTTTTGATTTATCGCACAAGCTTGACTGGACAAGGCTGAAGATGAAGGTTGTCGGGGTGGTTTTCCCGGGGGCCGGCAGAGCCGTCATCGGACCTCCGGGGATGGGGAGGCCCCAACTCCTCCCGCGTTCCAAAAGGAGTATGAGACACACCCAAGAGCAAGGTAATAACTGCTGTTTATTGGAGTAATGGCAGGGATTCGCTTAGACCGTATGCATCCGGCAAAGCTATCTCAGAATCAGTGGGCTCACAGGCCCTTTTAACAGCAGTATGACGCGCTACTCGCGTCACCTGGGAAAATCGTCACAAAACCTAATGCCACTTCTGGTTGGCTCCCCGAGTGGTAGGGTTAGTATAGGTACCTTATGGGAGGACATATTAGTGGATGAGGACGGATCAGGTGGTACACTTGGGCTGTCCCTAACAATTGCTACAAAAAATTAGTTACAAGGGGACACTTGGTGATTGGCTAACTAAGATGGCGTCAGTGATGAGCCCCTCGTATTCTGATTGGTTCCCTCGCGAGCCCCCATGCCTGGGACCATCGCCGTTCCCAGCTCGCGGTGTACCTGGTGTTTGCAACAATGTGAAACTATGTGTTAGTGGTGGACAATGGACAGGTCTGACTAATGGCTGGTGTGCATGTCTTTCCCATCGCCTTAGGTGTCCAACTCACCGCTTTGTTGTTGCAGATTGTGTCCCAGCCATGGGACCCTGGCGACTTCTTTGTCTCGTGAACTTGGCATCCTGTCAGGTCGGCTTGGTCACGTGTGGAGAGACCGTAGCTGGGGCAGAATTATGAGCATTAGATTTGTGTTTTTTTGCTCAGAGGGGCTCGGCACAGGCAGGTGTAACCTTGGCGCTGGGAGCGCAGCATGTGGGTGCAAAATCGCGTCATTGGCTGAGAGCTCTCGTTGGGGCTCGTTCTGCGTGGTCAGCGCTTTGATTTTCATCTTGGGAGGATTTTCGACTGCTAGGCCCCTGTCTGGGGACTCTTGCTTGCGGCCTACTTGGGCCTAGTTTCTGGGTGGCGGTACATAACCCATAATATGGAGGTCATGGGGCGACAGAGTGTCAAAAGCAGCATTAGATATACATGGTGGCGTCTTCATAGGGATAGGTAGCGAGAAAGCATCAGCAAGCATATACACAAGCTCTTCAGGCGTCTTGCATTTCTGCGGTGCTGTAGAAGGCCTATGTGAAAAATAACAACGATGCATGTCTGTGGTTGTGTCAGTCACCTACGTCATAGCACTGAGTATGTTCTTTGTGTGGGTTGGTGTGTGAGTGACCAGTGTGCATGGTGGCACGTGTGTTCTTGTCTGTTGGCTATGTCGTCATGGCATCTCTAACGATGGCAATGTTTTGTGGCTGTTGTCTAATCGAGCTGGTCTATTGCGCAGGTGTCGGCTTGACCAGGGCGTACTAGTGGGCATGCTCCTCGTATGTGTATGCCTTTGAAACAGGATACTTTGTCATATGGTAAGGAAGGGAATTGGTCGAACTCTTCTCGTAGGGGGTGCTTGGGCCGTGGTCCCCTATGCCATGGTCTGGATGAGACTGGGGGGAGGGTATTATCCCATTCTCCAACTTCAGTCCCCCTTCTGGTTGACTTGTCGACCACAACATTATCTACTCTCTTATCTCCATGTACTCTCCATACTTTCGTTATTCCAGCCAGGTGTCCATAGTGGTTGACATGATCTTCAAATGACCAATACTCGTAAACGCAGCCACCACCTGGCTTGCAGTAAACCCACTTTCCAACGTTACTCTTCCTGTTTCTTGGGTTCTCTACCTTCACCGATGGCGGGTCCAAGTTTGTTTCTAGTATTTGCTTGCGCAACCTTTCTTGTTCCTGTATAATGTCTGTGTGTTTGTCGTCTTCGGCTGGTAGTAGGGCGTGCATGCCGATCATTTCCATCATTTCCTCTGATGTACGTGCTGTTCTTGCTTTCCATAACCTCATTCCTATCAACACAGCCATTCCCACTATTATGCATCCTACTATTATTTTTAGTCCATCTGACAACCATGATGGCATCCACGACCATAAGTATGAAAACCAGCTACCATCTCTCTTCACTCCCTTTGTTTCCTCTTCCATCTTTGCAAGTTCTGATACTGCCTCAGAGAGCGTGCCATTCTCTTCGTCGTTTGCAGGGCTAAATGTGCAACATGAACTACCAATTTTGGCACAAACTCCTCCTTCCATCACTGTCAGGTGATCCAACACATATCTGTTCTGTAGTGCCACCATTCGTACTGCCCTCAGTTCTTCTTTTATTGCGTTAAATCCATTGACGGTGGAGTTGATTGTCATCATTAGTTCCCATCTGGTGATCTGGAGCCACTTCGCATATGCGTATGCCTGCATTCCTGGATGTATAATTGAGTTGAAGAACATTGCCGCTCTGCTGAACAGTATTTGCTCTGGCGGGATGTCACTCAGAGCTGTTTCTAATTTTCCCCACAGGTAGTTCCCCTCAGTGGTTCTCCTTGTCTTTTTACTCTTGACAATAGACACAGTTGTGTCATTCTTTTCGTGCTCCCCTTATGTCGTCACCGATCTTTTCTTCCTCTTATTCCCTTCGTCCATCATAGGGAAGTTTTCCAAGTTGACATGCTTCTGTGGCACGACCAGTGATGGTACGTTGACGTGTCCCATAGTGCATACTCCATTCCAAGATGGTGGCAGGCTGTGATATGCCTTTTCTCCGTAGGCCCAATAGTGGTCCATTAGAACTGCAGTATCGGCACCGCCTCAGGTAACATTACTATTTTTTTGCAGTTGTTGTTTCTTCCAACATCAACATCCCTCTTGTGTTGATAACATAGTGCAGGTGCAGTTAGCGAGAGTATTGTTATGGGGTCCTCGTCCTTCTCTAGCCTTGTTACCAGTCCTACGCTCTTTAACCAGTCTGGTTAACATTTGTTGTTGGTGTCATCCATTGTTGCCACAGTTGCTACTGTCGATGTTACTATGTTGCTCCCCACAACTCCATCTGTCCATCCATCTTTTGTGTATATCTTTCCATATATTGCCATCAGTGGTCGTTCCCAGCACCCAACTACCCCAGCAACTACGGTTGCATGCCATTCACATCGTAGGTAATTCAATGCTACTTCCTTCGTTTCTTCTTTTTCAGGTCCATCCGTCACATATCTGAACCCTTGTGTATGTTGGCGGTAGCTATTGTACACCATAAGTGTTTTCATGAAGTTATTTTCATATGGGTATGTGTCCCTTGTCCTCCATTGCAGTATTGCAACTCTCCCTTGAAATTGTCCTTTCATTTGGAACAGGGCCAAATATATCAGGCATTCTGCTGTCGTTGTAGGCACCTCATTAGCCACAAATGTTCTTGACGTGCTCATGGCGTATGGGATGGATCAACAAGCACACATAACAGTTGTCCTTAGTTGTCCCCTTACCAATTTTGGACATGTGCTGGTACCACATGTTGTTTGAGACGTGTGTGGATTCTGTGAGATATGCGTCTACCATGTTGTTATCTATATAGGTACTACGTTTAACCCTTTTCTCACTTTCTCTTAAATTACTTGTACCACCTGACACCGTACCTATTGCAGCCGTGGTGGGGGGTAAATTAGTTTTAGGTACAGCCATAACATAGGAAGCATAGTGTGTCTGCCAGACAGTGGCAGAAAGTAGACCAGTGATAAACAACACACCTATAATTCTTATTACAATAGCTAATCTCACTGGCATGTTTCTCTTACCTTTGCTGTGGTCCTGCAGCCTTTGTACGTGAGATGATACAGATGCCCGCCTGAACATTTCTGAAAATATGTGTTAACTTGTTAGTGTTTATTCAAGCTCTCCCTATCATATAATCATTCAGTGCCCAGGCGAAAAGCTGTTCCCACGCTTTCCTTAGCGTCCTATCCCTGGAGATGTGAGAACAATTGCTCTATAATCAAAATGAACGTGTTGTAATATACACACAATCTTCTTTTCTTTAAGCATTTTGGTCTCTTTAAAACATAAACAAATTTGTGTGACAGTGCTTCTGGGGTATTGCCATCCGTGGGTAGCATTTACCTCTGGGCACTGATGTAGGCGTTAGCTTACTTTCATTCAATTCTTTTATATGAAACTGTACTGTGCGTTACCTGCATGTGCGAGACAAAAAGAGAAAAAAAGAACATGCATGTGTCTACCCAGTGTGGTGTACATTTTTACATATTTCGACAATGTTCTTTATTCAGGTAGGCTGGGCGGGGCTGGGTGGGGTGGGGCTAGTGTGGGCAGTGTTTATTTTGACGTGGGATCTCGTGACCTGGGTTGGGCAATGGGTGATTGTTCGGTTTTGTCCTTAATGGGGTTGGAAGTTTGGGCTGTGCTGCTGTTGTTGTTAGTTGCTGTTGCTGCTTCGTTGTCCCTGTCGTCGACGCAAGGGCGGGTTTTATCTTTGTAGGGCTTGATGTCGTGCAAATGATTCCACACGTGCTTATCTCTCAACTTTATCGCTCTAGGAGCAGTCTTTTCCACCAGGTGGGGCCTGTGAATCTAGGGCTATTCCACCGGTGGTTAAAATTGCGGAGGAAGACGTGGTCCCCCTCTTTAACGGTCCACTGCGATAGTTGTTCCTGTTCTTCATTTGTTTCTTCTTGTTGTGTGTTTTTCAACCTGCCCTGCGTGCGCTCGAGCAGTTGAGAGATAAAGGCAACACTAGTAATCAAGGAAGACACATATTCGTACATTCCTTCACCAAAAACATTAGCAGAGGCATGGTAATCTGTCATGGCCCTTGATGGTGGTGTTAGTGGAAGGTGCATCTGACGTCCAGTCACCACCTCGTGGGGTGTGAGGTGGTGATCTGACCTTGGCCTATTCCTTAATTCAAACAGGGCCAAGGGGAGGCAGTACAACCAGCTTTTCTTAGTTGTCTGCTGAATCTTTGCAATTTCTTCATTTAGGCTGCCGTTCAGGCGTTCACAGACACCATTAGCTTGCGGGTGGTATGCGCATGCAAATTTGTGTTTGATGCCAAGGAGGGTAGTTATGTGTTGGTACATTTCATTGGCAAAGTGCGGGCCATTGTCTGACCGCAGCACCTCGCAAACCCCCCACCTCGGGAACACCTCTCTCACCAGGAACTTAGCTGCTCTGAAGGCGTCTGCACGAGAGCAGGGTCCAGCCTCGATCCACCTTGAAAATGGGAATACTACTACAATCATGTATCTGTGTCCTTGACATACATTGATCATGTCAACGTAGTCAATGTGCAGATGCAGAAAGGGTCCTTCTGGCCGGGGTATAGCACCTTTGATCACTTGCAGCGTGTGACCGGCCGTGAACTGTTGACAGGTTAGGCAATTGCTGATAAAGTTTGCAACGTGTGAATTTTGCTCTGGACAGAACCATGCCTCCTTAATCCATGCTGCAAATACTTCTTTCCCTGTGTGTGTGGGATGGTGCAGTTGGGCCAATGCTGTTTTCAGAAGGGCTAGGGGCATCACTATTTTGCCTGTGTTATTCTGTCACCATAGTGCATCAGTGGGGGACATTGTGCACCCTCTTTTGACCCATAGCTCTTTCTCCGCCATAGGTGCTTCTGCCTGCAATTCCATTATCTGTGTTTCAGGGATGTGTGTGTACCCATCCTTCATCAACATCTGTCTTGCCCCCACCCTCCCCTTATCTTTTCCTTTTTCTGGGGGGTCCAGATCTCGCCAAAGTACGCAGCATGTTTGGCATGTGCGTTTGCTGTTTCGTTAGCTTTTGAAATTGGGTCATCCCCGTTAGTGTGGGCCTGACACTTCACCAGGGCTATTTCTCTAGGGTCCTCAATTACTTCAATCAGTTCAGCAAGTAGGAAGGCATGTTGTACTGGGGTACCATCTGCTCTTCTGAACCCCCTCCATTGCCACTTTATTAACCCTGAGTGTACTGTTGATGTGACGTATGCACTGTCAGAATACATGGTCACTCTTTTGTCATTGCTCTCTTTTAGTGCTAAAATTAGGGCCACTAGTTCTGCTGCTTGGGCTGAGTAATGTTGTGGTAATTGAACACATTTCACTGGTACATACATCCAATCCTCTGTCAAGCGAACCCCTGCTGCTCCTATCCTTCGTACCCCATCACTCTGGTCAGTTGTTGAGGACCCATCAATGTACATTATCTCTCCCCCCTCTAGGGCGTTTTCCTCAACTTTTCTTACGCTGGAGTCAATTTCAATGGCCTGTGCGCAATCATGAGCGTAGTCACCATCTTCAACTACCTCTGCTATGAACCTTGCTGGGTTTACATTACTGCACCTTACAATCGTTAGTTCTGGTCTGGATAAAATAATCTCGTAACCTGATGCCCTCTGTGTGGTCAATGTTGATTTGGGCTTCAGTATTGCAAAGAGGGCATGATATGATATGATATGATATGGCATTTGTAACGCGCCTATACACAAGTGTTTCAAGGCGCGACGAGGCAGGGAGAGGGGAACAAGGGGAGACAGACAAATGATCCTACTAGGCCAGGTGTCATTCAGATCGCGCAAGTGCATGGGTAGAGGGGACGGGAAAAAGTGCAAGGGGGAAAGGGAGAGGGGAAAGTGCAGTACAAAGTGATTAGTAAAATACAAGATAAATAGTAAGGGCCAGCTGGTGGCAAGTGCAGTATAAGTGCAGACAAGTGCTGGGAAGGGGGCTGTAGGGATACAGAGACAGTCCCGCAGTGCAGGGGTTGCCAGGGAGGCAGTGAAGGGGAGAGTGGCTGGGCCAAGGACCGAGATTGGTGAGTGGCCCAGTTGCTGATTCAGTACAGTTTCAGTGATTTAGCAGGGGAGAGGGGGAGAGAAAGCGGAAGCAAAGAGGAAGGTTTTGAGGTGCTTCCGGAACCGGAGATGGTTCTCTTCAAGTTTCAGGGAGGCAGGAAGGCTGTTCCAGAGGGAGGCCCCTGCTGCGGAGAGAGATCTCCCCCCAACTCGTTGCTTGGGGAAGCGGCTGACCCTGAGGGAGTTGGAGGCTGATGAGCGAAGAGCTCGAGAAGAAAGATATTTAGGAAGAGAGAGATGAAGGTATTTTGGCCCAAGGCTCCAGAAGGCCTTGTGGACCATGCAGAGGGTTTTGAACTTTATCCTCGCAGCCACAGGGAGCCAGTGTAGCGATTTGGGGGACCCCATTGTTATGGATGATGATTTTTCTATTGAAAAGGCTGCGGCAGCCAGGCTCTGTTTACAAGGGAAGTGACCTAACATTACAGGGTCCAAGTGTCCGCTGTAAAATGCTACAGGCTTGTGTCCCATGCTGGTTTTATGTGTCAGTACTGCCTTCATTACTGCTGAATCGCAATGTGAGAAGATTAAAAATTGGTGTTCATAGTTTGGAGTGGCCAGTACTGGTGCTGTTGAGATGGCGTGTTTTAATTTGTCAAATGCCTCTTTCATTTCTCTTGTCCATCCCAACTTCTTATCCCCCTTCTGTGCTTTTCTGAGGGCTTCGAGCAGGGGTCCTATGTATGAGCTGTAGTCAAAAACCCACGCCCTGCAGTACTTGCATAGGCCCAGAAACTGTTGTAGTTCTCTCACTGTCTGTGGGTGTGGTGTGTTTGTTATGGCTTGTGCCCTTTGTGGTGCAATGTTCCTTCCATGTTGTGAAATGAGCTGACCAATGTAGAGCACTTGTTCTTGGCAGTACTGCAGCTTTTATTTGTCTACCTTGGACCCCTTCTCATCTAACACTGTGAGCATCTTCACTGAGAACTTCCTACACCTCTCCTCTGTGGTGCTGCAGATGATTATGTCATCCACGTATTGCAGCACCGTGCTCTCCATCTCAATGTTGCCCAAATCCATTTGTATCACTCTTAAAGATGGATGGTGACTCACAGTACCCTTGGGGCAGCCTTGTGTGTTTCCATTTTGTGTTGTGGTATGTGAAGCATGTCAGGTCTTGTGAGTCAGGGTGCAGAGGTACCGAGAAAAATGCATTTTTGAGGTCAATAACGGTGAACCGTGATGCCTCTGCTGGTATTCCACATAGTATGGTGGCTGGGTTAGCTGCTATGGGGTACTCTGCTTCTACAATGTAGTTCAAAGGTCTCAGGTCCTGGATCAAACGCCAAGACCCTCCTTTTGCTTTGCGCACAGGGTACACAGAGGTGTTGCACAGTGACTCTGATGGTACTAGTATACCGTTCTTTATTAGGGCAGTTATTGTTTCATATATGCCCTCATCTGCTTCTTTTGATAGTGGGTATTGTTTAACCCTTGGTAGCATGGCTCCTTTTTTCAGTTTTATTTTTACTCCTCCAATGCTTTTTATGCAGCCAACGTCATATGGACTGGTGGTCCACAGAGATGTTGGTATTGCTGCCAGGTCATCCTCGTAAAATGGCACTGCTGTAGGGGCAGGTGCTTCTAGCGCCATTGCCATTTTTTGTGCCATTTGTTTGTATGTTACTCTCAACCAGATGTTAACGCTCATCCCAAACACCATCTCCCCCTCTCTATTATCATCATAAAATAGCTCCTCATCAGATACCTGTGTAAGCCTGCACCCTTCTGCTACTGCTATTACAGCTCTCCAGGCCCTCCCCTCCCTATCCTGGGCATGTACTGCGATGTAGTCTGCAGTTGCCATAATGCTCTCAATGTTTACTGAAATCATTTCCCCTCCTTTTCACTTGCAGGTGTTTCAGGACTGAATAGGTAAGCTGCTGGCCACCTCCAAATTTTGCCCTCAATTCCAGGCAACCATGCTATTGCCATGTCTGTCCCATATTGGAAGATGTCTCCATCTACTGGTTCAGCCCGGGCCACTGTTTGGCCACAATAAGCCTGCAGTATTTGTCGTTCTGTGAGCATGTTAATGCCTGGTGTAGAGCAAATTATGCCCTTCTCCGTGAAGGAGATGGTGTAACGCTCACCTGGTTCCCACGGAGGCGCGGCGTCGAAGGCGCAGAACTCTGAAGATGGACAGGAAGGGCCCCTCTATTCTGGCTTCCCTGGCTCGTTGGATACCCTCCTTAGGGTTTGGAAGGATGAGCTCTCCATCCTGCTTCTGATGCAGGGGCGCGTTGAAACCCAGTTACTTCACTGGATTGAGGATTGATGGGAGTTCAGGTAAGCTTGACTGTTCAGGTAAGGCGCTGTAAAAGTTCTGTTCAAAAGTTCAAGCTTAATAATAATGTTCGTTGTCTAATTGCAGCAAGCGCTAATGCTTATGTCTTTTTCCCCTTAGGGGCCGGGGTTCGGAGTGCCGGAGATATGGCGCCGACCTGAAGTGAAACAGTTCTGGATGAGCGCTCAGGTAATGTCTTTGCATTCGCTCATTCAATGTCTTTGTCTTTTTTCCCCATAGGGGCCAGGGTCCGGAGATGCCAGGAAGCGGCAGGACCCGAAATGCAGTGGGAATAATCCAACAGGTAAGACTTAAAAGGAAACTGAGCTTTCCTTATTCCTTTTCTCCCTCTCACCTTTGTTCTTGTCTTTTTTCCTCTAGGCGCCGGGGCGTAGCTGAATCCGGAAGATCGCTGCTGAAGATGGAAGCGCCTTGCAAAGGTGAGTAAAATGCAGCGCTGCAGCGATCGAAACAAAATGCCTTTAAAATGATGTCTTCCTTTTCAGGGCCGTTGGAGAAATGACTCCGGGATGCAGATTTAGCAGGTAAGGGCTTTTCTTCTCCTATTCTCTTCCTTTCTCCCCTTGCAGGTGTTCCAGGGTGCTGGCAGGCGTGGCTGAAGTCAGGATGCAGGAGCTGACACGGTGAGCGTCCAGCTACTAGGTGCAGAACAACGCGAAGCACGTGTGGCTGTTCGGGTGGGGTTTAAATAGCCTTGGAAGAAGTTCCTGGTATGTATCCTTCCACCAATCAGGTATGTATCCTTCCCCGACCACACCCGGGTGGTGAAGTAGTCCTACAGGTAAAGTAGTCCCATTCAGGCCTCAAGAGGGCCTGGATGAAGCAGCAAGGTCTGCATCAGGTAAGTGTGCACCCAAGCACTTACACACATATCCAGGACTGGGGTCCGTTATGAGCCTGGCGCCTAAGGCGCCAGGACTGAGTCCAAAGGGCCCCGACTTGGGCCCGCTGAGACTTCCCTGGGGAAAATGATGTCTGCCTCTGAGGTTGCTGGGCCCGGCCTGGCTCCTTGGAGGTAGGCATCATGACAGTACCCCCCCTCAAGGCCCCTCCCAAGGTCTTTTCTTCCGGGGGTTTTGGTTTGTGCGGGAATCTTCGATGGAATCGTTGAATTAATCGTGGTGCGTGAACATAGTTACTGGGTTCCCAAGATCTTTCCTGAGGTCCATATCCTTTCCAATCAACAAGATAGAAGAGTTTCGACTTAACTATCTTGGAATCTAAAATGTCTTTCACTTCGAATTCTAATTCTCCATCAATTTGGACAGGGCCTGGGGGCTCAGACAGTCTGGTTCCAGGTTGTACTGGTTTTAGAAGAGATGCATGAAAAACAGGATGAATGCGCATGTTGGATGGTAAATCGAGTTTAAAGGCCACTGGGTTGATAATAGCTTTGATGGGGTAAGGCCCAATGAATCTGCGATTGAAAGTTCGCTGACCCTTGAGGGGTAGATGTTTAGTTGCTAGCCATACCTGATCTCCTACTTGGTAAGGAGGAGTTTTACTTCGGTGCAAATCAGCGTTTTCTTTATACTTTTTCTTGGCTTGCTGTAAGTGGTTTGTAGCTTCTTTGAAGGCTTGGGTTATTGTGGAATGTAGGTGATTTACTGCAGGCATCTCCAGGGTCAGAGGTGGATCTAGGTCAGAGGTCCGAGGATGGTGACCATACAGGGTATAAAAAGGAGTCTGTCCGGTTCCAGAATGCACTGAATTGTTGTATGCATATTCTGCAATCCAAAGGATGTCTTTCCAATTTAACTCGGATTGGTGTAACATGCACCGCAGATATTGCTCGAGAGTCTGATTGGTTCTCTCGGTTTGTCCGTCGGTCTGGGGGTGGTGGCTGGTGGATAACCGCACGTCTATTTGTGTTAGTTGGCAACATTTCTTCCAAAAGTGGGAGATAAATTGACTTCCACGGTCTGAGACTAATATGGAAGGGAAACCATGTAACCGCACTATATTTTCCATAAATTCCTTGGCCAAGGTGGAAGCTGACGGCAATCCTTTTAAAGTGATAAAATGGGCCATTTTGGAGAATAGATCCACTATTACGAGAATCGTGTTGTAACCACCACAAGGAGGCAGGTCAGTTATAAAGTCCATTGACAAGGTGTGCCAAGGTGCTGGTGGAATGTCCAAAGGTTGAAGTAGGCCGGCTGGCCTTTTCTTTTGACTCTTATTTTGGGCACAGATTCCGCAAGACAACACAAATGACTTTATGTCTTTTCTCCAAGAAGGCCACCAGAAGTGGCGTTTGATCTTTTCTTCTGTTTTCGCGATACCGGGGTGTCCTTCCATTAATGATTCATGATGACGGGTAATGACAAGTTCCTGCAATTCTTTACTTGGCAGAAATAACCGCTCTTGGAAGTAGGGTAAATCATCCTTAACGGTGTAGTGAGGACCCTTTTGACTCCATTCCAGTAAGGCAGAAGAGTCAAAAAGCTGTTTTACTTGAGCTTGGATGTCCTCAATGGTTTGCAATGAAGTCAAGCCCAGAATTCTTTGTTCCGGTATGATTGGCACAGGTTCTAAATTCGAATTGAGTTCTTCCATGCCTATCCGGGATAAGGCATCTGCCTTACCATTCTTGCAGCCAGGGCGATAGGTAATTACAAAATCAAATTCCGCAAAGAATAAAGCCCATCGGAGTTGTCGCGAAGATTGAGCTTTGGCCGTCTTTAAATACTGCAAATTTCTGTGGTCCGTAATTACGGTGATGGTGTGTCTTGCACCGAGAAGATAGTGACGCCAAGCCTTGAAAGCTGATTTAATAGCCAGTAGTTCTTTGTCGGTAATTGCGTAATTGAGTTCAGGTGGAGAGAATTTTCTGGACCAAAAGGCTACAGGGTGTAGTTGGTTAGTTTCTGGGTCTCTTCGCGACAGGACAGCTCCCATGGCCGAACTGGATGCATCGGTTTCCACGATGTAAGGGAGATCTGGGCGTGGGTGCTTCAATACAGGTGCAGAGGTGAATTTGGTTTTCAGGTCCTGAAAGGCTTGTTCAGCCTCAAGAGTCCATTCAAAGCGTTTATTTTTCTTTAGGAGAGCTGTGATGGGTTGAACAGTTCGAGAAAATTCCGGGATGAACCTTCGATAGAAATTGGCAAAGCCAAGCATGCTTTGCACTCCCTTCACAGAGCTAGGAGATGGCCATTTGAGAATGGCGTCCACTTTCCGCGAGTCCATTCGGATTCCTTGAGGTGTCAGGATGAATCCGAGAAACTCCACTTCTGTGGTATGAAAAACGCATTTTTCGAGCTTGGCAAATAATTTGTGCTGGCGCAATTTCTCAAGAACTGCCCTAACATGGTTTCTGTGATCAGATTCTGAGGAGGAATACACCAGGATGTCGTCAATATAAACGATGACACAAACATCGATAAGTTCCCGAAGAACATCATTCATGAAGTACTGAAAGGCGGCAGGTGCGTTGCACAAACCGAAGGGCATTACTTGATATTCGAAGAGCCCAAATTTGGTGCGGAATGCAGTCTTCCACTCGTCGCCCTCTTTTATACGTACCAGGTGGTAAGCTCCTCGGAGATCTAGCTTGGTGTACACACGAGCATCTTTTACTTGGTCGATAAGCTCAGGTATCAGGGGCAAAGGGTAACGATTCTTAATCGTTATCTGATTTAGGGCGCGGTAGTCAATACAGGCCCTAAGGTCTCCTTCCTTTTTAGGTACGAAGAACAAAGCGGAAGAGACTGGTGACTTTGATGGGCGAATGAAGCCATTGGCCAGGTATTGATCCAAATACTGGTGCAAATGCAGGTTCTCAGGTTCAGTAAGAGCATAAATCCTACTACAAGGTAGTTGTGCATTGGTTACCAAGTCGATTTGGCAATCGTAAGATCTATGGGGAGGTAAGGTGTTAGCCTGCTCTTTCTGAAAAACGTCTTGGAATTCTTGGTATTCAGATGGTAGCTGTACAGGGGTGGAAGTTACAGAGGTTAGACCCATAGCTGGATTCCTTGGGTAACAGGTTGGTTCACAATCAGGAAAAGTTATCTTCTTTGCTCGCCAGTCTATTCTCGGATTATGTGTTTCTAACCAAGGGATACCAAGAAGTACTTGAAATTGTGGGGCCTTGATCACATCAAACACGATTGCTTCCCGATGTCCGTCCTGACCCACCAGAGTGATTTCAACTGTGGAATGCGTTACAGGCCCTGAGGCTATTTCGGTTCCATCAACTGTAGTAATTACATCTTGGGTTACTTTCGGGCGGAGAGGAAGCTTAATCCTGGAAGCCAATTCACGGTCTATGTAATTTCCAATAGCTCCACTGTCTATGTATGCTTTTATAGCCTGCAACTGCTGAGGCTGTTTTGGGTTCACAAGCACCATTGGCATGACAAAATGCGAGGTCAAAGAGTTTGTTTTCAAGCTCGGCAAGCGGACCCCTACGCTTGTTGGGCTAGGTCGTTTCCCGAACCAGGTGTCAATAACTCGTTATCAGTGGCTCCAACCACCTTCTTGGGTGGTTTAACTGGACAACTTTGAAGAAAGTGACCAGAAGTTCCGCAATACAGACAAAGTTGCATTTGTCGCCTACTCTCTCGTTCCTTCTGCGTTAATGGTCCTTTAACACTGCCAATTTGCATAGGTTCCGAAACGTCAGTACTCTTGGAGTTAACGTGGGTCTTGATAGGTACTCTGGTTTCATACTTGAGCCTATCTGCTTTTCTATTTTGAAGTCTGTGATCAAGTTGAACCACTAAGTCTATGTAGTCTGCGCAGGCCTGGGGTGGATCTACTATCTGAGCTATAACATCTTTAAGCTCTCCGCGCAGGCCTCGATGAAACAATGTGATCCTTTTATTTTCAGGCCATCCGGTTTCCACAACTAGTCTATTAAAGGTGGCGATATAGGACAAAAGATCCTGATTACCTTGTCGTAAGGATAGCAGTTCGTTGTCAAGGGCCTGTCCCTGCGAGTGTCGAGCGAACAATCTTTCCATGCTGGCCTGGAAGCCCTGGAAATCCCGCAGAATGGGATCATCCTGATTTACCAATGGAATAGACCAATCGGCAGCACAGCCACTGAGGTAAGATAGTACAAAGGCTACTTTGGTCTGGTCGTTGGGGAAGGCCCCGGGCCTGCATAAAAAGTGTAAACGGCATTGGTTCATAAAAACGGCATATTTCTTGGGATCCCCCGCAAAACGTTCCAGCGGGGCCAAAGGCATGTGTCCAGGTAGATTGATTTGTACCGGGTTATTCGAACCCATTGTTGTAGAAATATCTCCGGAAACAGGTAAAGGAGTGTGCTCTGCCTGGCCCTGCAATAACCTTTTGGCCAGATCATCAGTTCTTTCCTTGGATAGGATTAGTTCCCTTCTGAGAGCATTAGTCTCCTGGCGAGCTGAGTGCACTTCTGCCCGTAATTCCCCTAAAAGATGGGCCAGCTGATCTGTCTCGGAAGTCTCCATAGCGCCCAGGTGGGAAATTGTGGTTAGGCTTCGCGTTCTGTAACGCTCACCTGGTTCCCACAGAGGCGCGGCGTCGAAGGCGCAGAACTCTGAAGATGGACAGGAAGGGCCCCTCTATTCTGGCTTCCCTGGCTCGTTGGATACCCTCCTTAGGGTTTGGAAGGATGAGCTCTCCATCCTGCTTCTGATGCAGGGGCGCGTTGAAACCCAGTTACTTCACTGGATTGAGGATTGATGGGAGTTCAGGTAAGCTTGACTGTTCAGGTAAGGCGCTGTAAAAGTTCTGTTCAAAAGTTCAAGCTTAATAATAATGTTCGTTGTCTAATTGCAGCAAGCGCTAATGCTTATGTCTTTTTCCCCTTAGGGGCCGGGGTTCGGAGTGCCGGAGATATGGCGCCGACCCGAAGTGAAACAGTTCTGGATGAGCGCTCAGGTAATGTCTTTGCATTCGCTCATTCAATGTCTTTGTCTTTTTTCCCCATAGGGGCCGGGGTCCGGAGATGCCAGGAAGCGGCAGGACCCGAAATGCAGTGGGAATAATCCAACAGGTAAGACTTAAAAGGAAACTGAGCTTTCCTTATTCCTTTTCTCCCTCTCACCTTTGTTCTTGTCTTTTTTCCTCTAGGCGCCGGGGCGTAGCTGAATCCGGAAGATCGCTGCTGAAGATGGAAGCGCCTTGCAAAGGTGAGTAAAATGCAGCGCTGCAGCGATCGAAACAAAATGCCTTTAAAATGATGTCTTCCTTTTCAGGGCCGTTGGAGAAATGACTCCGGGATGCAGATTTAGCAGGTAAGGGCTTTTCTTCTCCTATTCTCTTCCTTTCTCCCCTTGCAGGTGTTCCAGGGTGCTGGCAGGCGTGGCTGAAGTCAGGATGCAGGAGCTGACACGGTGAGCGTCCAGCTGCTAGGTGCAGAACAACGCGAAGCACGTGTGGCTGTTCGGGTGGGGTTTAAATAGCCTTGGAAGAAGTTCCTGGTATGTATCCTTCCACCAATCAGGTATGTATCCTTCCCCGACCACACCCGGTTGGTGAAGTAGTCCTACAGGTAAAGTAGTCCCATTCAGGCCTCAAGAGGGCCTGGATGAAGCAGCAAGGTCTGCATCAGGTAAGTGTGCACCCAAGCACTTAAACACATATCCTCTTCTATGAGCCTGGCGCCTAAGGCGCCAGGACTGGGGTCCGCTATGAGCCTGGTGCCTAAGGCGCCAGGACTGAGTCCAAAGGGCCCCGACTTGGGCCCGCTGAGACTTCCCTGGGGAAAATGATGTCTGCCTCTGGGGTTGCTGGGCCCGGCCTGGCACCTTGGAGGTAGGCATCATGACAGATGGCCATATTCAATCTGCTCAAAATATCTCTTCCAAGTATGTTTACTGGTGACTGCTTCGAATACAGAAGTGGAAGAGACATGTTGTGATCTCCTACAGATAAGGAGATGTTATCGGTGAAGGGAACGAACCCTTGAGCCCCAGAGAATCCTTGAGTGTTCATAGCTTCGCCTGACAATTTAAACTTCCCCTCCCTTATGCAAGACCTAGTGGCCCCTGTGTCAACTAGGAAGGAAAATTTTGTGTCACCTATCGCCACCTGTATGCGTGGTTCCTCCGCAGAATAAGGTGTTACTGATAGATGGGACACATCAAAGACATCTGTGGGCTTTCCTATTGTGGGTATAGTGACTGACCGCTTCCTGTGTAAGGGTTGTGACCCAATATTGTCACCTTCCCTAGCTGTGTCTGCTGTATAGGTGCATCAGTTTTTGATGCATTGTCCTGTATTTGCGTGAGCTGCTGTACCGTTTGCACTTGATGTTGTTGTGTTGCTATTGCCTGTTGCTGTGGTGGTGAGTACGTTTGTACCAGTAGCTGTGGTTGTGCCTGCTGTACCTGTTGTTGCTGTTGCATTTGTGGTTGTTGTATGTAGGTTGGTGTTTGTAGCTGGGGTTGTTGTGGTAGAGATTGCTGTGTTCCTGGCTGTTGTTGGTAAAATTGTTGTTCCCTCATAGGCCCTTGCTGCCCTTGTTCTCCCCACGCTACTTGGGGTGGTCTCATCCTGCAAGTGCGTGACATGTGTCCCACCATCCCACATGTCCAACCTACTGGTGGTTCTCGCGCCCGCCATTGAAAACCCCCCGTGTTGTCTTGGTATCCCTGCTGTCCATTTGGGTTGTAACCCCGGAACCCTCCCCCTTGTTGTTGTGCAGGCGGGCCATAACCCCTCCCTCTCATCTGGCCGCCCCTCCCCCTGTAGTTGTATGAGTATCCATTTCCCATCTGCATATATCCACCTCCTGCGTATGCCGTGTATGGTGGGGGCGGGGGCATCTGCTGTGTTATTATTTGTGCTAGCTGCTGTAATGGTGCTACCTGCTGTTGTGTTGTGTCTTGTGCAACCGTGACCTGCGTGGGGGCGGGTGTTGTGATCAGTGCTCCTTCCATGGCATATTTGGAGCGCTTCTTCTGTACCAATTTTGCCTCTTCTGCCTTCCTATCGTCCTCTTTTTGTTTCATCTTTTCCTGCCACAACCTGCAGTGGTGTACTATGGTTAGCTGTATTTCTGGCCAGGCCTTAACTTCCATCCCCATTATTTTCTTCCGCTGCCTTTGTACTTGCTCCGGAAGCCCTTGTATTAGTTTATGGTAGAAAATTGCTAGTGCTTTATCCCACGGTTCCCGCGTTTCCAAGCGCCACTTCTCCTGAATCTCCTGGATGTAATCAACAGGATCTTCGTTCTCACGCATCTTGCGTGACGTTATTGCTCCTATGTCTGACGTGTCTGGGTACTGAACCCTCAATGCCTGCTACAGCGCATGTCTGTAGTTGGCAAATGGTGCTCCATCATGTGACGTGTCTGTTATTGTGACCCCGGGGAAGCCCGCTCTTTTCCAAATGTCATCTGCAGCATCCCCCAGTATTGAAATTAGGAGCCCCTTCACGACCCCCACCGCTAGTTTTTGCCCCGCAGTGTGTTTTTCCATCTCATCTATCCACTTCCGAGCTCCTCCACTTAGTGATGGAAGCCTGCATTTTATATTTTCTTTATCAGCATGCTTCCAGGGGACATATTGTGGTTTGGCCCCTCACCTTTCCAGAAGTGGCATTAAATTGTACTCCCTCACCTCCCCCGGTGTCCGTGGTGTGGTTATGTTAGTGTATTCATCATCTTCCTCTGTGTCAGGTAACTCTTCAATGTTATCAATGTTACAGTAGTTTATTCTTTCACCCCCTGCGTCCTTCCTCCCCCTCCTGTTACCCTCTTGTCTCACCGTGGGAGTGCTCACCCGTTCTTCCTGCCTGCGTCCTGGGAGATCCCTAAGTCTGCCGACATATGGGGTGTGTCGAGTGGTTGGTGTCAGTGGGCGTGGTGTTTGTACTGGTGTCGGTGTTAGTGGTTGTGGCGTTTTCCTTGTTGCCTCCCTTACCTGTGTTTCTCCTGTGTTTAGTTCTCCCCTCCTTTCGCACGCCCATGGTGACTCGCAGTTAGTGCGCATTATGTATAGTTTGTCTAAACTCTCCCTATTGCCATTTCTTCCACTTGTGCTCGAACCTTCCTCTTCCTCGCTGCAAATTCCATCAGGAAACGACAATCCCCACTCTGTGCGTTTTCACCCCACTGTTACCGTCCTTAAATCTATTAAGTCCACCTCTTTGTGCTCACCTCCTTTTACAGCGGCCCCCTGTATTGACGTTGTTGCCACCTCCAAGTCCTGGCGTGTGTACTTTTTAACTCCGTGTTCCACTCTCCTATCTCCTCTCTCCTCTTCCTTCTGTCCCACTACTTCACCGCCTATTTCCGCTCGTTTCCTGTGTAGTTCTTCCAATACCTCTGCACTCACCTTTGCTAATATCCTCTCTTCTTCTTCCTTTCTCCCCCATATAGCCCCTTCCCTCTTTAATATACTTTCTATTACCTTACCTTCTTCATATTTCCGGGCGCTTTCAGATATTATCTTCTTTTTCCACAGTCCCATTTCCCTATCCTTCTCATCTCCCGTTGCTCCGCGTGTGACACCCTTTCTGCTATTGACCTCATCCGCTCCTCTTCCTTCTTCCTCTCTTCCGTTTGTTCCTTCATCTTCGCCTGCTCCTCCCTATTCTCCTTCCTTTCCTTCTTCCTTTCTCGTGTTTCTTGCACGAACTGTCCGATCTGTGCGCCTCGTACTTCCCTTAATTCAGCCAACCTTTACTCCAACAGTTCTTCCTCTACCTGTGACAGTCGCCCTTCTCTTGTCTTACTCACCTTGTGCCCTGTCTGTGCGTGGTCCATTTCTTCCTTGTTCACTCTCCTCACTGCGTCCTCTTCTTCCCCTGTTAGTGCCCCCCTGAGCTTTAGGAGCACCTGTGCTGCTATCCATTCATCTGGTCCTATGTTTGCGATGTTTCCCACAGTTCTCTTCCCACCCCACGTGTCTGCCTGTGCTGTGCTTGAGTCTATCGTGCCCGTCGCCGCCACCCCCCTCTGGTAGCTATCTGTAGGGGCGTATGGTGGAGGGCTGTACAAGGGGTTTGAGTACCCCTCAGCGGCTGTTAATTGTTGTCTCGTGGCTTCTCTTAATTCTGTTACTGGGTACAACCCCTCTTCCTCCTTCTTCACTACCTTTGCCAGAGGCATATCTTCTGTCCCCTCTTTTTTCACCTTTGCTTCTGATACTGCAACCAATCCTTCTTTCTCTCTCTTGCCCTCTTCAGTGCACAGTGTGTTGTTGCGTGCCCTACCCCCGCCCCCTCAGTTCTTCTTCTCCTCTTTTACCTCCTTCTCTTCCTTCCTCCCCTTCTCCTCCTTTATCTCTTCCACTGCAAACATTCCCATTTCCCCGGGTCTGGCTCCCTGGCACATTTTCCATAAATTGAACATTTCTATATGGTGAGCTAATTTCTTTCCTTTTTAGGTGTTGTGTATGTATGTCAACAGTGAATGCTGGGTATATGAATCAAAGCTGCCGTTAGTGTTCTAACGGTGTTCGTATTTTGTTGTCTGTCCCTTGTGTCCAGTCAATGCTGTACTTTATAATGTTCTCCTTGTGTGGTGATAGTGACGTGCAAATGTGTTGGAGGGGTGTAGTTAAAGCGCTTCCTCTCATCCCGAATCCAACTCCTGCCCCCGACCCATAGTAAGTAACCATATTACAATTTGCTTTTTCTTGATATCAACCTTTTTTACCTGGCCCAGTAAGTTGGGGACTTCCGACTGTCCGCTGAAAAGTAATATAATTGCAAGTGTACAGTTCCTCCTCTTTTGTTCTTAGTTTTCCTTGATGTGACAACTATGGCCCCTTCGGCCGTGGCGCATGAAGCCCCCTGCGGTTGTGTATCCTGTGTGGCGTGCTTTGCAGCCGCCCCACCTTCCTTTCTCGTCAGACCTCTCCCTCTCCTTTCTCAATCCCCCTTGTCGAGCGTGACCGGCGTTCTCCGTGCGCTGCCACCTTTCCCCTTTTCGCCCCTCCCTTATCGAGTGTGGCCGGTGTTCTCCATGCACGGCCGCCTCTTCTGTCCCACCCCTTCCTCGTCTCCTGTCCCCCCACGACCCCTGTATTGACACAAGATTGTCACAGTGTACTATACAAGCTCGATGGGTGACGTCACCAACCTCTACAAGCTATTACCGGTATGAGAAATTGCACAATGAAAAGATTGCGCGATATGTCTTAACACTTCTGTTCCCCGTTAACCCCACAGCTGTCTTCCCACTACGTCTGGCATGGAGTATGCAACAACAATTAATTAATTACAATCAGACTGCGCACACTGCGTCGCCTCGCGTGTGATAGGCCCCCCTCTCTCGGGGAGCTTAACCAGCCAATTGTCTTCCGCGCTTGGGAACCAAACTAGCTACCTCCTGCGGGAAAACGTCATCTACCTAACGAGCTTCAACACTCAATTAGTAGGGATCCTCATCTATTCATTGATCTATAACGTCAATTCATAGGAAAGCCACACCTCCCCATACAGGTGCCTGCGATCTAGACAAATCAGTGCCTTCTAACAACCACAAATGGTATCTTTGAGCTCCACCCAATCAACTTCGTGACGTGGTAGAAGACAGCCCTCGTGCATGTCCAACTACTGCTCACCAATCTATCACCACTGATTAATCAAATCTTCTGCAACACCCTGTAAACACCACCCGCCACCCTAGTTACAATTCATCCCCCCTCCCACACAACATTACATTGCTGGTTGGGCATGTCATACTCACCAAGTCCTCGTGAGCCGGGGCCGCTCGACCGCGTGCACCCCTCCAAAGCAGCTCACCGCCTGCTCTCGTCTGGACCACGTCTGGACACTCGCCAACCGCGGGCAGGATACTTCTCAAGTCGGATCCCGACGGCCAATAGCTGTATTGCGCTGTCCAGTTGTCTTGCAGTTCCGCGATGGTCCTGTAGTCCTCAAAAGGGGGCAGCGGCAGAGGGGGCCACGCTGCCGGGTTGTCTCTTTGCAAGAGGCCTTGGAGTAATGTCCTCAGGCTTAGCAGTGCCTCCAACTTGTCGGGTGGTTTTCCCGGGGGCCGGCAGAGCCGTCCGCGGACCTCTGGGCTGTGGAGGCCCCAACTCCTCCCGCATCCCAAAAGGAGTAGGAGACACACCCAAGAGCAAGGTAATAACTGCTGTTTATTGGAGTAACGGCAGGGATTCGCTTAGACCGTATGCACCGGCAAAGCTCTCTCAGCATCAGTGGGCTTGCAGGCCCTTTTTACAGCAGTATGACGCCCTACTCGTGTCACCTGGGAAAATCTTCACAAAACCTAACGCCACTTCGCGTTGGCTCCCCGAGTGGTAGGGTTAGTATAGGTACCTTATGGGAGGAAATATTAGTGGATGAGGACGGGTCAGGTGGTACACTTGGGCTGTCCCTAACAATTGCTACAAAGAATTTGTTACAAGGGGACACTTGGTGGTTGGCTAACTAAGATGGCGTCAGTGATGAGCCCCTCGTATTCTGATTGGTTCCCTCGCAAGCCCCCAAGCCTGGGACCATCACCGTTCCCAGCTCCCGGTGTACCTGGTGTTTGCAACAATGTGCAACTATGTGTTAGTGGTGGACAATGGACAGGTCTGACTAATGGCTGGTGTGCATGTCTTTCCCATCGCCTTAGGTGTCCAACTCACTGCTTCGTTGTTGCAGATTGTGTCCCAGCCGTGGGACCCTGGCGACTTCTTTTTCTCGTGAGCTTGGCATCCTGTCAGGTCGGCTTGGTCACGTGTGGAGAGACCGTAGCTGGGGCAGAATTATGAGCATTAGATTTCTGTTTTTCGGGTCTGAGGGTGTCGGCACCGGCAGGTGTAACCTTGGCGCTGGGAGCGCGGCATGTGGGTTGCAACATCGCAGCCTTGGCTGAGAGCTCTCGTTGGGGGCTTCTTTTGCGTGGTCAGCGCTTTGCTTTTCCTCTTGGGAGGATTTTTGACTGCGAGGCTCCTGTCTGGGGACTCTTGCTTGCGGCCTACTTGGGCCTAGTTTCTGGGTGGCAGTACATAACCCATAATATGGGGGTCGCCGTGTGACAGAGTGTCACAAGCAGCAATAGGTATACATGGGGGCGTCTTCATAGGGATAGGTAGCAAGAAAGCATCAGCAAGCATATACACAAGCTCTTCAGGCGTCTTGCGTTTCTGCGGTGCTGTAGAAGGCCTATGTGAAAAATAACAACAATGCATGTCTGTGGGTGTGTCAGTCACCTATGTCATAGCACTGAGTATGTTCTTCGTGTGGGTTGGTGTGTGAGTGACCAGTGTGCATGGTGGCACGTGTGTTCTTGTCTGTTGGCTATGTCGTCATGGCATCTCTAACAATGGCAATGTTTTGTGGTTGTTGTCTAATCGAGCTGGTCTATTGCGCAAGTGTCGGCTTGACCAGGGCGTACTAGTGGGCATGCTCCTCGTATGTGTATGCCTTTGAAACAGGATACTTTGTCATCTGGTAAGGAAGGGAATTGGTCGAACTCTTCTCGTGGGGGGTGCTTGGGCCGTGGTCCCCTAGGACATGGTCTGGATGTGACTGGGGGGAGGGTATTATCCCATTCTCCCACTTCAAGCTCTTAAGCGGGAAACCATTGGCGCCTCAGAGACTGTGCCGCTGAGCCAAACCCCCAAATACTTGAATGAGCTCACCTGCTCGATGGGTTGATCGTCAAGCATCCAGGAGTAGGTGTTTTTACCTCTGTGACTGTTCGCAAAAGTCCGAATCTTGGTCTTTGACTTATTTATCTCCAGACCATTGGAGTCGATGAAGGACTGCAAGGTGTTCAGTTGACGTTGAAGCCCCAGAGGTGTTTGATCCACCAAGACTATATCATCAGCATAAAGCAGTCTTGGTAGTGCGCCTCCACCCATCTTTAGTGGAAAGGTTCTGATATTGAGGTCCATATCCTTCATATCGGCAACAAAGTAATTAAAGACTGACAGGGCCATCGGGCAGCCCTGCTTGACTACCCTGGCTGTAGATATTTCCTCCGGTAAGAGACCTGGTTTATTCAGTCAGACTCTCAATGAGCTGGCACAGTGCAATGCTTTCATCAGCTCCAAAATAGGTCCCGGGCAGCTCCTCGCCTCCAGTTTGGCCCACAGCTTCTGATGATCGATCTGGTAAAAGGCCTGTACCAGATTGACGAAGGCCATATAGATTTTAGCTTTCCTGTTGTGAACTCGACCTTTTAATGTATTGAGGGTGAAAATATTTGCGGATGTTCCAATGCCCATAACAAAACCAGTTTGCAATGGATCATTAGCCCCTGAATCTGCACACCAAGTATGGAAATGGTCCAAGATGATAGTGCTATACAATTTTCCAATGACGTCCAAGAGGACAAAGGGACGATCATTTTTCAGATTGTCCCAATCCCCCTTTTTGAAGATGGGGACCACAATCACCCTCTTCCAAGAGGTTGGCAATCTCTGGAGTGTGGAAATCTGGCAAAAGAGGGCTTGTATAAAGGTTGCTCACTCCGCTGGGTGTTCTTTTTAGCATAAGATTAGTTAGACCATCTGGTCCTGGTGCCCAGGAGTTGTTTAGATGAATTATTTGTTTTAAGATGTCATTGAGGCACGAAGAAGAGACCCAATGGCACCATAGTCACATGTCCCGCAGCGTAAGGTTTTTTAAAATGCAGGATCCAGTTGGCTTCACTAACCGGATTTGATTGGTCGTCATTTGCCTGTGTTCCCACAAATGTTATAATAGCCCAGAAGTCTCTAGTTTTTTACCTACAAGGATCCTTAACATAACTTTTGAGACACTTTGGTACAAAGACCGTCTGATAGAATGCGGCCAATTTCTAAAGTTCTGCCTTCCCAGTCGAAGGTTTTCATGGTCGACTCCAGCACCTGATTTCTTCGCATCTCTTCCTTACCACCTTTCTTCTAAACATGGACGTGAGTAGTCAGTGGTTGTCGTCTGTCATTGGCTTTACAGAGATACAGTTCCAATGATGGTGTATATTCCACTGTTGGGCCTCCTGCTCCAAAATGGGCCGAGAATTGCACAATATTATTGTTTGTCAGCTTAAGTCTCCCGCACATTCCATAAATAGCATGTGGTGGTCACTATCCTTGGTTTTTACTACTTGGAATGATGACACCAGTGGGAGAAACTGCAGAGAAACAAAGATGTAGTCTATCACTGAGTAGCGACCCATACTTTCCCATGTCATCTGGGGTGGGGTGTCTTCTTTTATGTTTCCATTAAGCAAAAATCATATCTTTTGCAGCCATTAGTGCATTTCAAATTGCGACTCTGGTGTTTCGAGAAAGCTACGAGCCATGCAGTAGGAGTCTGAAACACTTGAGATACAAGAGGTGCTTAGATCTCCACAAACAATGACGTTTCTTGTATTTTTAGATCTATATGCATCATCTATCAGCTCCGATATATGCTCGATAAATTCCTCATTTGATGTTAATACCAGATTCCAATAGGCATTTATCACTACCAACTTTGAAGATGACTCAGGACCTTAGTTGTGCACTAACCGATATGCATTTAGTTAACATCAGAGGACTTCCATATTTAATTGCTGTCAGTAAACCAGATGAACTTCGCCCTTTTTTGCCCTTCGTAGCTGCACGCAAGGAGATCTCAAAGCCATCCAGAACCGGCTTTGCACAAAGCCAGGTCTCTAGCAAACAGAGCACATCAAAATTGCCTAGATTTATTTCACTCGCTTTGGTAACATGAAAATAGCCACAAGTATACCATGATGCCATTTTTAATTGCAAATACTTCAGGTTGGCCTTCCAGGGCGGTTGGAGCTCCATCCCTATCTGAATTACGGGTTGCTAAAGTGCTTCCCGTGATGTCAGTGCTCTCGGGAGCCAAGACCAGTCTTGTTTTTTTACCCAGGGCTCATGTATCAGATGGAGAAGCTCTGGTGCTGTTGATTACTCGTGAAGAGGAGTTAGTTTGGATCGTGACGTTGAGCTTCTGTCTCAGGCCTACCGGGACCCTACCTATCTGAAGGAGTTCTAGGTAGTTTGCCCCCTCGTTGATGATTTGATCATCTTTCAGGGCTACTCCTGTTGTAGGCTCCTCATGTTCGAAGTTAGGGCATGATGGTCCATCCTGAGGTGTTTGCCTGGCCTCTCTCTCAGAGTCCTTCAAAGTCGTCAAGTCGAAACCCAACATCAAAAAACTTTCAGCTGCGTTAATCAGCATATTCTTAATTACTGGAGATGTGAGGTGCAGATAAACTTGGTCCATTCTCTGCTCATCGACAAACTCAATGATTCTCAGATCATTAGAAGTTAGTTGGCACAAGCAGAGAATACAGTAGAAAAGATTTAACACTGTCCTCCTATTCAGGATTAAAGTATCCTCACTGTCTAGGATCCTCTCGAGTTTGAGAATTCGATATTTTGGATTTTGGAGGAGTGAACTTCGGGCCCTACTCGTGTAACCAGTCATAGGCCTAGGGCTACACCCTCAGCCATTCAACATATTATTGACTCCATTAACTCGATGATCTTGTTGAGGTGAAACAGCGCCTGTAGTCAAAGGGCCAGTGAATTTAGCTGCACCAGGAAACGCAGATTTGAGTCGGGATTTATGTGAATTGCTTTCTTCCACTTCAAAACCTTTTTGTTTTCCAGACGGCAGAGCTGTAATTCATTTTGAGCCCCTCGGAACACACAGGTCATGCTGTCTCATATTAGTTTGACTAAGAGTAGATCTCCTTCTTTTTTCCAACATGGTGAGGAAAGGAGAGGCATGTTGTGCGGTCCGAGAGAGGCCTAGGTGGGATATATCATCTTCTTGAGCAACAAAATGCTCGGCAAGTCCAGACTCTTCCTGTGGATCAGTTGGAGCAGATTCTATAGAGTATGTTGAGAGATCCAACAAGGTCTGTGCCGTAGGACTCACGTCATTAGTGGTGATCTCAGTGTGACATACCCGATCTCTTGTTGGTATACTCAGTGGGGCAGTACTAATTGGTGTGTTTTTCATCGACCCTTTTGACACAGTCTTCCTAGTAGCTGCTTTTGGGGTTTCCTTCTTGGCCTTCGATTGAGGAGGGGGGACAGCTAGAGACCCCAATGATTGAAGGGCCTAGAGCTTCAGCTTTACCTGAGTTACTTTCTCAGTCACCTGGCTGAATGTGGTCAGTCTGGATTTCGTTGTTGACGTGATCAGAAGAGACACACGGCCCTTGCCTCCTCGCTGGAGCCTTGGGGCCTGGGTCCTTGCCCACAGGATCCAAAAGAAAATTTGATTGATCCTCAGACTCGATAGTTAAATCATCTTCTGCACAGCCAGGGTTGTCTGTGTCCCCTGGGAACAACTTGTCTGGGGAGTTGGGTTATGCTAAAATGTCTCCCTCCTTGAGTCTGATTGCGAATGCTCTGATTGGGGGTGGTGTTTCTTGGCCATAACAAACCCCTCCAAAAAGATAAGCTTAGAATGTGTCATCGCCAACAGGGTCGTCTGATCTTTCAATGTGTCATTCAACTGCTCATAAAGCTTCATAAATGGAGCTAGGGCTATAGTGATGGTGGACATCATGGAGAGGAGAGCCGGCTTGTTTTTCTTGGCAACCCAGTTCTTCTGGGTTTGACTCAAGTCCTGTTCAAAGGAGGATTTGTTTGGAAGGAAACTACCTGAACTCCTTTGTGTGATATTCAAAACAGGAGGGTCTAAGTTTCCTTGGTTGAACGAGTGCCCGGGGCTTAAATTCTATTGTCGGGCCCCTTGCTCCTAAGACGGATAATGCCTCAATGATTTTTGCCACAATCGTCTCAGACAGCACTGCATCGGGAGCTTGCATATTGGCACTCGCAGGATTTGGAGCGGGTACCTCAGGTTGGCCTAGATGGCCGTCGGATACCTGAGCAGAGGTAAGGCAGGGATCAACTGTCCCTGCTGAATTGAGAGGATCCGGCTTCCAGGTCTTGTCTGCAATGTCGGATGCCTCTACAGTCGGCTTCTCCCTTTGACTTGAGCGTGGGTCCGATGTGTCTTCCACAAAATCTTCTCCTGTGCCAAGACTCCCACCATTCCGGCTTGACCAACATGTTGATGGTATGAGTGGGCCCCTAATGTTGTCCAGCCTAGTAAAGGACAAAAACCTAAAAGGGGTTGGGGGCAACCATTGTACTGTCCTTGCTTCTTGGTTGGAGTAGGTTCCCTGTGCAAAGGAGCCATAATGTTCAGTGCCCTCCAACAATTTTGCGTCAGACAGATCGGTGGGAGCTTGGACTCTCCCTAAACACACTGGGTTAGGAGGGTTAGATGTCAAATGGGTAATCCCCGGGCCCCGCCCTCTCAGTAAGGCTTTCTTGTAGATCTTGAGGTGTGGACCCTGCTTGTTCACTTCTTTTGCACTTCTCTTCGCTGTAAAGCATGAAAAATGTCTCACAGAAGCAACGTTGACCAGTTGTTGCTGGGTTCGAAGGTCTTTCACTCCCTCCTGTAATGTTTGAGTCTTTGTCAATTTGGGGTACATTTAGAGTCAACATGTTGTTCCTTTGTATTTGAGTTGATGCAGTGATATTTGTGCTGAGGTCCCAACAATGCACTGGGGTGGCACACCGTGCTTCAAAACCTTCACCACCTGAACCACAGTGCCCCCTGGGCGGTTGAGTTCTACCAGGGGAGGGTGGTGGCTCGAGCGTTGGAGGTAAAGATAGTAACACCTGCCTCCCCTACCTTCTCCCCTCCATCCCTCAGCGGGAAATCAAGCGGGCCATTTGGTAGAGGGACTGACAAACTCTGGCCCTTTCGTGAGGGCAACGTTTATTTGGTGGTCGCTATAATGGTTTTGGTGCCCACCAACACACCCACCGTGCCCTCGACCAACTCAGCAGAGCCCATAACGGGGGGGGGGGGTGAACAGATTGTCGTGTCTGCAAGTACGCAGACTTAGGGGTCCAAAGAGAGGATTTCAGGACCCTCCCTTCCCCGTCGTGTTAAAATAGGAGTAGAGTCTTGCACAACAACAAAGTCCGACTCCAACAGAGCAGAGGCCCCATAGTGAATGGCAGACAGAGAAGTTTGGTGCAATATAGGGGAATTATGAAGTTCAATGTTTAATACATCTGACTTCATTTTAGGCTTACCAGATACTACTTGATCAGGCACCAGGTTGACCGAGTCCAGACACAAGACTGACGCAGCAGTTCTGGCGTCAGGTGTAAGTGGCACTGCAGAATCCCCCTCTTTTCTGCTCTTAGAGCTCCTTAAAGTTCCTCCTTCTCCCATGTGGCCCCCAGCCCACTGGACACCAGGCACTCTACACACTCTGCTACGCTACGCTTGCTGAGGTGGTAATAAGCGTGAGCGTCAGCTGGAGGCGGGGTCTGGGTCTCCGATAGAGCTGATGAAAAGACTCCAATAATCCACCAGCGGCACGAGCTGCACAGTTTGCAAAAGTTAAATAATTCAGTTAGTGCCTCTGGCAGTAGCATGTAACACGTAGCAAAGCGCATTTAGATAGTCTTCCTCCAGGACACCAGACACTCTACACACTCCGCTACGCTCCACTTGCTGAGGTGGTAATAAGTGCAGCCGTCAGATGGAGGCGGGGTCTGGGTCTCTGATAGAGCTGATAGAAAGACTCCAATAATCCACCAGCGGCACGAGCAGCACAGGTTGCAAAAGTTCAATAATTCAGTCAGTGCCTCTAGCAGTAGCATGTAACACGTAGCAAAGCACAATTAGACAGTCTTCCTCGAGGACACCAGACACTCAACACTCTCTGCTACGCTACGCTTGCTGCGTTGATAGTAAGCGTGGGAAACAGCTGGAGGCAGGGTCTAGGTCTCCGATAGAGCTGATTGGAAGACTCCAATATTCCACCAGCGGCACGAGCAGCATGGGTTGCAAAAGTTAAATAATTCAGTCAGTGCCTCTAGCAGTAGCACGTAACACGTAGCAAAGCACAAAGCAAATTAAATCCAATTTTCAAAGGATTTGAAAAACGTAAACCGTTAAAATTGACAACTCACAGAAAAAGAGAAAACAAAGTGGGAAGAAAGAGCAGAGACAGAGAGAATGCAATGGTCAAAGTAAAAAAAAAATGTTTCTCTCAAATGGCACTTGGGGTGTTGTGGTGAGTGCAGCAATTTCCCCACTCCAATGGGATGCAACCTGTGCTGTGGGGGAAAGGTGGTGATGCAGGTGGTCCCCATGCTAACAGGTCATCACAAAAGATCTCAATGGAGGCTGCTGGTACGACTGCGAGTGCGGGTAGTTGCCCCAGCCAATGGCACCCACCCTGAAGATTCAGTAAGGCTGCAGGTCCAGTGGTAACTGTGGATGGATGCCCGCACATGCAGGCCCCCACCCAGAGTCAATTTTAGAAGTGAGGGTCATGCAGTGAGTGTGGGTGGCCCCACATGGCAGACAGGGCCACCCAGAGGAAGAAGAAGTGGCACCCAAGCCCTTTATATAGACAGGGCACAGGCCCCCATTCACTTTACCTGACCAAAATGGACATCAAACAGGTACTGTGAAGGGGGTGACTGACTGTAGCAATCATCCCCAGTGTGACATAATATATTATATGTGTTTTATATGTTGTATGTCATTGTTTGTGTCTATGTATATTCAGCTAAATTCATCTTAACTTCACGCCCCCTGTTGCGGAGCCTATGACTGCACGGATGACATCACTGATGACATCACTAATTACATTATCTAAGACATCACTGATGGCATCACTGGTGACATCACTAATAACATCATATATGACACCAATGATTACTTAACTAATGGCATCAGACATGAGATCACTCCAGGTATTTGCACATATTCAGACTAGCCTTACGTTTCTATATATGTGACAATAGCATTTTAGAATAGTTCATAACAATGAGTACATTTTTTTAAACTGTAAACAGCTACATTTGCATTAAATCACTACTTGTGAAGCTTTCATTGGTAGTACTTTGGTAAAAGATGATATCTGTATTATAAATTTGTCATTTTACAAAAATGTTTACTTTCTTTTATTATTGAAAAGTAGCGTGGGAGCCCCTCTACTGAGAATGAAAATGGGTCAAATACCCTGTTCCATAGAATTTCTCCCAATCAGGAGGGTCTACAACCATGTTTTAGTTCACTGCACCCTTCACACAGGAAAAAAGCCATTTGCATATCAGTCTTTGTCCCGCCCACAAGACCAGTCCAGCACCGAAATTTGAGGCAATTCTCCTGCGAACAAGAGTACCATCAGCAACCCCACACACATGTTTTGGCCTTGTTGGGCCTCCTCAGTCAGGTGAATCTGAGCCTCTCTAAGGTGCAGTGAGAAAGGGGTCCAACATCAATAAACTAGGTCAGGATTACTCATCTTTCATAATCAATGGTAACCTTATCAAAGTTGCTAAGGAGGTAAAGACCCTCAGCTTCTACCTTGACTCCACTCTCTCCTATACCAAACAAGTGAATTCCATGGCCATGGCCTCAGCCACCGCCTACACTTGTAAACTTATTAGAACCGGCAATCCCTTTCTCTCCGGCGACAGCTGCATTATCCTGGCCAGGCCCCTCATCCTCTCTAGGCTAGACTATTGTAATGCCCTCTACATTGGAGCTAATAAATCAATTATCCAGAGGATCCAAATCCTCCAAAATAATGCCCTCAGAACAGCCCTCGGTGTGGCTAGAAGAGCCCATATATATGAGATCAGGCGTCAAAACAACTGGCTCTCAACTTACAACAAAATCCAGCTAAAAACGGAGTCCCCTACCCACAAAGCCCTGAACAACGCCGCCCCTAGTTATCTCACGGACCGTTTCTGCAGATAAAACTCCAGTAGCCCCATGAGCCAACTAACACCAATTGCCTCACCATCCCCAGATTTAAGCTTTCGAAGGTAGCTGGCTGTAGTTTCCCCGTCAAAGCGGCCCAACTTTGGAACTCCTTGCCACCTTCAATTAGAGAAGATCAAGCGTACCTGAACTTCAGACTTAACTATATCAACTGGCTCAAGTCCACCGATCATTAGGCCCTCTCTTCCCCCTACCCTGCTATTCCGACTAGACATTCTACCCACGGCTAACACACAGCCTGCCGGCTTTTGCTTAATCCTCATTGTATTTACTGACTTATACTTGTCTACTGTACCTATATATGTTCTCCAGTGTATGTATTGACTTATACTTGTTTCTGTTACTGTACTATTGCTGCTCATCATGTGTAACCTCTTGTGATCTAAGCTTTGTATATCCTTGTAATTTCTGCGCCCTGATACCTCCGGGTCTGGTTCGCACTACAAAGGAATAAACAAACAAACAATCTGGGTTACCCATGTTTACTTAAGGTGGAACCCCAAGTTTTACAAAACTGAAATAGAGTGTGAGAACACCTCTACTGAGAACGAACATGGGTCAAATTCCCTGTTCTATGGAATGTCTCCCACTCAGGAGGGTCTAAAATCACGTTTTAGCTCACTGTACCCTTCACAGAGGAAGAATATCCATTTGCATATCAATCTTTGTCCCACCCACAATAGCAGTCCAGCACCCAAATGCTAGGCAATTGTACTTTGATCAAGAGTACCATTAGCAACCCCAGACACGTGTTTTGGCCTTGTTGGGCATCCTCATTGAGGTGAAGCTGATCCTCTCTATGGTACAGTGAGCAAGGGGTCCACGTCTGGGTTACCCCTGCTTACTCAGGGTGAAATCCCAAGTTTTTCCAAATTGAAAAGGAGTGTGGGAGCCCCTCTACTGAGAACGAACGTGGGTCAAATACCCTGTTCTGTGGAATTTCCCCCACTCAGGAGGGTCTAAAATCACGTTTTAGCACACTGCACCCTTCACGGACGAAAAATATACATTTGCATAACAGTCTTTGTCCCACCCACAAGGTCAGTCAAGCACCCAAATGCTAGGAAATTCACCTCTGAACAAGAGTACCATCAGCAACCCCAAACACATGTTTCGGCCTTGTTGGGTATCCTCAGTGAAGTGAAGATGAACATCTCTGAGGTACAGTGAGCAAGGGGGACACGTCTGGTTTACCCTTGGTTACTTAGGGTGAAACATCTCTGGTGACAATAATTACATCATACATAACAGATTACATCAGTAATGGGATTAGAGATAACAATATTTAAAAGTTAGCTCATAAAAACTTTGATTATCTTAAAAACTATTTAGACTGTGGACTTGGCCATGATGAAGGCTGTGGTCACTGGCAATCACTGAAGGCCATGGGTAGTGGCTCGTTAGTGTTGTAAAATATACAGTGGGCTTGGCAAAGGCCAAGCCTAGGGGCCCATTTGTGTTTTAAAATATATAGTGGGAAAGGCTGAAGGCCGTATACACTGGCCAAGGCCAAAGGCCATAGCTAGTGGCTCATTAATATGTTAGAATATAGTGTGGGCATGGCCAAACCCCATGGCCACAGGGGATGCGAAAGGCCATGGCGAGTGGCCTGTTAGCAATTGAAAATATACAGTGGGCATGGCCGGAGGCCGTGGCCATTGGCCATAGCCGAAGGCCATGGCTAGTTACTGATTAGTGTTCTAGAATATACAGTGCATACGGCTGAAGTGGGCAGGGCCAAAGGACGTGGCCACTGGCTGTGGCTGAAGGCCATGACTAGTGACTGATTAATGTTGTATAATATTGTCATGAGGAGAGGAGAATGGAAGGTCTGCTCCCGTTGGAAGAGCCATTAGTTTTTCCATCAAGGCTTTTTGTTTAGTATTCTAGTTGTTACGTTCTTTGTATTTGGAGAAGCGACGCCCCCCCCAGCACGTTGCAACTGTTTCTGCTTCCTCGCTTACTGGTCTGCTTTGGTTCCAGATTTCCTCCGTGTTACGCTTGTTCATTTCCCTCCTTTCTCCCCCCTCCTGGGGGGCTTTCTCTTCCATTCTACTCCTGTGTGGGTCTTTCGGTTGTTCCTCGAAAGATTGATTTTTCTGCCTTCTGCTACTTCTGGCGTTAGCTTCCTTTCGGTCTGCCTTTCCTTTCTCCACCCCGGTTCTTTACGTTTGCTCCCTGCGCCGCTCTCGGCTCTTTTTCTTGCTTTCTTTATCGCTATCTGCTTTCGTGTTTTTATGCAGGTCTGCGGTGCTACTCTACGTTTCCCGCTTTGTTCTGTCACCCCTCGGTAAGCTTTTCTCTATTATCTTTGGTTTTTTGGGTTCTGTTCTGGTTTTCTACCTAGGCGTTCTAGCCTTTGACTTCTTGGGCTTGTATTCAGCCTTGCTGTTGTTTGCTCTTGATAGCGCCCTCCATTTCAGGCTGACATTTGTTAGGTGCAGCCTTCCTGTCTTGTCTTTCTCCTTTGTCTTATACTTACCTACCTTACCTGCTCTGAGCAGCTCGTTATTTCCTGCTTTTTTCCCGTTACTACGGAGACTACGGAGACTACACTTACCGAAGTCTCCTACTGTATTCCATTGATGCCCTTACCTGCCAGTACCTTGCTGGATGACCTGGTTACCACTAACTGCAATCTTCCCGGATAATTATGAAGAAAGAACAACAGGGGTTTTTTGTGCCACTGGCTTTTTCCCCTCCTTGGGCTGCGCAGGGGGATTGCCATTCTTGTTGCTGACTGTGCTCAAGCACAATGACACTGGCGAGTTCCCAGAACAGACCCTATCTCTTCGCCAAAAAAGGAACTCCTGATAAGACTGCTGAGGAACATTCTGGATCTGATTTATCCTCCTGTGTATCCGACACTGAAGCACAGGTGAGTCCCACTTTTGATGACAAATATGCAGTGGCCATCGTTGAAGGTTATGTTTGCTGGCCTATTGGTATTTTAAAATATACAATGAGCACTGCCAAAGGTTGTGGCCAATGGCCATTGCTGAAGGCCATGGCTAGTGGCACATGAATGTGTTAAAATATATTTACCCATGCCTACAGACCATGGCCATGCATAGTGCTGATTACTGTTGTAATGTGATTAGTGATGTTAGCAGTGATGCCATCAGTGATGCCATCAGTGTTGTCATCTGTGACTTCATCAATATGCTTATTGACTGCACAACAGGGGGCACAAAGTTAAGGTGGCTTTAACTGAATTTCAGGGATTTTGTTGCGTTAAGTTCTCACCTTAACGTTCTTGTAACTAGCGTTTTTTTCCTTGAATTTCAAGGGTTTTGTTGCAATGCATTGCTTACCTTAACGTCCCTGCAACTAACATTTTATTCCTTGTATTTCAAGGGTTTTGTTACATCATAGCTACAGCAATGTAAAAATCAAGATGTGTTTTCAAAATTGCTTAATGTATTTCTTTTATGGGTGCCTCATTTTGTCTGCTATGTCACTGTAACATCGTTGAAAGTCAATGCAATATATTTTGTAATGGAAATATAAAGAAGAGTAGTGAGGTTTTTCTTTTCGTAATAGCACTGTACGAATACAAAATGTATTCCTAGTACTCAACCAATTTAGGTTGAGACCATTCATCATTTCATTGTGGAGGAAATAACTTCTCACTGGAGAGAAAAACCTCTACTCACTCAACTAAAATATGTGATGAATCTTACTTTAATATTTGAACTTTTTTCTATTTATACAACACTAATAATCTAAAACAACATCAGTAATATTCAGGTCTTCATTGTGCAACATTTCCTTAAAAATATAATTACTATATACCGAAACCTCTGCTATTAGGTTAGGTTACAGTGACTTTTCTAAGTAGTAAGGTCAATAAAAACCTAGTCTAGCATCAGCAATTTCTAAATAGGTTTGCATAAAAAGTCAATGGTTTGTACATTTGGCAAATGTAGTATTGTACACACACCTTATAAAAAAAAGTCCCCTTTCAAACCCACAATTTACAAACAACATTTTTTTTTACAGAACATATCTACAGTATTAACATCATATCATGACATAACTATATACAGAAAGCTAGGGTATCATGTTTGTGCACATTTTTGATTATGTTAATGCCATTAAAATGTGCAGAATAAT
Source organism: Ambystoma mexicanum (assembly GCF_040938575.1). NCBI lineage: Eukaryota > Metazoa > Chordata > Amphibia > Caudata > Ambystomatidae > Ambystoma > Ambystoma mexicanum. The sequence goes on along the minus strand of NC_090921.1, from coordinate 1,195,723,454 downwards.
GTATGCAATCAAGGAAACTGAGACGTATAACCTACCTATGTCATCAGTTTTCCAAAAAATTATGAATCCATGCCAAGACTGCATAATTATTTTTATATAATTATTGCGTAAAGCTTTTTTTAATATATAGTCATACTATTATTCAAAATAATAGAAAGACATAAAAAAAAACCCTACATTTAAGTCTACGTATATTGAGTACAAGCCATACTAACTATCTTTGAAATGTCATCTCAATACTTCTTGTATAATTTGTGTGTGTACCTCTTTGGGCCACCTACAAACATAAGAAGTTAATGACAACATTCTCCAATGTACACTTGAAGATATACATTGTATTCCTTAAATTATATGTTTTTTTAATACTTCATTTGCACAAAGGCTTCAATATAACTACAAATACCTTCCTGAACTTGTCAGTCAAATGGTAAACTGCAATTTTGAAATACCTCAGAATCTCCACCAACTGATTCTTGATCTGTGCGATGTTTCTCATCCTATTCCAGCTCAAACGGTCCTCTAAAATACACATATTTACATCAAATGTGCACTAGCACTTACATTGCTCTTCAGTTAGAAAAACGTATTAGAAACAAATAAAACTGGCAAACTGCTTCCACAGTAGGGATCCAGCATTGAATAAGGCCCCCTCCTACCTTTCCAATCGCCTTACACTCCACACCTCTTCACGACCTTTGAGAGCGGCCCAAACCCACAGTCTCTCCCTTCCCAGATTCAAACTACAAAAAGCAGGGGGTGCGAGCTTCCCCGTCCTGGCCAGCAAGCTATGGAACTCCCTCCCTAGCGACATGAGAACTGAGCCTTCAATACACTCTTTCAAGAACAAAACCAAATCATGGCTCTTCACACAAATCTGATATATTCGCTGTGCTAATTCTGATACGACCTTGCGGTCCAGAGCCTTGAGTACATGACCTTACTGCCTCTCCTGTCTTATTGTATATATTGCCTTGTACCTATCTTATGCTGCCAGCTGGTTCTTACCGTCTGTGTCTGTAACTTGGTAAGTTTGTAGCTCTGAGCACGAGACCTTATTCCCTTCTTGTTTGCTGTACATATTGTCTTGTTCTTAATTTATACCATAATACCAATAGGATCACATCAATATGTGTCTGTAAATTGGTTGAGCTCTGCTCCTTTCGCTACTGTATATAACTGTAACTATGCTCTACAAGATTATGTGCCCGATTGTCCTTGGGCCCGGTGCACTTTATAAATAAATAAAATACAAAAACAAATACTAATGTGGATTCCCATTTTCCTAATAAACAGAAATTAAGTGACAGGTATAATCATTATTTCTTATTTGTCATTAAAATACTTCTTTTAAATTATGTGTACGTCCTTATTTTAGCCATCTATTCACAGGAAACGTTAATGACAATTGTGTATACTTTTGACTATAAAAATGTTGGTTTTTAAAAAAAAATCATCTTTAGTAATAGTTTATTTTGTTCAAAGTCCAGAATGCTAGCACAGAATACATTTCTAGACTTTTCTAGAAAGCACCTTTGAAGTGCAGCTGCTTTAGAGAATCTTTCAAGTAGTATTTATAATACTTACATTTGCTGACACAAATGCAGCTAAAGGGACTGTGTGATACAACAGTGTTTGCATGCACCCCAACATGAGATTTACAGGTATTTAACATGAATGACTATCTGCAGACAATATGCCCACACATGTTTATTAAATGTGGAGATCCTGATAGAATCTATGTGGGAAATCTTTCAAATAAAAAACATTACATTAAAAAGATACTGAATGTGTCTTATTTGTCATTACAGTACTTCTAAAATGTGTGTGCATCCTGTTTTTGGCCACCTACACACATAACAACTTAATAACAGTATACTACAATTTTTTCTTTAAATGTTAATTTTTGAACTAAACTCATTTCTTGATGTATGCTCTACTTTTCCTTTCTTACTGTTTCATATGTAAACAGTTATCTGGAAGTACACTCCCTACGACTCAAAATAATGTACTTGGAACCACTTATATAAGCTAGTACTTATAGGGAACACTTTGTTGTACATGATAAAACTGAAGAAGATGATTGCAGAATGCAAATTCTAGTATCATTGATAGGATATTGACTATCTACTAAAAGAAAATGGTTACAGTGAATTTAACTTGCAACCTACAGCATGTCTATCCTTCAGTTTATTTAAATGACTTAATACCTATTTTACATGTTTAAATATTCATGTTGCATGTCTATATTTAGAAAGAACATAAAAAATACATTTAAACCTAGCAATCTAGCTTGGTGTACTAATGTTGAGTCGAAGCACACAATCCAATCTACTTCTTTATGCACCCATGTTGTGAAATGTCCACAGTGAATGGACGCTCCCTCATGAGAAATGATGGTGCATGTCTTAAAAGTATTCTTACTAAGGGACACCTGACTGTTTGCAACATTTAAACCACAGTGTTAATTGTCCTACCATCTATACTACATCTTTGAAACATTTTAAGAAGGAACTTATTATAAATGAGATTTTACAGTGTTGATTGCAAATTACAATCACATTCCTCACTGAATCGCATATCATGGTATGCTTTTGTTATGCAATCAGAAAAAAAAAAAAAACTTTTCTAATCTGGGATAGGAAGATATAAAAATCTTTCCATAGCATCCCAAGCATTAAGGACACTTGTGGTTCCACTCATAAGACATTCCTACATAATAGTCTACCCTAGCTGCTTCCTGCACTAGCATCTCAAAATAGTCATTAAAAACCCTTGACTAACTTCCTGAGTATAATGAGAGAAATGCTCTGTTCAACTCTCAACAGCTACAACATTTCGGATTGACATTGCTGAATGTATGTTGTGTGTTCTTTTTATCTACTGACACTTTAAGCATTGAAAGTTCCACACATAGCTGTTTCTCTACTCTTGAACCTATTTCTTGCATCAGTGGTGTCATTTGAAACAACATGCACAAAACTGCATTTGAATAACATTCAACTCAACTCCTGTTTGATCACTAAATCTACAGTGGGAATATATGAATTTCGTTTGACTTTCCAACACTGGTAGATTCTCCTGTTTAGACCCATGAGGAACAACTCAATTTGAATGTAAATTCAATGTTGCTTATTTTTCTTTCAATAAGCTTAGCACAAAGAGGTATACATTCTAGGGAGGGGCATACACTATAGGCCCTCATTACGACCCTGGCGGAGTACCATGGTGCAAATTGCACCATGGTACATGGCGCTAAGCTGCCAATTCCGCCAGGGTGGTTGGCGGATTTACCGCCCCATTCCGACCTTGGCGGGGCGGTAAATCCCCAATCCCCATTTACCCTTCCCCATTCCCATTTTTGCCCCATAGGGTATAATGGGAGTGGGGAAGGCGTTAATTACGCCACCGTAGAATACGGTGGCGTAATTAACAACGAGTCCCGTAGCGCCATGGATTTTACCGCCTGCTAAAAGCAGGCGTAAAAGTCCTCCATGGCGCTACGGGAACTCGTAGTACGGCGGAGAGGTACGCCAGGCATTACGCCGGCGTAATACCCTCTCCGCCAGGGTCGTAATGAGGCACATAGTGTATTATAGTCTTCAGTGCATTAAGGGGGTAATTCATAGAGTTCAGCGCACAAGTGGCCCACGCGGCTGGCGCACAGTGTGCGCGTGCGAATCCCTGCGCCAGCCGCGTGCGCTAAAATCCATTTCCGCGCACAGCGTATTCATGGATTCCAGCCACCAAAACCAGCCGTGGCGCACAGTGGCGCAGCGACCCTGGAGCAGCGCCAGTTACGCCCCCAAGAACGCCTCTCGCGCAGGGAAAAGCCATCAATATACCCAATCCAGCGCAAAGGGCTGCGCTAACCCTGTACCAGCACAGCAAGCGGGCTACGTGTATCACTGGGGTGCGCGGGAAGTACCTCACGCGATTGGCCCCGTGCGAGCAGGGTACGCGTATTTCAGGGGTGCGCGGGAAGTTCTACACGCGATTTCATCATGGTACGTGTATTTCAGGGGTGCGCGGGAATTTCCACACGCGATTGGGCCCGTGCGAGCAGGGTACGCATATCTCAGGGGTGCGCGGGAAGTTCCACACGCGATTCCATCAGGGTATGTGTATTTCGGGGTGCGCGTGAAGTTCCACACGCGATATCAGCAGGGTACGTGTATTTCAGGGTGCAGGGGAAGTTACACACGCAATTTCCGCAGGGTACGTGTATTTCAGGGGTGCGCGTGAAGTTCCACACGCGATATCAGCAGGGTCCGTGTGTTTCAGGGTGCAGGGGAAGTTACACACGCGATTTCAGCAGGGTACGTGTATTTCAGGGGTGCGCGGGAATTTCCACACGCAATTGGGCCCGTGCGAGCAGGGTACGCGTATCTCAGGGGTGCGCAGGAAGTTCCACATGCGATTCCATCAGGGTACGTGTATTTCAGGGTGCGGGGGAAGTTTCACACGCGAAATCAGCAGGGTACGTGTATTCCAGGGGTGCGCGGGAAGTTCCACACGCGATTATATCAGGGTACGTGTATTACAGGGGTGCGTGGGAATTACCACACGCGATTGGGCCCGTGCGAGCAGGGTACGCGTATCTCAGGGGTGCGCGGGAAGTTCCACACGCGATATCAGCAGGGTACGTGTATTTCAGGGTGCAGGGGAAGTTACACACGCGATTTCAGCAGGGTACGTGTATTTCAGGGGTGCGCGGGAATTTCCACACGCGATTGGGCCCGTGCGAGCAGGGTACGCGTATCTCAGGGGTGCGCGGGAAGTCCCACACGCGATTCCATCAGGGTACGTGTATTTCAGGTTGCAGGGGAAGTTACACACGCAATTCCAGCAGGGTACGTGTATTTCAGGGGTGCGAGGGAATTTCCACACGCGATTGGGCCCGTGCGAGCAGGGTACGCGTATCTCAGGGGTGCGCGGGAAGTTCCACACGCAATTCCATCAGGGTACGTGTATTACAGGGGTGCGCAGGGAGCACCACACGTGAATTGCACGTGTGGGTCCTCCCAGGTGTTCCCTCTACACCCTCCACGGCCCATGTCGGTGGCTGACACCACAGGGGCCTACCCTGCACATGTCCTGCAGGCACCCCATCCACCATGGCCATGCCCCCCAGCCAACCCACATGTCAACTTGCACTACTGCCCACCAACGCATGTCCCCCTGCACCCCCAGCCACCAGGGGCACCCTCCACAGGCCCCCACCCATGTCTCCCACCACCCCCCAGCAGTGCAGGGGCACCCTCCACCAGGCCCCCACCCATGTCTCCCACCACCCCCACCCCCAGCCACCAGGGGCAGCCTCCACCAGGCCCCCACCCATGTCTCCCAGCACCTCCACCCCCCAGCAGTGCAGGGGCACCCACCACCAGGCCCCCACCCATGTCTCCCACCACCCCCAACCCCCAGCCACCAGGGGCAGCCTCCACCAGGCCCCCACCCATGTCTCCCACACCCCCACCCCCAGCCACCAGGGGCAGCCTCCACCAGGCCCCCACCCATGTCTCCCAGCACCCCCACCCCCCAGCAGTGCAGGGGCACCCACCACCAGGCCCCCACCCATGTCCCCCACCACCCCCACCCCCCAGCCACCAGGGGAAGCCTCCACCAGGCCCCCACCCATGTCTCCCAGCACCCCCAACCCCCAGCAGTGCAGGGGCACCCACCACCAGGCCCCCACCCATGTCCCCCACCACCCCCACCCCCCAGCCACCAGGGGCAGCCTCCACCAGGCCCCCACCCATGTCTCCCAGATCCCCCACCCCCCAGCCACCAGGGGCAGCCTCCACCAGGCCCCCACCCATGTCTCCCTGCACCCCCACCCCCCAGCAGTGCAGGGGCACCCACCACCAGGCCCCCACCCATGTCTCCCACCACCCCCACCCCCAGCCACCAGGGGCAGCCTCCACCAGGCCCCCACCCATGTCCAACTCATGTTCCCACCCCCCCACCCCCCAGCACTGTGGGGCACCTGCCAGCAGGCCCCCACCCATGTCCAACTCATGTTTCCCACCCCCCCCCACCCCCCAGCACTGTGGGGCACCTGCCAGCAGGCCCCCACCCATGTCCAACTCATGTTCCCCACCCCCCCCACCCCCCAGCACTGTGGGGCACCTGCCAGCAGGCCCCCAACCATGTCCAACTCATGTTCCCCACCCCCCCACCCCCCAGCACTGTGGGGCACCTGCCAGCAGGCCCCCACCCATGTCCAACTCATGTTCCCCACCCCCCCACCCCCCAGCACTGTGGGGCACCTGCCAGCAGGCCCCCACCCATGTCCAACTCATGTTCCCCACCCCCCCACCCCCCAGCACTGTGGGGCACCTGCCAGCAGGCCCCCACCCATGTCTCCCACCACCCCCACCCCCCAGCCACCAGGGGCACCCACCACCAGGCCCCCACCCATGTCTCCCACCACCCCCACCCCCCAGCAGTGCAGGGGCAGCCTCCACCAGGCCCCCACCCATGTCCAACTCATGTCTCCCACCACCCCCACCCCCCAGCACTGTGGGGCACCTGCCAGCAGGCCCCCACCCATGTCCAGCTCATGTTCCCCACCACCCCCACCCCCCAGCACTGTGGGGCACCTGCCAGCAGGGCCCCACCCATGTCCAACGCATGTTCCCCACCACCCACAACCCCCAGCAGTGCAGGGGCAGCCTCCACCAGGCCCCTACCCATGTCTCACACCACCCCCACCCCCAGCCACCAGGGGCAGCCTCCACCGGGCCCCCACCCATGTCTCCCACCACCCCCACCCCGCCAGTCACCAGGGGCAGCCTCCACCAGGCCCCCACCCATGTCTCCCACCCCCCCACCCCCCAGCACTGTGGGGCACCTGCCAGCAGGCCCCCACCCATGTCCAACTCATGTTCCCCACCACCCCCACCCCCCAGCACCGTGGGGCACCTGCCAGCAGGCCCCCACCCATGTCCAACTCATGTTCCCCACCACCCCCACCCCCCAGCACTGTGGGGCACCTGCCAGCAGGCCCCCACCCATGTCCAACGCATGTTCCCCACCACCCCCACCCCCCAGCAGTGCAGGGGCAGCCACCACCAGGCCCCCACCCATGTCTCCCACCACCACCACCCCCCCAGCCACCAGGGACAGCCTCCGCCAGGCCCCCACCCATGTCTCCCAGCACCCCCACCCCCCCAGTCACCAGGGGCAGCCTCCACCAGGCCCCCACCCATGTCTCCCACCACCCCCAACCCCCCAGTCACCAGGGGCAGCCTCCACCAGGCCCCCACCCATGTCTCCCACCAACCCCACCCTCCCAGTCACCAGGGGCAGCCTCCACCAGGCCCCCACCCATGTCTCCCACCACCCCCACCCCCCAGCACTGTGGGGCACCTGCCAGCAGGCCCCACCCATGACCAACGCATGTTCCCCACCACCCCCACCCCCCAGTAGTGCAGGGGCAGCCTCCACCAGGCCCCCACCCATGTCTCCCACCACCCCCACCCCCCAGCCACCAGGGGCAGCCTCCACCAGGCCCCCACCCATGTCTCCCACCACCCCCACCCCCCAGCAGTGCAGGGGCAGCCTCCACCAGGCCCCCACCCATGTCCAACTCATGTCTCCCACCACCCCCACCCCCCAGCACTGTGGGGCACCTGCCAGCAGGCCCCCACCCATGTCCAACTCATGTTCCCCACCACCCCCACCCCCCAGCACTGTGGGGCACCTGCCAGCAGGCCCCCACCCATGTCCAACGCATGTTCCCCACCACCCCCACCCCCCAGCAGTGCAGGGGCAGCCTCCACCAGGCCCCCACCCATGTCTCACACCACCCCCACCCCCAGCCACCAGGGGCAGCCTCCACCAGGCCCCCACCCATGTCTCCCACCACCCCCACCCCGCCAGTCACCAGGGGCAGCCTCCACCAGGCCCCCACCCATGTCTCCCACCCCCCCCACCCCCCAGCACTGTGGGGCACCTGCCAGCAGGCCCCCACCCATGTCCAACTCATGTTCCCCACCACCCCCACCCCCCAGCACCGTGGGGCACCTGCCAGCAGGCCCCCACCCATGTCCAACTCATGTTCCCCACCACCCCCACCCCCAGCACTGTGGGGCACCTGCCAGCAGGCCCCCACCCATGTCCAACGCATGTTCCCCACCCCCCCACCCCCCAGCAGTGCAGGGGCAGCCACCACCAGGCCCCCACCCATGTCTCCCACCACCACCACCCCCCCAGCCACCAGGGGCAGCCTCCGCCAGGCCCCCACCCATGTCTCCCAGCACCCCCACCCCCCCAGTCACCAGGGGCAGCCTCCACCAGGCCCCCACCCATGTCTCCCACCACCCCCAAACCCCCAGTCACCAGGGGCAGCCTCCACCAGGCCCCCACCCATGTCTCCCACCACCCCCACCCTCCCAGTCACCAGGGGCAGCCTCCACCAGGCCCCCACCCATGTCTCCCACCACCCCCACCCCCCAGCACTGTGGGGCACCTGCCAGCAGGCCCCACCCATGTCCAACGCATGTTCCCCACCACCCCCACCTCCCAGTAGTGCAGGGGCAGCCTCCACCAGGCCCCCACCCATGTCTCCCACCACCCCCACCCCCCAGCCACCAGGGGCAGCCTCCACCAGGCCCCCACCCATGTCTCCCACCACCCCCAGCCCCCAGCAGTGCAGGGGCAGCCTCCACCAGGCCCCCACCCATGTCCAACTCATGTCTCCCACCACCCCCACCCCCCAGCACTGTGGGGCACCTGCCAGCAGGCCCCCACCCATGTCCAACTCATGTTCCCCAACAACCCCACCCCCCAGCACTGTGGGGCACCTGCCAGCAGGCCCCCACCCATGTCCAACGCATGTTCCCCACCACCCCCACCCCCCAGCAGTGCAGGGGCAGCCTCCACCAGGCCCCCACCCATGTCTTCCACCACCCCCACCCCCCAGCCACCAGGGGCAGCCTTCACCAGGCCCCCACCCATGTCTCCCACCACCCCCACCCCCCCAGTCACCAGGGGCAGCCTCCACCAGGCCCCCACCCATGTCTCCCACCACCCCTACCCCCCAGCACTGTGGGGCACCTGCCAGCAGGCCCCACCCATGTCCAACGCATGTTCCCCACCACCCCCACCCCCCAGCAGTGCAGGGGCAGCCTCCACCAGGCCCCCACCCATGTCTCCCACCACCCCCACCCCCCAGCCACCAGGGGCAGCCTCCACCAGGCCCCCACCCATGTCTCCCACCATCCCCACCCCCCAGCAGTGCAGGGGCAGCCTCCACCAGGCCCCCACCCATGTCCAACTCATGTCTCCCACCACCCCCACCCCCCAGCACTGTGGGGCACCTGCCAGCAGGCCCCACCCATGTCCAACGCATGTTCCCCACCACCCCCACCTCCCAGTAGTGCAGGGGCAGCCTCCACCAGGCCCCCACCCATGTCTCCCACCACCCCCACCCCCCAGCCACCAGGGGCAGCCTCCACCAGGCCCCCACCCATGTCTCCCACCACCCCCACCCCCCAGCAGTGCAGGGGCAGCCTCCACCAGGCCCCCACCCATGTCCAACTCATGTCTCCCACCACCCCCACCCCCCAGCACTGTGGGGCACCTGCCAGCAGGCCCCCACCCATGTCCAACTCATGTTCCCCACCACCCCCACCCCCCAGCACTGTGGGGCACCTGCCAGCAGGCCCCCACCCATGTCCAACGCATGTTCCCCACCACCCCCACCCCCCAGCAGTGCAGGGGCAGCCTCCACCAGGCCCCCACCCATGTCTTCCACCACCCCCACCCCCCAGCCACCAGGGGCAGCCTTCACCAGGCCCCCACCCATGTCTCCCACCACCCCCACCCCCCAGTCACCAGGGGCAGCCTCCACCAGGCCCCCACCCATGTCTCCCACCACCCCCACCCCCCAGCACTGTGGGGCACCTGCCAGCAGGCCCCACCCATGTCCAACTCATGTCTCCCACCACCCCCACCCCCCAGCACAGTGGGGCACCTGCCAGCAGGCCCCCACCCATGTCCAACTCATGTTCCCCACCACCCCCACCCCCCAGCACTGTGGGGCACCTGCCAGCAGGCCCCCACCCATGTCCAACGCATGTTCCCCAGCCAACATGTCATCACAATCTAGATCCCTGGTCCCTATGGTCAGCCTCCAAATGCAAAACACCCACCCGAGTATTGCATCCACCCACTCATAATTTGCAATTACATCACAGAACACCAATTGCAAGTTCCGAAACAAACACATTTCCCTCACATACACCCAATGGGTGTCAGTGAATCTCAAAACACATATCATGAAATGCATGAAACCAATGAGATACCACACATTTAAGTTCACCAAAAAAAATATGTATTAAAGGAAACATAAATAGAATAAAAAATGAAGAAACAGAAACATGAATGTACAAAAATTAAAAGAAGCATGTCCGTTAAAAAAAGCAAAACCAAAAATAAAATTCCAAAGTAATGTTGTCCAAAGTCAATGTCCACAAAACAATATCCAATGGGAAATAAAAAAGAAAGCCATTGCTCCATGGTTAAAAAGTGAAAAAATAATACAATCCAACTGTGAACTATGTACATGTGAGCAAGCCAGGGTCCATAATCCCAACAAAATAAAGGAAACCTATCTAACTACACTAACTAATAAAATAAACTATATACAAAAATGTGGCCAATGTCCAAAAGGTCCAAATAAAATAAAAACAAAAATGAAACCTAACACTACCTACATAACTATGTACAAGGGCAGCGGGCTAGTTTCACGGCTCACTTGTGGATGTCCCGGGCCAGGGCATCATCAAACTCCTCCTCAATGTCCTGGAGGCGGTCCTCTTCCATGGCCCCGAGGGTCTGCAGGGCTGTCGACGTCTCCACCTCCAAACCCCTGCGGATTGCCTCGAGGCACTCGGCCCGCCTCAGGGCCCTCCGCATGGAGTTCTCCGCCCTGCCCATTGTGAGCCGTGCCTCTTCCGCCCGCTGCCGCTCTGCATCTATGGCGTGGCCCAACCGCTGCCACACGGAAGACACTCTCTGTCCTGGGTCCTCCTGCCCTCCGGCCGATGCCTGCCCCTCCGATGTTGAAGGCCCCGAGCCTTCATGGCTACCACCACGTTGCTGCTGCTGCTGTGCCTCTGCCCGTGCACTGCCTCCTGCTGCCTGCACATCCTCCGCCGGCTGGGGTGCAGTCGTAGATGTGGCCACCCCTGCTGGACGTCCGACTCCCGACTGTGGCAGGGATGCCTCCTCCACCAGCCTGGCCGCACCGTCAGAGGCAGCTCCACAGGGCACCCAGGTGACTGATGGGTGGGAAGATGGCACAGAGGACGACTAGCGCGTAGGGGGTCCAGTTGAGGAGGGGGTCGGAGCAAGCCCCATCAGACGGAGGAATCCGGCCTGGGTGACCTGTCCCAGCAGGCTGACGTGGTCAACGAGCCATTCGAGATGACTTGCAGTCTCTTCATGAAAAGACTGAAGGTCACCTCGCATGGCCCGTTGACGCAACGCCACACCAGCCAGGACAGGCTCAACCCGGACCTGGATAGCCACGTCCGCAGGCAGAGGAAGGCCAGTTGACGTGAGCTCATCCCCTGCCTGAAAACGGGTCTGGACGTAGGCATCCCTGCTGGTGCAAGATGATGCAGGGACAGGATCAGGGACAGGATTGCACACAGGCACCTCCGCGGCGGCCTGTGCTGCCTCCTGTCCCTGGTCCTGCACTGCACCAATGGGATCCCCACCTCCAGACCCCGTCTCTGGTGCTTGCACGGCCTCCTCCTCCACCAAACCCCCCACCAACCTGGATGACTCCGTGCCATCTTCCCCTGTTGGGCCCTGTGGGGTCCCAGCTGCCCCTTCTGCTGCCGAGGAGTCCAACTCCAACCTCCGCCTCTTGGACCTCCCCCCGGCAGCTGCGGCCTGGGACGCGTCACCGGACTCCTCACTCCCCGACGAGATGACAACATGGGAGGGGAGCCAGGCCTTGCGTCTCCGGCTGGCGGTGGGATCCCCGCCGCTGTGCTCCACAGCACCTTCTCCGCCCTCTTCATCAGTTGACGCTGCAGACAGGGAGAAACAAAACACAGGCATCAGGGCACTGTACAATGGACACATACACACATGACAGTTGTACATGAGTGGCATTGGCAAACCTCAGACATGTCATCACAATCCCCAACACACATGTCATTATAACTCGCACACATGAGCCATACCACAGCCATATCGCAACTGCCACCACCATCCATACACATACAACAGCATGAGCAGCCAAAGGTGCGCCAGACATCACATGCAACACAGGAAGTGCACCACACATGTACACACACCACCACACTTGCATGCATGTGTACACCTCTGCCAAGTGTCGCAGTGTTCAGACGGGCATCCATTTCACATCTGCCAATCAGGCTTCCACATACCGCTGTCACATGCATCCATGTTGCATCACTGTTGCACTCTTGTCAAATACATGCACATGTACACAGTGCTGATACATGCAGCCAAAAACAACATACATGCGTGACATCACGGACATGTCTACTTACATACACATTCATCCAAACATGTGTGCCCACACAACTGCATTTGGCATGCAAGCTTACACACACAAGCACCATCCATGTCTCACACATTACAGCCCTTGCATGTGTCAGCCCCACGGCCCTGTACACCCCCACCCATACTCGACCCCATACAAACAGATGTGCAACCTGCACACTACTGAATAATCACCACACGCACTGCTCACAATCAGGATGCATGTACACTCACCGCTCGACTCCAGACGGGTCTGCTTCTCAAGGACCTGGACGTGGAGCGCTGGGGATATGCGTTCCAGGACCCTCATCTGTTCTTCCGACAAGTGGCCCCGGCGCCCCTTGGCATCCGCTGCCTTCAAGAGGTGCCGGGCCTTGTTCAGGGTCCTGGACCTGAAGTCCTCCCAGCGCTTCTTGACATGTTGTAAGTCGCGGACTGCCACCCCCTCCGGGTTGATGGCAGTCACGATGTCAGTCCAGATCCGAGTCCGTCCTTCCTTGTCGGCGCGGGAACTTCCGAAGAGGGCATCATACTGCCCCAGGACTTGCTCCACCAGGACACCAACTTCGGTGGCACTGAAGCTGGTGCCCCTCTGCCTCTCTGGCCGGGGGTTGTCAGTGGTCCCAGATGGTGTTTGCCCCGACATGACAACCCCAGAGGCAGGAGTGGGTGGGCAACTGGGTCCTGGGGCTGGGCTGTGGAGCGATGGAATCCCAGTCGGGAGTCTTCGGTTCCAGCAGGGGTGGTCACAGCAACAGCACCCCTGGCTGATGTGCAGGCAGCAAATGGCAGGGCACGTGGGCAGCAGGCAGTCAGGCAGCAGCAGATGGCAGGTGGGAGCGTGCTCGGGGCTCTGGGGGGCAGTAGTTTGGCCTTCTGGGCAGGAGCGTGGTCTTCCGTGTGCTTACGCGTGGCCAGCTTGATACGGAGTGATTTGGCACGTGAAAAATCTGCACGTAAACATGTAATTTGAGGAAAGGCCCTTAGCGCGTAAGCGCGTCTGCACGCATACGCATTTTCATTGGACAGAAGGGCCCTCAAGCGCAAGCGCCCCTGTGACGTGAAGCGTACAGACGTGCATGGGCATTTCAGCACGCGTGAAAAACTGCACGTCCGCGTGTAATACGAGGAAAGGGCCCATGCGCGTAAGCGCGCATGGAAACTGCACGTCCGCGTGTAATACGAGGTAAGGGCCCATGCGCGTAAGCGTGCGTGGAAAACTGCACGTCCGCATGTAATACGAGGAAAGGGCCCATGCGCGTAAGTGACGTGACGCGCGCGTGCGTTTCCCTCAGCACGGGTTAAAGGTGAGCGGGCCCAGCAGTTCGCTGTACATGCCTTAAGTGGAGACCGACGTGTGTTGCTGCTTCCTGTTGTTTCGCGCGCCATCACAACTTCACAGCTATCGAGGACGTATCTCTTCTTTTGGCGGGGGTATTGGCTACACATATTTTTCTGCATCGCGCTAGTCAGACGGTGAGTCGCACACACTCTTTTTCCCACTGCGGGTGCCCCTGTGTATCGCACCCATTTTCGATGTCATAGTAGCCTGCGTGTCCCACGCGTACGCGTTATTCGTGTTACTGGGTGCCACCGCGTACTGCGGGAGGTTGAATCTATGCACGTAGGCTGCAGGGTTGCGTGCACAGTTTTACTGCAGTTTTGGGGTGCCTGAGCGTTGCGTGACCTGTCACCACATCACCGGGGTCACATACAGCCTTGCAGGTGCAGGGGGGCTGTTAACATCTTGCTTCCCACCCCCTTCATCCCAATTGCCCAGGTCAATTGTGGTGTACACCTCCCATTGGCACCACTCCATCTGTGCCAGCACTACTACATCTGTGCCATGGTTGGGAGGCCACCAAAGGTGAGGGGCGCCTCAGCTGGGCATACTCCTCATGGCGGGCGTGGTCGGGGACGTGGCTGTGGTGACCAGGGAGTAGGGGGACTCCAGGGTGTCCAGGGCAGCCACAGAGGGGGAAGAGGCAGGGGTGCGCCACTTGAGCACAATGTTGTGCCATGTGACGGTGCAGCCATGCCACCACCCCCTGTGGTTCCGGGAATGCAGCTCCTGCATCTGGCACTGGCACCCATATGACCCGGCAGTCCGTTCCATCGACTGCCACGGGCCCAAGGGTAGTGGTAGCTGCAGGTGCAGCTGTGGACACCGCCACCCAGGCTCAGGGTCTGCCAGCGCAGGCTGCGTTGGCACTTGAAGAGCCCTTGGTAGATCTCCAACAGGCCAGGGGGGAAATCATAGGGGCAGGCCGGGCTGCTCAGACCAAGACACGTGTCCCTGGGGCAGTCATGTCATCTGCTGCCCCAAACAGCCGGGTGTTGGCAAGTGCAGGGGCAGATGCACCCAACAGCACCCCGGTTGTGAGTCTGCCAACCAGGACCGTTGCGGTCAATGACCCTGCCACAGCTGATGTTGCTGCGCAGGGTCCATTAGTGGGCACCCAGCTGCCACTAACACAAGTCAGGCCTTTGGTCATCCCTCCACCTGCCACTCCCTTGGCTCAATCCACCGAACCCACTGGCCATACTGGTCAGGGCGGCATTAGCCAGCCAGGGTCTGCGCCATAGTACAAGAGGAGCAAGGTTGCAGCTGCAGCACAGGCTGGGACCCCACACACAGCCACGAGCTCCTGCACGTCGAGGAAGAAGCCTTTCTGTAAGCAGGAACTGGACTTCCTCGTGGACTACGTGCGGGGCCACAGCCGTGACATGCTAGTGGGTGCCAATAGTCAGACTACGGCTGCCCAACGTGACACCCACTGGAAGCATGTTGCGGAACATATCAGTTCATTCGGCCATGAGGTGCGCACGCCGCAGGAGTGCAAAAAGCGTTGGAATGACATCAAGCGCAGCACTAAGGCCAAGCGTGCCTCAAATTACAACTTGACTCTGGTGACTGGCGGTGGGCTTGCACCAGAGGAGGAAGAACTCACTCTGCATGAGGCTCTCGTTGCGGAGTTCATACCACTTGAATTAGTCGAAGGAGTGGGAGAGATGCTGGACTTTGATGCCCAGTCCAGTGAGTGTTGATGCGTGTTTGTTGAGGACATGTGTGTTTCACTTGTGGGATGTGTTGTGCATGATTGCTGCTACATGTGAAGTGTACATGGTTCTGATGTGTAAGTAATGCAATGCTACCGTCATGCATGTCTCCTCTGCCTGCATGCGGGACTCCATGTAGGCATGCTCCCTTGCCCCTCCTCCACCACTCTGCACCCCAGTTCCACCTTTGCACTGGTCTGCTTCAATCTTGCCAATGTGTACTTTCTTGTTCATGTGTCCTGTGTAGATGCTAACTTCCAGCGTAGAATCTGCCAGACATATGCCGTGTGGTACAGCCTTAGTACTCGATGCAGGGTATCTCACTTGTACTGTGCATGGGTCAGATGTCCCGCAGGGACATGAGTGCCCATTCATGCTCCATGTGCATTGCACGCATGCCCCTATGTGTCCTTGACTGGATGATCACTGTAATATAAATCCTTGGTTACATACATTGCCTGCCATCTCATCAGCCTTCCCATGTCAACTGTGGCTCAGTCCTGCGTTGCACACATGTTTAGGCTCTGACAATCTGTGTGGCTCACAGGCCTCAGCCTGTTCAATGGCCAATGACTCTGTCCAACTCTTGTTGTGTCTTCTTCACACGTGGGCGGCCTCCGGAGTTTCCATCATGTATCCTGCCCACTGTCCCAGCATCATTTGCAGTGTTGTAATTTGAATCACATTAAGCTGTTGATGCCAGTCAACACTGCCTGTCAATACACAGGTGTATGGTCAGCCTTTTGATACCATGCTAGGCATCCCTGCTTTGGTACTGGGGTGGAGGGGTGCTTGGCTTCTAGACATGGTACACATTGAATGCACAATGCATGTGATGTCTGAATTTGACATTGCACTGCCTTCACATTTCCTGGCACACACCATGTAGTGCTTGTACATGTAGGTAGTGAGTGGCGTACACATTTCCTGCACTGCATAGACCCACTTCCATGGAAACTGCCACCTTTCAACAGGTCTGATCACAGAAGCTATTCAAAGTAGACCCTGCATGCATGCCAGGTCATATGTTGTGTGTCACATGTGTGCCGGATGCCTTTGCTGTCGGTGTGTGTGTGTGTCGTGTGCTTCTGACATGTGTATTGACCTTTTTCTCTCTATTTTTCAGGTGATGACGCAATGGAGGCGGAGGATGGTGTTGTCATGCCAGACACAGGGTTGGTAACACCACATCAACCCGGTACTAGTGGGGGTCGTGGGGTGGTAGGCCACGAAATTCCCCAAGTGCTGCAGTCCATCTTGTCTCTGGCTGCCTATGAGTCCAGCCTTGATGACGACTCTGACGTCCATGTTGAGTTGGATGAGCATCAAGTCCATGTGTCAGGGGTGAGTGATTCTGATGTGGACACTCCTCTGTCTGCGACACCTGCACTGAGGGATCAGACAGTCTTGGTTCCTCCGCCCGTGGTGGATCGGGGCGCAGGGTCACCCTCCACACCAGTCACTGATGTGCCTGGGACATCACGTCGACGGGGGCATGTAGTCGTGCAGCCGAGGGCGGTGCCAACACAGCGAGGACCCCCGGTCCTTGGGTCCCGCAGGGGTCAAGCCCGGCAACGCGGTCGCCGCGCGCAACCGCTGTATACTGAGTGGGAGCAAGACATGACTGCCAATTACGAACGGCAGGGGGCAGCAATGGAGAACATCGCTGAGAGCATGGAGCGTGTGGCCCGATCTGTGCTCCCCACTGCTAGGCAGGTGCTTCTCCAGCAGCAGGCGGCACGGTCCACCGCCCGCTCGCTCAGGCTGGGCATGGCGGCCTCAGACAGGGCACACCAGGCTGAAATGTCGTCTCTGCGTCAAGCAATTGCTGCTCACGCAAAGGCGCACATGGATGCCCTGAGGGAGGAGTATGCTTCCCTCAGATCCACTCTGGGTGTCCTTATGATGTCCCAGAGGCAGCAGGCAGAGGAGAGGTTTGCACAGCTTGAGCGTACCATCTCGGCTGAGCTACAGGCTTGCCGGGAGGTGCAGCGGTTGTCCAGCCAGGCCTTGCAGGAGGAACTCCGTGTTACACGTGCTACCTTGCAAGAGGAAGCACGTGTATCACGTGAGGTTCTGCATGCAGACCTACGTCACATTGCCACACAGAACAAGGCTCACCCATCCGGCAGACTTGCTGCCGACGAGGGGCAAGCTGCGGCTAGGCGTGGCCAGGCTACTGTGCCACGTCCTCCTTTCCAAGATGAGCCAGACTCGGACGACCATCTATCTCCCACATAGGTCGTGCTGTGCAGGCGTTGAGCCCATGGAGGATTTTTCTTTTGGCTCAGCATCATCGCATGTGGATGTTGAGCAGCACCCTGTATCTCCCTCCTCCTGGGTGCCTCCCCTCCCCCCCCGGGTCGTATGTGGCCATTTTTGATTTTTCTTTTAGTTTAGTTAGTTAAGTTTCTGTTTGATAGTTAGTTTAAATAGGTAATGCCGGTTTTCCATAGTTAGTGTAATTAGTTAATAGTTGATTTAGTTTAAAATTGCTAGTCTATTGTGCTTTCATGTGACAGTGCGGTGCTTTGTGGCTTTTGAAGGCATCCACTGTCTGTTCCAGCTGGGCCCTTCATGGTTGTCTTGTGTATGTGTTTGCTGCTTGGGGTCCTTGACTCACATATGCCACTCCTGCCTCCCTTATCCATGGGCTCGCAAGGATGGTTCGGTGTTACAGCATTTTACACAAGGGCTTTGGACTGTCATATCAGTGGCATGTCTGCTGCTGTGTGACTTGTGTTGACACCCCTAGTGGGGATGATTTAGGTGTCATTGTCCACTGTTCAGCTTTTGCTAGATGGGGTGTGTCATGATTAATGTGGACATTGATTGCTATGCATTGTGTAGTATGTTTTATATCTCTCCTGTACATGTGCTTGTTGCAATTCATGCTGTAGATAGTGTTCCACACTTTGGAGGTGAAAGACGGACTGATGGTGTGATTTGTGATGTGACTCTCTGACATGGTCAAGTAATGAGATGCCTGATGAGACACACACAGATGACTTTGAAGCATTAATCATGTGTTTCATGCCCTTTCTGCAGGGGGATGAGCCTCCAGAGCACCTTTGCCAGCAGACATGGCCCATTGGATGACGGAATTCTGGACCCGTTTGTTGGTGCCCACATGCACATGTGTGCACAAGCAGAGGCACAGTGATTGCAGACCCACATCCTAGAACTGCTGACATGTTCCAAGGAACTCCAGGCAAGGTGAGCATCACAGGGGGGCCACGACACAGCAAAGCTTGCACCAGGCGAGTTGCACATGCAGGCTTAGTCACAGTACTGAGGGTGAGCTTAGACGAATATTGGTGTTGAAGCACACAATGCAGCTCAGATGTGTTTGTGGACTGATGGCTGTTGATAGTAGGGTTGTCTGGGACACATGCAGGGGCAGTGGCACATACCCTCCGGTACACCAAGGTCCATTGAGTCACTTGTATCAACCATGTAGCCTTCCGAGACATGGAAAGGGGCAGCTCACAGGGACATACAGCAAGGGACATACTCGGGTGCAGTGCATGTCTTTTCCACGTACTTCATGATAAATGCACTGCCAACTTTGTTTCGGTCATGGTGGTACGCAACTTGCTCTGTAGTCATGGCTTGCTATATGGGTCTGTCTGCTTACCCAGGGAACATTGCATGTTGTGTGAATTGTGACACATTGGTGTTCCATTTGCCACGCACCCACCAGCGGCTGCCTTACTGCATTGACTGTGTATGACCCGTCACAGGGGTGATGTTATATATGGGTACGAAGCATCAACCACAGATTGTCTGTTTGTAGAGTAGTTTGTTGCTATGGGGCATGTTTGGTGTTGTGTTTTTGTGTAATTGGCATGTACAGGTTGTTGACTGTGGCTCTCTTTGCAGCATTGCAGTGCTCCTGTAACCGGACCTGAGAGTGAGCAGGCAGGAGGCCAGCACTCAAAACGAGAGCTAAGTGTCTTGTTGTTTTTCTTACGAACTGCTCTGCATAGGCTTGCTGGGGAGTGTACTGATGCATGGATGTATGTGTGGTTCAATTTGGTATGTTTTTTCTCCCTAATCACCCGTGATCCTATGCAATTTTGAAACCTGTACCCTCTACCCGGTGTTCCTGCTTCCTGTGCCTATCCAAGCAACATTCCCTGACCCTCTTTCCCCACTGGGGTTGCGGATGCCTGTGTAAGCCCCGAACTTGCAGGCGCCAAAACCCTAGAGGGGGTGGTTGGTTCGTACCACTCCTGAGCCTGGACTACAGAAGGCCATGACAATGATGTCCACGTTTGTTTGGATTGTGTATGTGTTCATGCAGGTTGTACATTTTCGTGCATTCCCTAGTTTCATGTGTCATTCCTCCTCCCCTCTCCTGCCACTCATTCCAGTCATCCAGTGTGTCAACACCTGTCCCGACTGCATATCCCTGAACCTCATTCCCCACCAGGGTCTCAGGGGCCTGTGTGAGTTTGACCTTGCAGGCACCCGGGACATGGTGGGGGTGGTTGTTTCGTGACACTCCCGCGCCTGTACAGGGGACCTGTGACAGTAAACATCCATTCATGGTGCATCATCCTATGTCATGTACCACACATGTCTCACATCCTGTCGTGACATTGTTTTGCTGTGCTACCTTGGTTGTTACATCATTGTGGTAGTACTTGGCCTTTGTGTGGTACTGCTACGTCAAGTCATCTACTGGAGGGTGTTCGGGTTCGTTTTTATGCCTTGGATTTTGTGATTTTGGAAATGAGTGTGGATTCTGAGGGTTCAGGCATCTTTTTACACACAAGGTGGGAGATGGTGACGACGGGTAAATGTGATCCTGTGGCCAGGTGGAATTGAGGTTTGGAGGCTCCATGACCCAGGTGCAGTTGTTCAGTGGGTCATGGTCATTTGTGAGGGAGGGGGGGTTGTTGATAGTTGCCTTGCCCTGCAGTGTGATGGGAACTCTGACATAGTAATGGTGGTATCCTATGTACATGTTGTGTTCTGCTGATCAATGCCTGTTCATGTGTTGTGTTTTCCTTTCAGGTGCGAGGGGATAGTTGTGGTTTGACATGCTGGGGTGTACACATGGTGGATGTTCACATGTGATGTGTAGGGAACACTGATGGTAACTTGAGTGCACATGCATATGTGGAGTGCATGTCCTTGCAGAACCACACACTTGCACTCTGATGCACTACATGTGCTCCCACCCTTGCATATCCACGTGTACACTGTTTGCCTTCTGGTGCCCACTGTGTCCCGGCAGCACATGTTCTGTGACCGATCATGGATCCAGTACATGCCTGATTCGATGTTTGACGTGGTCTGTCACTTAGATGTGATGCTCAGGGTGTGCATCACACACAATGGCTGTTCACTGTGCTGTGCGCTGAGCAGTGTGATGCAGGAGTAGGACACTGCACACATGAGCTGCAGTGTTGATTTTGCAATGCATAATGTGCATGTAGACAGGCATTCATTGGGATGTTACGTCTACGACTGTTGTAATGCATTTGGAAATGACTTATTTTGGGTGGGAGATTTTGTTGGTCTGTCATTTCATCTGATTCCGGGTCAGGCAGCAGTGTCCGATGCCACTGTACATTTAGGACATGGCAATGTGTACCTTATCGTTACTGCATTGGTGTATGGGTATTGCTTGCCATGTCATGTTGATGTTTGGGAGGGTTTGAGTGACATGACAGTGATGGCCATGGCCTGTTTTGCAGGTGTGTGTGATGCACACCTTGCATGTCCGGGTCATCCGCTTCTCAGAGCAACTAGCTGGGGGTAGATTTCTCTGCGCAGCAGGGCCCTCCCCCTGGAACAGACTTCCGGCCTGACTTGAACTTGAGGGGAACCATCTCGAGTTCTGGAAGCACCTCAAGACCTTCCTCTTTGCTTCTGCTTACTGTCTGACTCTCCCTTGCAGAATTCTCCACTGGAACTGCACAGGAGCTGCAACTGGGCCACTCTCACCGACCTCGGTCCCTGGCCCAGCCACTCTCCACTTGCACTGCCTCCCTGGCAACCCCTGCACTGCAGTACTGTCTCTCTATCCTTACAGCCCTCCCTTCCCAGCACTTGTCTGCACTTACCTTTGTAGTTGCCACCAGGCGACCTATGTATTATTTTTTTGGACTACTTCCCCTGTACTGGACTCCCCCCCACCCTTCCCCTTGCACTTTTCCCATTCCCCCTACCCCTGCACTTGCACGATCTCAATGACACCTGGCCTAGTAGTACCGTTCTCTGTGTTCCCTTGTTCCCCCCTCCCTGCCTCATTGCGCCTTGGAATACTTGTGTATGGCCCATATCATGTGATATGTCATATGTGTGCCTTTTGGTCACACAGGATAGCTTGTGTTTAAGTAGCTAGGGATGCAGACGATGTGGCACTTCCATGGCAACTATCTCAGGGTGGTAGGGTTGTGACAGTTGACTGTCTCTTTGTCATCATCGATTGTCACCTGGTATGTGCCAGGCCTGTGTGCACTCCGCAGGGGTGGGAGTTTAGGTGAAAAATGTGGCCACAAGCTGGGTCCGGGCTTCCTCGCCACGTGCCCTGTCCCCTCCCATGGGCAGCGCCTGTGCCTGTGGTTGGGGATGTGGGGGCACCACCATGTCCACCGGGACGCCCTGCCGTGTTGCAACATTGTGCAGGACACATGCTGCCACAATGATCCTGCACACTACTGGTGGTGCATAGAGTAGTTGCCCAACAGAGCGGTCAAGGGAGCGGAAACGTGACTTGAGCACTCCGAATGTGCGCTCCACTATGCCCCTGGTTGCAATATGGGCGGCGTTGTATCTTACCTGGGGTGGTGTGGTGGGGTTCCGGATTGGCGTCATCATGTGGTTGCTCAGAGGGTAGGCACTGTCCCCTGGGGAGGTGATAATAGTTGAGATTATTAGGGTTTGGATATTTGTCTGTGTGTGACTTGCATGCATGTGCAAGGGCATTTGTACTGACCTAGGAGCCATGTGTCGCCATGCTGCCCAGCTTCCAGGGCCCGGCTCAGGGCGGACATTCTGTATATGAAACTGTCATGGGTGGAGCCAGGGTAGTTTGCATAGACAGAGGTGATGATTCCCTTTGCATCACATACCACCTGTACATTGATGGAATGCCAGTGCTTGCGGTTTCGGTAGATGTGCTCAATGGCCCTAGGTGGACGTAGGGCCACATGGGTGCAATCTATGGCACCGAGCACTTTGGGGAAGTGTGCCACCCTGAAAAAATCCAGGACAACGGCCTGCCTTTCTGTGGGTGTTCTGGGCATGTATATTTGCCTGCGGACTGAGGGGCGCGCTGTCATGATTGCCAGTACCTGGTGTAGGCAGCGTGACTGCGTGGCCTGTGAGACCCCCCCCACTATGGCAGTGGTCCGCTGAAATGACCCAGTGGCCAAAAAATGCAGGACATTGAGCAGCTTCTCCAAGGGGCTCAATGCTTGGGAGCAAAGGGTGGGGGATGTGAGGTCATCTTCCCACTCGCTGACCAGGTCTAGGATGATATGGGGTGGAAACCTATACCTGCCATAGACCAGGTCGTCAGGCATCCCAAAAAGGCTTGTCCGTGGTGCGAAAATGCGTGCCCTGGCTATTCTCCTCCTCCTGCAGTGTCCCACGATCAGTGCAGCGACAAATGGGGCATTCATCGTAGCTGTATATACGCGTTTGTTGTTTGCGCGCACTTTTATGCTGTGCGCGGGGACGGCTCCGCCTGCCTTTGTGTGGGCGGACGCGTTGACGCCTGTGCACGTCTTTTGCGTGCGCGGGTTTCCGCCTGGGTACGTGTGTTTCGGGGTGCGTGGGAAGTTCCACACGCGATTAGCCTGGGTACGTGTGTTCCGGGGTGCCGGGAACTTTCACATGCGATTGGTGGAAATCCACGTGTGTTCTGTCATCACGTGCAATGAGGGAAACACATGCGCGCGTCACGTCACAGACGCGCTCACGCGCTAAGGGCCTTTGGTCCAATGAAATCGCATATGCGTGCTGCGGTGCATACGCGCTAAGGGCCTTTCCTCGTATTACACGCGGACGTGCAGTTTTCCACGCGCGCTTACGCGCATGGGCCCTTTCCTCGTATTACACGCGGACGTGCAGTTTTTCACGCACGCTGAAATGCCCATGCACGGCTGTACGCGTCACGTCACAGGGGCGCTTGCGCTTGAGGGCCCTTCTGTCCAATGAAAATGCGTATGCATGCAGACGCGCTTACGCGCTAAAGGCCTTTCCTCGAATTACACGCTGATGTGCAGATTTTTCACGTGCCAAATCACTTCGTATCAAGCTGGCCACGCGTAAGCACACGGAAGACCACGCTCCTGCCCAGAAGGCCAAACTACTGCCCCCCAGAGCCCCGAGCACGCTCCCACCTGCCATCTGCTGCTGCCTGACTGCCTGCTGCCCACGTGCCCTGCCATTTGCTGCCTGCACATCAGCCAGGGGTGCTGTTGCTGTGACCACCCCTGCTGGAACCGAAGACTCCCGACTGGGATTCCATCGCTCCACAGCCCAGCCCCAGGACCCAGTTGCCCACCCACTCCTGCCTCTGGGGTTGTCATGTCGGGGCAAACACCATCTGGGACCACTGACAACCCCCGGCCAGAGAGGCAGAGGGGCACCAGCTTCAGTGCCACCGAAGTTGGTGTCCTGGTGGAGCAAGTCCTGGGGCAGTATGATGCCCTCTTCGGAAGTTCCCGCGCTGACAAGGAAGGACGGACTCGGATCTGGACTGACATCGTGACTGCCATCAACGCGGAGGGGGTGGCAGTCCGCGACTTACAACATGTCAAGAAGCGCTGGGAGGACTTCAGGTCCAGGACCCTGAACAAGGCCCGGCGCCTCTTGAAGGCAGCGGATGCCAAGGGGCGCCGGGGCCACTTGTCGGAAGAACAGATGAGGGTCCTGGAACGCATATCCCCAGCGCTCCACGTCCAGGTCCTTGAGAAGCAGACCCGTCTGGAGTCGAGCGGTGAGTGTACATGCGTCCTGATTGTGAGCAGTGCGTGTGGTGATTATTCAGTAGTGTGCAGGTTGCACATCTGTTTGTATGGGGTCGAGTATGGGTGGGGGTGTACAGGGCCGTGGGGCTGACACATGCGAGGGCTGTAATGTGTGAGACATGGATGGTGCTTGTGTGTGTAGGCTTGCATGCCAAATGCAGTTGTGTGGGCACACATGTTTGGATGAATGTGTATGTAAGTAGACATGTCCGTGATGTCACGCATGTATGTTGTTTTTGGCTGTATGTATCAGCACTGTGTACATGTGCATGTGTGTGTATTTGACAAGAGTGCAACAGTGATGCAACATGGATGCATGTGACAGCGGTATGTGGAAGCCTGATTGGCAGATGTGACATGGATGCCCGTCTGAACACTGCGACACTTGGCAGAGGTGTACACATGCATGCAAGTGTGGTGGTGTGTGTACATGTGTGGTGCACTTCCTGTGTTGCATGTGATGTCTGGCTCACCTTTGGCTGCTCATGCTGTTGTATGTGTATGGATGGTGGTGGCAGTTGCGATATGGCTGTGGTATGGCTCATGTGTGCGAGTTGTAATGACATGTGTGTTGGGGATTGTGATGACATGTCTGAGGTTTGCCAATGTCACTCATGTACAACTGTCATGTGTGTATGTGTCCATTGTACAGTGCCCTGATGCCTGTGTTTTGTTTCTCCCTGTCTGCAGCGTCAACTGATGAAGAGGGCGGAGAAGGTGCTGTGGAGCACAGCGGCGGGGAACCCACCGCCAGCCGGAGACGCAAGGCCCGGCTCCCCTCCCATGTTGTCATCTCATTGGGGAATGAGGAGTCCGGTGCCGCGTCCCAGGCCGCAGCTGCCGGGGGGAGGTCCAAGAGGCGGAGTTTGGAGTTGGACTCCTCGGCAGCAGAAGCGGCAGCTGGGACCCCACAGGGCCCAACAGGGGAAGATGGCACGGAGTCATCCAGGTTGGTGGGGGGTTTGGTGGAGGAGGAGGCCGTGCAAGCACCAGAGATGGGGTCTGGAGGTGGGGATCCCACTGGTGCTAGTGGTGCAGTGCAGGACCAGGGACAGGAGGCAGCACAGGACGCCGCGGTGGTGCCTGTGTGCAATCCTGTCCCAGATCCTGTCCCTGCATCATCTTGCACCAGCAGGGATGCCTATGTCCAGACCCGTTTTCAGGCAGGGGATGAGCTCACGTCAACTGGCCTTCCTCTGCCTGCGGACGTGGCTATCCAGGTCCGGGTTGAGCCTGTCCTGGCTGGTGTGGCGTTGCGTCAACGGGCCATGCGAGGTGACCTGCAGTCTTTTCATGAAGAGACTGCACGTCATCTCGAATGGCTCGTTGACCACGTCAGCCTGCTGGGACAGGTCACCCAGGCCGGATTCCTCCGTCTGATGGGGCTTGCTCCGCCCCCCTCCTCAACTGGACCCCCTACGCGCTAGTCGTCCTCTGTGCCATCTTCCCACCCATCAGTCACCTGGGTGCCCTGTGGAGCTGCCTCTGACGGTGCGGCCAGGCTGGTGGAGGAGGCATCCCTGCCACAGTCGGGAGTCGGACGTCCAGCAGGGGTGGCCACATCTACGACTGCACCCCAGCCGGCGGAGGATGTGCAGGCAGCAGGAGGCAGTGCACGGGCAGAGGCACAGCAGCAGCAGCAACGTGGTGGGAGCCATGAAGGCTCGGGGCCTTCAACATCGGAGGGGCAGGCATCGGCCGGAGGGCAGGAGGACCCAGGACAGAGAGTGTCTTCCGTGTGGCAGCGGTTGGGCCACGCCATAGATGCGGAACGGCAGCGGGCGGAAGAGGCACGGCTCACAATGGTCAGGGCGGAGAACTCCATGCGGAGGGCCCTGAGGCGGGCCGAGTGCCTCGAGGCAATCCGCAGGGGTTTGGAGGTGGAGACGTCGACGGCCCTGCGGACCCTCGGGGCCATGGAGGAGGACCGCCTCCGGGACATTGAGGAGGAGTTCGATGATGCCCTGGCCCGGGACATCCACAAGTGAGCCGTGAAACTAGCCCGCTGCCCTTGTACATAGTTATGTAGGTAGTGTTAGGTTTCATTTTTGTTTTTATTTTATTTGGACCTTTCGGACATTGGCCACATTTTTGTATATAGTTTATTTTATTAGTTAGTGTAGTTAGATAGGTTTCCTTTACTTTGTTGGGATAATGGACCCTGGCTTGTTCCCATGTACATAGTTCACAGTTGGATTGTATTTTTTTTTTACTTTTTAACCATGGAGCAATGGCTTTCTTTTTTATTTCCCATTGGATTTTGTTTTG
This sequence comes from Ambystoma mexicanum, assembly GCF_040938575.1. NCBI lineage: Eukaryota > Metazoa > Chordata > Amphibia > Caudata > Ambystomatidae > Ambystoma > Ambystoma mexicanum. The sequence goes on along the minus strand of NC_090921.1, from coordinate 1,195,696,605 downwards.
TGGACATTGACTTTGGACAACATTACTTTGGAAGTTTATTTTTGGTTTTGCTTTTTTTAACGGACATGCTTCTTTTCATTTTTGTACATTCACGTTTCTGTTTCTTCATTTTTTATTCTATTTATATTTCCTTTAATACATATTTTTTTGGTGAACTTCAATGTGTGGTATCTCATTGGTTTCATGCATTTCATGATATGTGTTTTGAGATTCACTGACACCCATTGGGTGTATGTGAGGGAAATGTGTTTGTTTCGGAACTTTAAATTGGTGTTCTGTGATGTAATTGCAAATTATGAGTGGGTGGATGCAATACTCGGGTGGGTGTTTTGCAATTGGAGGCTGACCATAGGGACCAGGGATCTAGATTGTGATGACATGTTGGCTGGGGAACATGAGTTGCACATGGGTGGGGGCCTGGTGGAGGCTGCCACTGGTGAATGGGGGGGTGGGGGTGCTGGGAGACATGGGGGGGGCCTGGTGGTGGGTGCCCTGCACTGCTGGGGGGTGGGGGTGGTGGGGAACATGCATTGGACATGGGTGGGGGCCTGCTGGCAGGTGCCCCACAGTGCTGGGGAGTGGGGGTGGTGGGGAACATGAGTTGGACATGGGTGGGGGCCTGCTGGCAGGTGCCCCACAGTGCTGGGGGGTGGGGGTGGTGGGAGACATGGGTGGGGGCCTGGTGGAGGCTGCCCCTGGTGACTGGGGGGGTGGGGGTGCTGGGAGACATGGGTGGGGGCCTGGTGGAGGCTGCCCCTGGTGGTTGGGGGGTGGGGGTGCTGGGAGACATGGGTGGGGGCCTGGTGGAGGCTGCCCCTGGTGACTGGGGGTGGTGGGGGTGCTGGGAGACATGGGTGGGGGCCTGCTGGCAGGTGCCCCACAGTGCTGGGGGGTGGGGGTCGTGGGGAACATGAGTTGGACATGGGTGGGGGCCTGCTGGCGGGTGCCCCACAGTGCTGGGGTGTGGGGGTGGTGGGGAACATGAGTTGGACATAGGTGGGGGCCTGCTGGCAGGTGCCCCACAGTGCTGGGGGGTGGGGGTGGTGGGAGACATGGGTGGGGGCCTGGTGGAGGCTGCCCCTGGTGACTGGGGGGGTGGGGGTGCTGGGAGACATGGGTGGGGTCCTGGTGGAGGCGGCCCCTGGTGGCTGGGGGGTGGGGGTGGTGGGAGACATGGGTGGGGACCTGGTGGTGGGTGCCCCTGCACTGCTGGGGGGTGGGGGTGGTGGGAGACATGGGTGGGGGCCTGGTGGAGGCTGCCCCTGGTGACTGGGGGGTGGGGGTGGTGGGAGACATGGGTGGGGGCCTGGTGGAGGCTGCACCTGGTGACTGGGGGGGTGGGGGTGGTGGGAGACATGGGTGGGGGCCTGGTGGTGGGTGCCCCTGCACTGCTGGGGGGTGGGGGTGGTGGGGAACATGCGTTGGACATGGGTGGGGGCCTGCTGGCAGGTGCCCCACAGTGCTGGGGGGTGGGGGTGGTGGGGAACATGAGTTGGGCATGGGTGGGGGCCTCCTGGCAGGTGCCCCACAGTGCTGGGGGGTGGGGGTGGTGGGGAACATGCGTTGGACATGGGTGGGGGCCTGCTGGCAGGTGCCCCACAGTGCTGGGGGGTGGGGGTGGTGGGGAACATGAGTTGGACATGGGTGGGGGCCTGCTGGCAGGTGCCCCACAGTGCTGGGGGGTGGGGGTGGTGGGAGACATGGGTGGGGGCCTGGTGGAGGCTGCCCCTGGTGACTGGGGGGGTGGGGGTGCTGGGAGACATGGGTGGCGGCCTGGTGGAGGCTGCCCCTGGTGGCTGGGGGGTGGGGGTGGTGGGAGACATGGGTGGGGGCCTGGTGGTGGGTGCCCCTGCACTGCTGGGGGGTGGGAGTGGTGGGAGACATGGGTGGGGGCCTGGTGGAGGCTGCCCCTGGTGACTGGGGGGTGCGGGTGGTGGGAGACATGGGTGGGGGCCTGGTGGAGGCTGCCCCTGGTGACTGGGGGGGTGGGGGTGGTGGGAGACATGGGTGGGGGCCTGGTGGTGGGTGCCCCTGCACTGCTGGGGGGTGGGGGTGGTGGGGAACATGCGTTGGACATGGGTGGGGGCCTGCTGGCAGGTGCCCCACAGTGCTGGGGGGTGGGGGTGGTGGGTAACATGAGTTGGACATGGGTGGGGGCCTCCTGGCAGGTGCCCCACAGTGCTGGGGGGTGGGGGTGGTGGGGAACATGAGTTGAACATGGGTGGGGCCTGCTGGCAGGTGCCCCACAGTGCTGGGGGGTGGGGGTGGTGGGGAACATGAGTTGGACATGGGTGGGTGCCTGCTGGCAGGTGCCCCACAGTGCTGGGGGTGATGGGAGACATGGGTGGGGGCCTGGTGGAGGCTGCCCCTGCACTGCTGGGGGGTGGGGGTGGTGGGAGACATGGGTGGGGGCCTGGTGGAGGCTGCCCCTGGTGGCTGGGGGGTGGGGGTGGTGGGAGACATGGGTGGGGCCTGCTGGCAGGTGCCCCACAGTGCTGGGGGGTGGGGGTGGTGGGAGACATGGGTGGGGGCCTGGTGGAGGCTGCCCCTGGGGAGTGGGGGGTCGGGGGGGTGGGAGACATGGGTGGGGGCCTGGTGGAGGCTGCCCCTGGTGACTGGGGGCGTGGGGGTGCTGGGAGACATGGGTGGGGGCCTGGTGGTGGGTGCCCCTGCACTGCTGGGGGGTGGGGGTGGTGGGGAACATGCGTTAGACATGGGTGGGGGCCTGCTGGCAGGTGCCCCACAGTGCTGGGGGGTGGGGGTGGTGGGGAACATGAGTTGGACATGGGTGGGTGCCTGCTGGCAGGTGCCTCACAGTGCTGGGGGGTGGGGGTGGTGGGAGACATGGGTGGAGGCCTGGTGGAGGCTGCCCCTGGTGGCTGGGGCATGGGGGTGCTGGGAGACTTGGTGGGGGCCTGGTGGAGGCTGCCCCTGGTGACTGGAGGGGTGGGGGTGCTGGGAGACATGGGTGGGGGCCTGCTGGCAGGTGCCCCACAGTGCTGGGGGGTGGGGGTGGTGGGGAACATGAATTGGACATGGGTGGGGGCCTGCTGGCAGGTGCCCCACAGTGCTGGGGGGTGGGGGTGGTGGGGAACATGAGTTGGACATGGGTGGGGACCTGCTGGCAGGTGCCCCACAGTGCTGGGGGGTGGGGGTGGTGGGAGACATGGGTGGGGGCCTGGTGGAGGCTGCCCCTGTTGACTGGGGGGTGGGGGTGCTGGGAGACATGGGTGGGGGCCTGGTGGAGGCTGCCCCTGGTGGCTGGGGGGTGGGGGTGGTGGGAGACATGGGTGGGGGCCTGGTGGTGGGTGCCCCTGCACTGCTGGGGGGTGGGGTTGGTGGGAGACATGGGTGGGGGCCTGGTGGAGGCTGCCCCTGGTGACTGGGGGGTGGGGGTGGTGGGAGACATGGGTGGGGGCCTGGTGGTGGGTGCCCCTGCACTGCTGGGGGGTGGGGGTGGTGGGGAACATGCGTTGGACATGGGTGGGGGCCTGCTGGCAGGTGCCCCACAGTGCTGGGGGGTGGGGGTGGTGGGTAACATGAGTTGGACATGGGTGGGGGCCTCCTGGCAGGTGCCCCACAGTGCTGGGGGGTGGGGGTGGTGGGGAACATGAGTTGAACATGGGTGGGGGCCTGCTGGCAGGTGCCCCACAGTGCTGGGGGGTGGGGGTAGTTGGGAACATGAGTTGGACATGGGTGGGTGCCTGCTGGCAGGTGCCCCACAGTGCTGGGGGTGATGGGAGACATGGGTGGGGGCCTGGTGGAGGCTGCCCCTGCACTGCTGGGGGGTGGGGGTGGTGGGAGACATGGGTGGGGGCCTGGTGGAGGCTGCCCCTGGTGGCTGGGGGGTGGGGTGGTGGGAGACATGGGTGGGGGCCTGGTGGAGGCTGCCCCTGCACTGCTGGGGGGTGGGGGTGGTGGGAGACATGGGTGGGGGCCTGGTGGAGGCTGCCCCTGGTGGCTGGGGGGTGGGGGTGGTGGGAGACATGGGTGGGGCCTGCTGGCAGGTGCCCCACAGTGCTGGGGGGTGGGGGTGGTGGGAGACATGGGTGGGGGCCTGGTGGAGGCTGCCCCTGGGGAGTGGGGGGTCGGGGGGGTGGGAGACATGGGTGGGGGCCTGGTGGAGGCTGCCCCTGGTGACTGGGGGCGTGGGGGTGCTGGGAGACATGGGTGGGGGCCTGGTGGTGGGTGCCCCTGCACTGCTGGGGGGTGGGGGTGGTGGGGAACATGCGTTAGACATGGGTGGGGGCCTGCTGGCAGGTGCCCCACAGTGCTGGGGGGTGGGGGTGGTGGGGAACATGAGTTGGACATGGGTGGGTGCCTGCTGGCAGGTGCCTCACAGTGCTGGGGGGTGGGGGTGGTGGGAGACATGGGTGGAGGCCTGGTGGAGGCTGCCCCTGGTGGCTGGGGCATGGGGGTGCTGGGAGACTTGGTGGGGGCCTGGTGGAGGCTGCCCCTGGTGACTGGGGGGTGGGGGTGCTGGGAGACATGGGTGGGGGCCTGCTGGCAGGTGCCCCACAGTGCTGGGGGGTGGGGGTGGTGGGGAACATGAATTGGACATGGGTGGGGGCCTGCTGGCAGGTGCCCCACAGTGCTGGGGGGTGGGGGTGGTGGGGAACATGAGTTGGACATGGGTGGGGACCTGCTGGCAGGTGCCCCACAGTGCTGGGGGGTGGGGGTGGTGGGAGACATGGGTGGGGGCCTGGTGGAGGCTGCCCCTGTTGACTGGGGGGTGGGGGTGCTGGGAGACATGGGTGGGGGCCTGGTGGAGGCTGCCCCTGGTGGCTGGGGGGTGGGGGTGGTGGGAGACATGGGTGGAGGCCTGGTGGTGGGTGCCCCTGCACTGCTGGGGGGTGGGGGTGGTGGGAGACATGGGTGGGGGCCTGGTGGAGGCTGCCCCTGGTGACTGGGGGGTGGGGGTGGTGGGAGACATGGGTGGGGGCCTGGTGGTGGGTGCCCCTGCACTGCTGGGGGGTGGGGGTGGTGGGGAACATGCGTTGGACATGGGTGGGGGCCTGCTGGCAGGTGCCCCACAGTGCTGGGGGGTGGGGGTGGTGGGGAACATGAGTTGGACATGGGTGGGGGCCTGCTGGCAGGTGCCCCACAGTGCTGGGGGGTGGGGGTGGTGGGGAACATGAGTTGGACATGGGTGGGGGCCTGCTGGCAGGTGCCCCACAGTGCTGGGGGGTGGGGGTGGTGGGGAACATGAGTTGGACATGGGTGGGTGCCTGCTGGCAGGTGCCCCACAGTGCTGGGGGGTGGGGGTGGTGGGAGACATGGGTGGGGGCCTGGTGGAGGCTGCCCCTGCACTGCTGGGGGGTGGGGGTGGTGGGAGACATGGGTGGGGGCCTGGTGGAGGCTGCCCCTGGTGGCTGGGGGGTGGGGGTGATGGGAGACATGGGTGGGGGCTTGGTGGAGGCTGCCCCTGCACTGCTGGGGGGTGGGGGGGTGGGAGACATGGGTGGGGGCCTGGTGGAGGCTGCCCCTGGTGGCTGGGGGGTGGGGGTGGTGGGAGACATGGGTGGGGCCTGCTGGCAGGTGCCCCACAGTGCTGGGGGTGGGGGTGGTGGGAGACATGGGTGGGGGCCTGGTGGAGGCTGCCCCTGGGAGTGGGGGGTGGGGGTGGTGGGAGACATGGGTGGGGGCCTGGTGGAGGCTGCCCCTGGTGACTGGGGAGGTGGGGGTGCTGGGAGACATGGGTGGGGGCCTGGTGGTGGGTGCCCCTGCACTGCTGGGGGGTGGGGGTGGTGGGGAACATGCGTTGGACATGGGTGGGGGCCTGCTGGCAGGTGCCCCACAGTGCTGGGGGGTGGGGGTGGTGGGGAACATGAGTTGGACATGGGTGGGGGCCTGCTGGCAGGTGCCCCACAGTGCTGGGGGGTGGGGGTGGTGGGAGACATGGGTGGGGGCCTGGTGGAGGCTGCCCCTGGTGACTGGGGGGGTGGGGGTGCTGGGAGACATGGGTGGGGGCCTGTTGGAGGCTGCCCCTGGTGGCTGGGGGGTGGGGGTGCTGGGAGACATGGGTGGGGGCCTGGTGGAGGCTGCCCCTGGTGACTGGGGGGGTGGGGGTGCTGGGAAACATGGGTGGGGGCCTGCTGGCAGTTGCCCCACAGTGCTGGGGGGTGGGGGTGGTGGGGAACATGAGTTGGACATGGGTGGGGGCCTGCTGGCAGGTGCCCCACAGTGCTGGGGGGTGGGGGTGGTGGGGGAACATGAGTTGGACATGGGTGGGGGCCTGCTGGCAGGTGCCCCACAGTGCTGGGGGTGGGGGTAGTGGGAGACATGGGTGGGGGCCTGGTGGAGGCTGCCCCTGGTGACTGGGGGGGTGGGGCTGCTGGGAGACATGGGTGGGGGCCTGGTGGAGGCTGCCCCTGGTGGCTGGGGGGTGGGGGTGGTGGGAGACATGGGTGGGGGCCTGGTGGTGGGTGCCCCTGCACTGCTGGGGGGTGGGGGTGGTGGGAGACATGGGTGGGGGCCTGGTGGAGGCTGCCCCTGGTGGCTGGGGGGTGGGGGTGGTGGGAGACATGGGTGGGGCCTGCTGGCAGGTGCCCCACAGTGCTGGGGGGTGGGGGTGGTGGGAGACATGGGTGGGGGCCTGGTGGAGGCTGCCCCTGGGGAGTGGGGGGTGGGGGTGGTGGGAGACATGGGTGGGGGCCTGGTGGAGGCTGCCCCTGGTGGCTGGGGGGTGGGGGTGGTGGGAGACATGGGTGGGGCCTGCTGGCAGGTGCCCCACAGTGCTGGGGGCTGGGGGTGGTGGGAGACATGGGTGGGGGCCTGGTGGAGGCTGCCCCTGCACTGCTGGGGGGTGGGGGTGGTGGGAGACATGGGTGGGGGCCTGGTGGAGGCTGCCCCTTGTGGCTGGGGGGTGGGGGTGCTGGGAGACATGGGTGGGGGCCTGGTGGTGGGTGCCCCTGGTGGCTGGGGGTGCAGGGGGACATGCGTTGGTGGGCAGTAGTGCAAGTTGACATGTGCGTTGGCTGGTGGGCATGGCCATGGTGGATGGGGTGCCTGCAGGACATGTGCTGGGTAGGCCCCTGTGGTGTGAGCCACCTGCAGGGGCCATGGAGGGTGTAGAGGGAACACCTGGGAGGACCCACACGTGCAATTCACGTGTGCTGCTCCCGGCGCACCCCCGAAATACACGTACCCCGCTCAATCGCGTGTGTGACTTCCCGCGCACCCCTGGAATACACGTACCCCGCTCAATCGCATGTGTAACTTCCCGCGCACCCCCGAAATACACGTACCCCGCTCAATCGCGTGTGTAACTTCCCGCGCGCCCACTAAATACACGTACCCCGCTCAATCGCGTGTGTGACTTCCCGCGCACCCCTGTAATACACGTACCCTGCTCAATCGCGTGTGTGACTTCCCGCGCACCCCCGAAATACACATACCCCGCTCAATCGCGTGTGTAACTTCCCGCGCACCCCTGAAATACACGTACCCCGCTCAATCGCGTGTGTAACTTCCCGCGCGACCCCGAAATACACATACCCCGCTCAATCGCGTGTGTAACTTCCCGCGTGCCCCCGAAATACACGTACCCCGCTCAATCGCATGTGTGACTTCCCGCGCGCCCCCGAAATACACGTACCCCACTCAATCGCGTGTGTGACTTCCCGCGCACCCCCGAAATACACGTACCCCGCTCAATCGCGTGTGTAACTTCCCGCGCGCCCCTGAAATACACGTACCCCGCTCAATCACGTGTGTAACTTCCCGCGCGCCCCCGAAATACACGTACCCCGCTCAATCGCGTGTGTAACTTCCTGCGCGCCCCCGAAATACACGTACCCTGCTCGCACAGGCCCAATTGCTGTATGTTGCCACTTTTGTGATGCGCTGGTACTCTACCGCCTGCCTTCGTGTGGCGGACGTGTTTCAGCTTGTGCGTGTCTTTGGCTGTGCGTGGCTTTGCCCTATTCGATTCCATGAATACGTGTGGTTCGAGTGCGTGTGGGCGTTCCGTCTGCTTCCCTGCAGTACATCCCCAGTTACGCCCTTATTTTCGCGCGTTGTTCCCCATTCCGCGCGTTACGCCCCGTGTCCCGCCCACTTTCTGGTGTATGCGCCGAGGTTGTGCGCTTTCACTGTGCGCGTCGCGCACGCCTTTCGGGATGTTGCAGTGACTTGTGCGCCATGCACGGGTTTGGCGCACATCCCGAGGTGTACACGCACAGGGACTTCCATGAATCGCACGCGTGCGCGTGCGCCTGTTTTTTTCCGCTTGCGCCTGCTTGCGCGAAGATTTTCGGCGCACGTTTGTTCCATGAATCGGCCCCTAAATGTCAACTGTCCCTTTAGATTTCTCAAAGTTTGCTAAAAATAAACCTTCAATATTTATGTGTGAACGTGCCACGTATGACATTCCTTTTGTGAACACTGTATGACCAATGTCAATCAGTGCTGCTTTTAAAGTCAAACCTTTTGATTCATGTATACTCATTGCATATGCAGAACATATTGCAAATTGTGTTCTTTTCACAAAGGTTTCCCTAAAAAGCATGAAGCGTGCAGAGGTCCGAGAAGTCAGATGAGGTTAATCTACACAGTCAAACGTTACAAGAATATGTTCGATATTTGTACTTTGATGAAGAGTGAGAAATGCAACCTCTCTTCCTATTGCTCCATTGACTAGACCAATTTCTACATTCAAGTTCCTCTTTAACATTACACGTGCATTGAGGCAAAGTTTTAAAGCTGATTCTAGAGTCTGCCTTCCACCACGACTAACTTGCCATTGCTAATTGAAACAGGGATGTAGGAGATTGAATCCATTTGCCAGCTTAACCTGGTGCTTCTCTGGGTCCGGTTATGGTCTAATGAGAATCTTAATAAATACAGAGAAGAATTGGCTGATGTATTATCACAGACTGGAGGCACTTCATTGAAGTGGGCTGTTCATGGTCAGAGATGCTTGGGGGAACTGGATCTTGGAAATTATTGGTCCAATCTGAGTGTAATCTCGAATCAATCTTAAATTGCAATTAAATCTGCAACCTTAGCCAAGATGCAGCGTGACATCTCACATAAGATGGTTGGTTCCCCGGCTCTGGCACGTCATATTTCAATCAAAGTGAAGGAGAGGTATGAGGACTATCTTGACTACGTCAGCCCCAAATATGAAAGGTCTTTGTATAAGAAATTGCGTTTTGGGATTTTGCCCACAGCAGCTTTAAAAAATAAATGGGACAATAGGGTTTCTCCTGTGTGTCCACTGTGCCTCAATGTGGATGAGGAGTTGGTTAATTGTTTAATGTTGTGCCCTGCCACATTGCCTTTGAGAAAATGCTTATTAAAGCAATGTTTTGGCTTATGGTTGTAGAACGATTAGAGAGGCTATGGCAATCTGTCTAAATTTCACTGATACGCCTGCAATGTATGCTACCAGCAAATATCGTGTATGGGCATGGAGAATATGATCAAAGCAGGTGATGGGGAATGGTTGATTTTTACTTTTGGCATATTTAATATACTTTTAGATTCTAATCTTTTCTATGAGGCCATTTATTTTGTTATGTTGTATATCATGACGTTTGTATCGAATGTGTGCTTGAATGACTTTTTTTTTATCAAAATAAAGCTTTTCTGAACTGAACTGAAAAAAACGATTCTAGAACTGCTGTTTTAGAAATCCAATTGTCTAATGGAATTAATGGTTCTTTTGCTCTTTTATCAAACTCTACAGGCATAAGATGGGCATCTATAAGAATCACATGATTTGTATCTCTATAATGTCTTGCTTCTCAGAGATCCTCATTGTAGAGTTGAACTTGTCACACTATCTGAGTGTGCACATCATAGCAACACAAGAAATAATCTTTTCTTGAAGAGCCAACATGACATCAGGCGCAGTGCACCCTCCATGAAACATGTTAGAAATCAGTCCCTCTTATAAGATGGTTTTCATATTCTCCTCAATTAAGCCTATGCACATCTTATTAAGCTTTTCTGCATACTTTAAGTGTGCAGATTGCCTCATTTTAATGGTAAATTCATTGAATTCAAAGGAAAAGGGGAAAATGACCCCTTAAAAAAGACTAGAGGTGGCAGTTGGCCTGGTGTTCTGAAATGGCCTGTGCTCAACCATCTAGAGTGGAATCTCCCACTGTGATCCAAATGTAGCATTTGCAGCACATAGGTTTGCACTGCTCCAGATCAGGTGTAGGCAGGATTGGAGGAGGTTGGGTGGAGGTGGATGCAGTAGAGGCAGTAGCAACAGAAGTGGAAGTCACAGAACATGCATCTATAGTCTCACGTGCATTTAATATCATTTTCTGAGCCTAAAGTGCTTGTGGGGACATGGAAGCTGGACCTGCAACTCAACACCATACATGTTATCCTATCAATAAACCTTGGACCCTCAATCAGCAAACAAGGTGCACGCTCGGAAAAAGAGAATGCCCTGACCACATGATTGATCCTACACCTCGGCGCTCACTTAACCAATGCATCAAAAGGTGCTTGACAACACAAAACAGAATGACATACACATCATAATTAGCATCAAATGTCTCCACCTCTGATAATCTACATAAACCACCACACCAGTCTGCAGAGGTTTTGCAGCAAGACGGAAGCTGCTGAGGAGGTCTTGCTCAAGATGAACTTTATCCAAGGAGTGATGGAAATGACTGTGGAGTGCATCCACAACCACCATACTCTGGATGCATGGACACCGGAACACGCAGAGCCAGTGGCACACTGAGTGGGCCAGACTCATGGAGAGCATCAACGCCTTGGACATCAAGCAATGCACCTTGGAGGAGTTGGGACGAGAAGCAGTGAGTGAAGCTCAAATACACCCAGTTCACCATGGCCCAAGATCTCGGAGGAGAACCACCATGCAGCGGGTTGCCACTGATGCCCAGGCAAAATAAGACCCTGAGCCTCATCCCAGAGAAGGTGTGCACCCACGTAACATCTAAAACATGAATATAACTGGCTCTAAGGGAACACAGTTTGTACACACAGAAGCCATTACTCATAACCATTGCAAGTACACCACATTGTTCTTTGGCTGAAGGACATGCCACAAAATAAACACCACGTACAGACCTTGATGCAGATCTCCACCAAACACCCATTCCCATCCCATCCCACACACAAGTTGCCATCCCTCAAGGAAGACGATACCACCATTGCACATGCATCACCAACTCCACAAAAATACACAAAACCCAGTCACATGGACATCTTAGATACACGCAAAGGGAGCATTTCACATTGCCACATGTGCCACTTGTGCTCTGCCAACAGTCGATATATCCCACACAACCCCTACGTGAGCCCCAACACCACCGCTTACCAAAACATGCCACACACGACCCACACTTGGACTCACTCTAAAGCTGTCCAATGTCAAACTTCATGGACACAGGGGACACGACAACCAAATGCAATGCACCTTCAGCCATATGCATAGCCATGCAATGAATCATGGGGCTGCCAACACACCAAGACACACAAACACCTGACACATCACCATGTTGCCTTCATATACACCACTCATCGCCAGTGGCAGCAACACAAGTCTACGGGGATCAATCATACATGGACAACAATAGTGGGTGGCCGGTGCAATGGGAAGATGTGTGAGGGCCACATGCATGCCAAGATATAGCAACATGTTTCTACAATTATGTCAGTAATGGCCAGATATGTTACAATGCCACAAACTGACATGTCTCCTATTCTTTCCACTTTGAAGCTGACTATGGAGGAAGAGGCCCATGAGGAACCTCCCACAGCATTGAGGAGGGATAACACCTGCCTGTCTGGAACGTATCCACTGAGGAGGCCCAGATGTAGGAGGGCTGGGGGGAACACATCTCCCCCACACAGGCAGAATGCTGAAACCAATTCCCCATCAGGACACAGGTGCATGGTGCTTGGGACTCCAAAGGTTCTGGCCAAGGACAGCATGCCCCTAATGCAGGTGGAAGCATATGATGAGTACACCAGCAGCGAAGACTCCAAACACCTCATGTACCCACACCATCACTCCAAACACAGTATCTCACCCGTGGAGCACCCGAGTACCTCAGCCTGAATCTCTGCTGCCAGCAGACATCACCCTCAAGGGCCCAGGAAACAGCCCAACTCCCACCTTGGAGTCTCCTCCTTTCTGTCCTCCTGTACAACCTCCTCCTCTCCGATGCCCCTGCCAAACGTACCACCTAATTCTCAAACACCCCCCAGCACGGCAGCATCAAACACCCCTCTGCATCCCCGACTGCCACATAAACAGCACCACACACACTTGCGTGTACTGACTCTTTGTACAGCACTGAATGCATTTTACTAATAATAATGTATTTATTTGTTTTTAGCTCAAATAATTAGCTTTTACAAAGAAACATATAAATATTTATCTTTTTTCGTATTTAAAAACAACAACTTACAGAGCAGGCTTACAAAACAAGCTTAAATCCAGTCAGACTAATTGCCTATCACAGATTATAAATATCAGTTATAGCCATTACAGATATTCCCAGTTACCAGTTTACTCTTCGAGAACTTTGCCATCGTGCAATACAAAATTGTTCTTAAAACCTTACTTAAAAAGACTAAACACAAGGGTTTCCAGAAAGACTGCGCCACAAAGAGTCCACAATTTTGAAGATGCACTCTTGCCCCAGGCATCTTCAAGATTGTGGACTCTTTGTGGCGCAGTGTTTCTGGAAACCCTTGTGTTTAGTTTCTTATTACTTTGGCGTATATTGGCAGTATACCCAGCATTTTCCAGCTAACCTGCATCCTTCTAGTCCGTCCTTAAAGTTGTGTGTGCAAGCGCTGGGCATCCCTTAGGCTTTTGTGCCGTTAGTTCCTCTTTTCACTTAAAAAGACACATTATTAAATCCCATTATTAAATACTCATTTAAACGCTGCTTCGTCATCAAGAGAGGAAACGAGGCTTCAATGCATATTCTCCGGATATTTTCTTTTTTTTTTTTTTTTTTAAATGTTATGTTTGACTTGTCAAACTTTTCATTTTTTTTTTTTTTTCTTCCCGTTTCCCTGTGCTCTTCATGCTACTACATCATTATTCTGTTTGTTCTTTTACAGTTCTTTGTTGATTTCGATCCAGAATTTGATCACTGTGATGATCAACCAATGGTTGTTTCCTTGGAGCAGCTTTGCCCATCGCTCTTCTGTCGTCATTTGTTGCTCTGAGATTTTGAAGAAGTCTCTAAATATATCACGTTTATTTTTTAGCTCTGGGCACATCATGATTAGATGGAATAAGGTTTCTTGCTCCACTGGGTCTTTACAATAACGACAGATTGCCGAGATGCTACGTGTTCTATCTATCAATGACAAGTATTCACGCGTGGGTAGGATATTCAGACGAAATCGTAAAAATAAGTCGCGAATTTTCACACTGGGGAATTGAAGTAAGTACGGAGGCATCTCATTGATAGCTCTTACTTCCATAGCGGTGTTTAGATGTCTTTTAAATTTCTTCTGATCTTCTGTTGTTCTTATCCAGTCATTTTCTTGTACTTTCCGTTTGGCATATTGAGGTCTGTTTCTCAGCATTTCTTCAGTAATGCCTTCATCTTGCATATTTCGTTTGATCTCACTTATCCACTTTGTTAACGCTGTAATTTGGAATGCATCTTTTTTATCTTTGAAAATTTCCAGTGATGGGATGTTTTCTTGCGAAATGATTTTTCTATATAGGTCCATTTGTTTCCAAAGTACAATGGATTGGATAGATTGGAGGGCAAGTTCATATCGAATTCTAGAGATTGGTAAAGATTTCGGCAGAGCAAGGGTTTTCCTCCAGAATATAGCTTCATATCTTGGCCATTTCAATAGATGTTGATTTATCAACGATTCGCTCGCATAAGTCAGGATTGGAATGACTTTTTGCTTATACAATAAAGTTGTAGGTTTTACTGTATATGCACCATATTTACAGTGAAAGAAGCGGCCTTGTCTTGACAACGATATTGCCTTTTCTTCGATATTTTCTTGCCATTCTTTTTCGTTCTTAGATGGGTTTATTATTACACCTAAATATTTTATGGATTTGGTTGCCAGAATGCTTTTGTGTTCTAGGCAGAGATTTGGAGTCCTTTGCTTCTTAGAGTTTTCAGTTATGAGTTTCATCATTTTGGTTTTTTCTGTATTGATTTGTAGATCATTTTCCTTCATGAATGTTTGCGTTTTGTTCAGTGTTATTTGTAGACCTTTCACCGTTTTGTCCAAAATAATAATATCATCGGCAAATATTAAAGTTTGGATAGGTTCACTATTTATCTTCGGTGGATTTGCCGTAGTGTGTTGAATATTTCGTTCAAACTCATGGGTGTAGATATTGTAGAGGCAAGCAGCTAGTGGACAGCCTTGCTTGAGCCCATTCCATGTGAGTATTGGTGCTGTTGCCTTTCCGTCATTTGAGAGGCGAACTCTAATTGACGTATTCGAGTATAGTTGTTGTATTGGTTTCAGAATGGCCGGTGGGCAACCCCATGCAGCCAATTTGAACCATAGAAGTTGTCGGTTGACTAGGTCAAAGGCCATTTTTAAATCTATAAAGATTGCGTATACCTGCTGTACTTTTGTAAATGCTTCGTGTTTTATCATGTTCAGCAGCAGAAGATTAACGTTGGTGCTTATTTTTGAGACAAAACCGGTCTGTCTTTTTGCTTGTTTACCATGGTGTATGGCCCAATCAGTTAATTTTTTCTCAAGATAGCCTGCAAATAATTTGCCCAATGGGTCTAATAGTGCTATCGGTCTGTAGTTGGTAGGGTTTTTTCTATCTCCTGCCTTGTAGATTGGTATTAAAACGGCTGTCGACCATGTACGGGGAATCTCATTCGTCTTTTCTATCAGGAGTAAGAGATGTGAGAAAAATTTGGCCCAGTGTTCTGGATTTGCTTTAAGGTTGCTGTTAGCCAGCCCATCAGGTCCTGGGGCCCTAGATGAATTCAGACTCCTCATAGTAGTGGTGATATCTTCTATATCCCATTTTAGGGTCCAGGGTTCAGTGTCTTCTTGTAGACTTGAAGCTGGTTGGAGTATTGGTTTCTTATATAGGTTTTGATAGTGTTTAACCCATATATGTGATTCCACCTCTTGAGTCAGGGTTTGCTTTTTCGATGTGTTGTTCATCAAGGACCACAACTGTCGCGTGTTTTTTCCACTTAACGCTTTCAAGAGTTCTTCTGCATCATGTTGTTTCGTTGTCATTTTGTATGCTTTCATTATGTGGGCAAATTTTTGATTTTCTTTTTTTATTTCAATTGCATTATTTCCTTTTTTTTTCTTTATTTGTCGGAGTTGTTTGTAGTGTTTCTTTTTTTCTAAAAAGATTTTAAGGTTGAAATAATGAGTATGCAACTGTTTGGCTCTTTGTTGATTTCTTGATGTGGATTGCTGATATTTCTGTAAGATCCAGCCATAGTTTAGTTTATCTTGGTCCTTCATCGCTGTGTCTTTAAATAGGTTAGTTAAATCTCGAGCTTGATGATCTTTAATTCTAAGGCGATTCAACCCGTTAGTTATTTCAAGTTCAGGAAGATTCAAACAATGATCGCATGAAGGTTCGACCGGCCAGGAGATGAAGATTTGACGATGATCGCTATTTGAGTTTGACACATTCGCAGTGCGATTTGTGATTTTCCGAATACCTTCTGTTGTGAAGATATAGTCAATTATTGTGTTGGAGTTTTCTCTTGACCAGGTCGGCAACGGGATGCCTTTTTCGTTGGTGGGTTGCACGCTTAGGCAAATGTTGCGTAACGTCATTTCGTTGATCCATTTTCTCGCTCTCGATGACATTTCGTTAGGTGCCAATTTCTTTCCTTCTTTATCAAAGAGGTGGAAATTGAAATCTCCTGCCAGAATGATTTCGTTTGTGCTATTACTGATATTCAGTCCATCGATTTCCTCACATATAGAGTCGATGAATTTGTTGTCAGACATAGCTGTAGGGTTCCAGTAGATGTTAAAAATCGATAAACGCGTATATTTTGCAGTATAAGATGTATTGGATTTCTGTATTGACGGAATGTTGATGGTTAGGAATTGGGCCCATGGGTGGATTATTTTACTTTGCAATATACGCCATGTGAGTTTTATTTTTGTTAGTATGAGCATTCCTGAGGCTGGTCTTCCTTGTTGAGAGAATATGGCTGGATTCGTAAATGATCTATAACCGTCGCACACCACTTCCTCTTTCAACCATGTTTCCTGGAAACAGATGATATCGACTTCTTCAAGTGTAGATGTCTCGTTTTCCAGAAGATGTCTGTAACCCCTCGTGTTCCAGGAACATAAGGTTGTATGAGGGTTCAGTGAGTCTTTTCGTTGTTATAGGTACGTTTTCTTTGTTCTGTGGTTCACTTCTAGATTAGTGCTGGTTCTTGGCTTTTTATTTTGATCGTGTGGTCTCAAACTTAGATCGTTGAGCTTTGGTCGCCCTTCTTGGATGGTGTATTGTCTGTTTCGTTTGTTGAATATATTCTTGCTAAAAATTTGTAGCGTTCTTGTTTTTTTTTCTGCCATCAAACGAGATACCATTATTTCCTCTGTTTGAAATCCCAGAGTCGATAGGTGATGTTTATTGTCAATGACACATTGCATTGTGTCGTAGTTTGAGAAATCAACGTGGGCTTCTTCCATATATTGCTTGTTTGGGAATATGATTAACTCAATGTCTTCCGTTTTTATGTGAGACAATTGTGGGATTGCCTTAAACAGGCGTAGGGTATTGGATCTATTTAAGATGACAGGAGCTTCAGTGCTTGAGTTGTTCGGAAATATGGCCAGTCGATATGCACATGATGCATTTGACGGATTTTTAAAGATTGGTCTCGAGAGTTTAGTTGTTGTATGAATCGGCGTGTGACCGTTGGTTTCTATGGGTCTTTCTGACTCATCTGCTGGCCATTCTTCTTCAATTGACACTGTCGAATATGCCAAAGAGATGTTGCTTTGGTGCACATTTTCGATGCTTTCGCTCCGAGTGCAGTCAGATATCGAATTTTCATATTCATCTATTATAATGTGGGATTCATCTTGAGAGTTTATAGAAATGGGGTTGTAGGCTCTTCTGTCATCTTCTGTAGAGATGTCTGTCAGGTTACTTGAGTTTGCAGGTTTAATTCGCGATTCTTGTCTGGTTAAATCTTTAAGTCTCATTGACTCGTTAGCATGTGGCATAAAATTTGTAGTTCTATCTCTTTGTTCCAGGGTCGAGGATGTTTGTTGGTTAATTGCATCTATGAGTATATCTAATGGTTCCATCGTTGATTGGTTGTCTTGAGGTGTAAGATTTCGAGCTTTATCTTTTTTTCCAGCGATTGGAATTGGATGTGATAGAGTAGACTGATTATTTGGTAGAGATTTTCTGTTGGTCTTTGTTTTTTCATTGTTTGTTTTCTGCGCATTTAGTACCTTTCGCAGAAATGCACGTGACCCGTTTTTAGCAGGTTTTTTGGGCTTTGGTTTATTCGATGAGTCCTGTCCCACTAGTCCTCGTTTTGAAAGATCAAAGATATCAAATGGTGTGCAAGCAGGAGGTTCGGTGGTGTTTTGCCACACAGACACCAGGGGTTGTGGCACTGGCACTGGATAGGGTTGATGGTCATATTGTGTCGTTTGGTCTATTTTCCTCATGTTCAGGTTCGATTGGTTGTCTGTCTGAGTTTGTTTAGTGGTCCATTGTAGGGTCGTTGGTACTTGTGCAGATTTTTTTACTTTATCATCTACTATTTTTTTTGTGATAATTGAGAATGTGTCCATTAAATTTAGTTTGTCAGCTCTATCAGCTCTTGCCACTTCGGCTAATCTATTTTGCCATATTCTTGACGATTCAGCTTCATATTTTAGTCTTTCTTGTATGGAGTTTATAAGGGATTCAAACTGCGTTTGCTTGGTCAAGAGCATTGCTAGCAGTGTCGCTTGATCCTTGATAGAATCAACCATCGCTTCTTCAATTTTTAAAAAAGGAATCATAGCTGTTGATAATACTGCTACCAGAGTGTTTTGGAGATCTAGCATCGTCGTCGGTATTCTTTGTTGGTATTCTGTAGGATTACTTCTATTCCCCAGGTTCACTCCGATGGACGAATTGTTTTTATTTGGATTGTTTTCCAAGGGTTCATTCGTAGGTGAAACGGTTCTGGGTGAACCGATTGGGGTAGATGTCTCCATTTTTCCGATTTGTTTTGGCGTAGAGAATCCGCCAAACACCTCCTTTATTTTTCCTTGTGAATCCATAATCGCATCAATTTCTGTAATGTCGAGAGATAAACGGGCAATTCTTGCTTTGAGTGGATTTGTGGGCTCATCATTTCTCATAGCAGTCGGCAGATGTGTTGTTTGCCATTGCCGTTTGGCTGCCCTTGCACGCTCTTGTAGCAGTGTTTGGTAATGAGCTTCTAGTCTCAGATTTTGACCTTGCATCTCTGGAAGTGATACTGATTTTGTAGCATCACGTATGGGGTATATGTGTTCCGGATGGGACGTGGAAGGTGTGACCAAACGTATGGTTTTTATGTCTATTTTGCCAGATGCAGGTGTGTGTGCTACATGTTCAGGGTTGTCCAGGCTATCCTGGACTTCAGGTTTAACTTTATTTTTATTATAAGTATTTGGTGTCTTAGAAATATTCAATATGGTTTCATCTAGATCTCGTTTGATGGTCATATTTTGTGTAGATACTAACGATTCGTCCCGTTTACCTTGTAGCCTTGTTCGGGGCCTTGTGGTTTCCATGTAGACTTGCGATTCCTATCGCCGATCCAGCCGCAAACAGCAGAAAACAGCCTCGCCCTTTTCTCCACCGCGGGCTTCTCGCCACAAGGGTGACGGAGTGCTGGTTATGTAGGTACTTCCTGTAGGCGTGTCACACGGACGTCAGGTGACGCTTGTCACGTGATGCGGGAATGATGGGTAAGCACGCCGCTCGCTTCAACTGCTATCGGCTCCTGCCAATAGACTTACGCGAGTTGGAGCGGCGCTTCACCTTTCCTTGGGTCAACAGGTAAGATTCAGGATCGAGTGATCGATTAGTAACTCAGCCGCACAGCAGAAAACAGCCTCGCCCTTTTCTCCACCGCGGGCTTCTCGCCACAAGGGTGACGGAGTGCTGGTTATGTAGGTACTTCCTGTAGGCGTGTCACACGGACGTCAGGTGACGCTTGTCACGTGATGCGGGAATGATGGATAAGCACGCCGCTCGCTTCAACTGCTATCGGCTCCTGCCAATAGACTTACGCGAGTTGGAGCGGCGCTTCGCCTTTCCTTGGGTCAACAGGTAAGATTCAGGATCGAGTGATCGATTAGTAACTCAGCCGCACAGCAGAAAACAGCCTCGCCCTTTTCTCCACCGCGGGCTTCTCGCCACAAGGGTGACGGAGTGCTGGTTATGTAGGTACTTCCTGTAGGCGTGTCACACGGACGTCAGGTGACGCTTGTCACGTGATGCGGGAATGATGGGTAAGCACGCCGCTCGCTTCAACTGCTATCGGCTCCTGCCAATAGACTTACGCGAGTTGGAGCGGCGCTTCGCCTTTCCTTGGGTCAACAGGTAAGATTCAGGATCGAGTGATCGATTAGTAACTCAGCCGCACAGCAGAA
This sequence comes from Ambystoma mexicanum, assembly GCF_040938575.1. NCBI lineage: Eukaryota > Metazoa > Chordata > Amphibia > Caudata > Ambystomatidae > Ambystoma > Ambystoma mexicanum. The sequence goes on along the minus strand of NC_090921.1, from coordinate 1,195,677,003 downwards.
AACAGCCTCGCCCTTTTCTCCACCGCGGGCTTCTCCAAGGAGTGCTTCTTGTGTTCTCAGTTCTATATTATGTCACTCTTCACTGCAATGGTTTTCCTTTTTGATGGTCACTTAGCTTCTTGGTCTGTTCATATATTTCATATATCCTTTTATGCATACATTTACAGGATATCAGTATTCTACTATCATAAGTGATCCCACCGTTTTTTGATCTGACAAAATAATCGGTACAGTGCTATCTGGACTGACTCTGTGTCTGTATTTAGACAATAGTGCCAAAAAGCATCGGTTTTAATTGAGTCGTATTGACTCACAAAGTTACCCAAAGAGCACATGTACCAATTACTCATTTTGGCACATTGAGTGAGGACATGCCTAGCTGTCTCTGTCATTTCTGCATTTTTACATATGCGACAAATTTGTTAGCTAGATGGGATGTCTTTATATACACCCTGAATTGATAGCAGCGGCAGTTAGTTTGTGCGAATGCGCAGTCTAAAATCCCGAACCAACGTGCGGTAAACCTGTGTTTTTGCAAGGTGTCTATAGTTTCTTCGTTTTTTCGAGGTGTGTGTAATTTCTTACACAATTACATTATTCCATCTTTCTGTTGTAGATGTCTTTTAATATTGTGTATTGGGTACCTTTTCAAAAATCTGGTAACCAACCTATTAGGTGGAAACAGTCCTCATTCAGATCACAAAAGCTTTCCCCCCTCCCCACTGTCTAGCCATCTCATGGCCTTGCCCCAGTATGTTCAATAATGGGCATTTTGGGTTACTATGTAGTTTCAAGTACAAAGGTCCCCTGCATATCATTGCCTGGGCCTTTAAAAACAACAGGCCTAGCTCAAGTCTCAAGTATGCCATGGCCGGTGACATTGGAAGGCTTAGGATCTTTCTCCAAAAGAGGCCTTCTAGTACGTCCTGCCAGGCTAGATCCCTCATGCCTAGGGCTTCCAGTCTGTAGAGGATGGTTGGGACAAAACTCTGCTTGTACAATTTGATGATATCTTCAAGCGTGTAATCTGGTGATTGTCTGGCAAACTTGTTTATTGCATCCGTTAGTTTGCCATCTTTTCTTTTCTTGGCATTAATGATGAAGTTTTATTTGCCACTAGCAGCCAATTCAAGACCACGATAGGTGTAGCTGTTGACATACTCCAGGTTTCCAACTTCAAACTCAAGGTTTACTCGATGGACCTTACCGCCCGATACTGCCATAATTTTTGTTTTATTCATGTTTATGGTGAGATCATTCTTTGATACATAGTCCAACAAAGCCCTGAACTTTGCTTTAACGCCATTTATGGTCCATTCCATGAGGACCAATTCATGAGCGTAAAGTGCACAGGTGACTAGACTCCTACCAATCTTTATCAGGCAGCCGATCACAGTTGGGATTGCTTTTGGGAGATCCAACAGGTATAGGTGAAACAGCAGGGGGGCCAGAGTACCACTTTGTTTAACCCCCTTGTTGATTTTGACTTCTACAGTTAATGTTCCTAAATTGCTGAGCTTCACCTGTACCTTTGTGTTTGAGTGAAGACTAATAATCATATCCAACAGCCAATTTGGACAGCCCAAGTTATGGGGTTTTTCCCAAAGTCTGACTCTGTTCACTGAATCAAAGGCTGATGAGAAATCAACAAATATAAGGTACACCACTGGGCTTCCCTTTTTTGTGGATTCCTTGATCAAAGAGTCCAATAGTCTAATATTATGGGTTGTACTTGAACCCAGCCTGAACCCCGTCTGTGTGACATGGAATATATCAGCCTCATCTACGCACTCTGCATTTTGGTCAGGGTCAGTCATGCAAACAACCTCCCAACTACATCCAGAAGTGAGAGATGCCTGTAATTATCTGGCAGCTCTCTATTCCCCTTCTTGTAGACTGAAGCATAATCACACTTTGCCAGGTTACCAATACCAACATGTCTCTACATACCTTATCAAACAAAATCTTTAAGATTCTGGACCATTCCACCGGGTTAGCCTTAAGTACTGCTTTAAATAGCCCATTTGGCCTGGCTGACTGTGAGCTCTGTAACTGTACAATTTTGGATTGAATTTCCTCTGCCGTGGCAACCATGTGCCACTGGTCATGTACTACAAGCTCAAAAACCCCTATGGCTTTGGTTGTACATTTAGACTCGGCCCATGTTGAGGCTGGGACCGGGATTATTAGGTTTCTGTGAGTATCTCCCCTTGCTTTCGCCAGCTGTTGCCAGATGCCTCTAGTGTTTTTACTGCACAGTATCACTAACATTTGCTGCCGCTGAGTGTTCTTTTTGTGAGCTCCCCTTCTTGCTAACCATTTCTTATATGTATTTTTGCATTTCTTTATGAGATATTCCATGGTTTCGAATGTGTCACCAGACTTTTGTATTTGTCTGATGGAGCTATGTAATTTCAGTTTTTCCTTTTGTACTCCTTTGTTGTACAGGTATTTGTGTTTGTATGTGTGTACTGCCATTCTCACGGTGCCCATTGATCCAGACTCAGTTGCCAATGCATTCAAACGATCACTCATTTCAGGCACACCGTGCCTGGAAAAATCCCGTAACTCGTGTCTGTAGAGCTGTAGGGTAGCCCTCGTGGACCTGTCGGTGCTCTTTTGGGACCCCGTGGTGTACATACACCCAACCACCACCAGCAGTTTGCCTCGAGCCACATATACCCATATTCAAAGTCAAGGCCAGTATTGAATGGTCACTGTACGGTGTACTCTTGACCTGTAGAGTCTCCATTCTTTCTGCACACTCACTACTTACAAAAAATAATCTAGAGTCGATGTTTTATTTTTCATGGACCAGGTACAGTTTCCCAGGCAATCCCCCACAGTTCTGCCATTTATCATGGTGAGCCCGCATTCATGAAGGAACACTTCCCACTTTTTCCCCCTAGTGTCCCCCTTCCACTTTTATTGTCATCACTACTTCTTTTATGTCACGCCTTGCAAGCTGCAGAGGAATGCACCAGCTCTGAGCGGAGAGATGTTGAAACTGTGATTAGCGAGTTCTGATGAAAAACACATTGTGATCATGTGAATAAGATGCCACATCCACACACACACAATGCACATACAGCATCTCTACACACAGTGACCTACATAAAGCCAATTCTGCGCATCAATGCATCAGTCCAACACTGTGTGCAGCGTCATCAGTATACCGATCACCAACATACACACACATTGGCTTACACATATGTAGGCTGAACAAGTGCAATGTCCAAACAGCAATGACCAAATAGTGTTGCTATTCAGTGTTGGCCACACTGCAACATGCAAGGTTTCACAAAATACAGTCGACAGTCACATTTCACATGTGACCCACTCACCTCTGTCAGTTCCTTGACGTGTGTGCAAACAAGGAGATGCAGATCCTGCCATATTGACAATAGACACATGTGAAAACATTAGCAGCAAGGTCACACAAACATGAGTCAAGCACACAGAGCCATAGCCACAAGGAGTGCAGAACAGACACAGAGACACAGTGACATTCAGCAGTCTAGGCCTCAGAAAATGCTCAACAATTGATGTCACTCAATGGAAATGTCAAGATTATGATCTTACATTATTCTGCCTGTCTCTCATGGGAATCATATACATGACATTCACAGTGAGAGCCAACACACATAGCCACTACTAACAGTCATCCTCATGAGTAGATGTGATGCTAACCACGGCAGGCATGCACACCAGTGGACTATGTCTGCTACATATCACTCATCAAGCACAGGTGATGCTTGATTGCATTACTAAAAGGTACACATAGAACATACATGCCAGTGGGCCACCACCAATGCAAGTTACGCCATATGACTCAAGTGACAATGTATGAAGACTGCATCACATTCCTGACTGACAGAGATTTAGGCAACAAAAAAACCTGTTAGAATGAGATGAGCACTGGCTGCTTTTGGTTGGCGTGGCAGAATGTGCATGTATCTGTTGTAGTTAGATTTGCCACATATTAGAAACATACATATAAGCTACACTGAAAGAGCAACAATGTACATATGTTGCAGATGCAGAGGTCTAATACAGGGTGATTTGCGGTAGGATTCATAAGTGCATGCAGAGATTGATAAATGGGACGTAGGTGGTTTGCGAGTAAGTTGTTAGAAGGGAAGAGAATGTGAAAGAAATGGAATCAGAGAATGTGACGAGGTATAGAGGTGGGCTGTAGGACCAACAAACAGGAGTCCACCATGTTGGAAGCTGAAGTTATGCTAAATGAAGGGTTTTCCAAAAGTATGAAAAGCAGGTCCTAGGTAAAGAAGCTTGACAGTGTTTATGTAGCCCCAACACAAACCTCCCTTTTCTTTGAGGTCCCCAGCGAGAGGTTATGCGGCCAAGGACAAAGGAAGCTGTCTGGCGCAATAACATTAATTAGGTCCAGATGCAAGGCCCAGTGTTGCTGTGATATGAATCTGGGTTTGAAAGAAGGGAGTAGGGACGAGCCTTTTAGAAGTTTGAGAGCAGGGCATGAGGCTGTGTTAGGCCAAAAGGAGTAGTGAAGATTTAGAGCACTACTACCCCACCAACCCCCATGAGGTGGTCTTCCTATTTGAACGGTAGGCTGCTGCCCTCTGTGAGGCAAATCCATATAAAAAGGTGGTGCATCTGTATTGGGGTCCTCTGTGAGCTTTCAACCAGCAAATGTACCAAAGGTATTTAAAAAAGAAGCATACACCTGGCAAGAAGTAACACTGTCTATTACAGCTGGGAAGGCACAAATCAAACCGCACAGTGGAACAGAACTGGTTGATGAGAGCCGACGAAACAGCCCACTATGGCTGGATCTCTTATACAGTAAAAACAAGGTTAGCATATTGAGAAACAGTTACACTTCAAGTTACAATTTGTTGGGTGTCCCACAAAGCTGATTGGTGGGATTACATCAATCGACTATAGCGGGACATAGGTTAACAAGCAATGACTGGAGCAAATATTCCTCCCTCTCCCCCAGGACCGTCACCTCCCCTGTGGCACCACATTCCTTCCCACTCCACCCTAATCGTCAGTTGTTACTGCGTGCTATGTAATCGTGCTGACCTCCGAGACTTTATTCACCTGCCATTGGTCACTACACATTAAGAAAAGCCATGAGACATCCTGAGCTTGTGGAAAGGGAGGCATTCACACAGCATCCGACCAATGAGGTGCTTTGCGGACCTCTGCGAAAACACAATTGTTTCCTATTCAGAGACACCAAAACTACTTTTCGATTGGCCGCTTCACTTATCCTCCATCGACCCACATGCCTCATCCCAGGCCCAACTGCCAAGGGCCAGTTTGAAACAGCCGAACATGCCTTGATTACAACTTGAGGAACCTGAGGGCATCCTCACCTCTTTTTTCCCATCATCCTCTGCTCAGGTTGTCAAGGAAAGGCCATCGCTTTTGGATCCCAACCCTGGGGGTGGGTATACGTGGGAGGATCACATGGGTAGAGAGAATTCAGGGAATGGGAAGAGGAAGTCTTTTGTTGAAACATGGTATCCCTTTTGCCATGTCAAAGTAAATGCAACATTCAACCTACCTTTGTAGGCTATTATCAGCCCATAACTCTTTATTCTGACCAAAATGTCCCACAGTCCTTTTATCATAGGACTGGGACGAGCCGAAAACAACTAACAGTTAAACACACTTCCTTGCATTCACACCACTTTAGTAATGAGACTAGCAAGAGGGCTCTTGAGGAGTTCCACTACTATAGCCAGACATGTACCACTAATCAGCTTCACCAAAGTAAGGCAATCAATGTGGAAGACTTGCACCTGCAGCCTGTCAACACGCTTCAGCTGAATAAGAGTGAGAGGAATAGAGGACATAGAGAGAAGGAGCTGCCGAAAGACGCATCGTATGGAGGAACCAGCTGGAGGGAAGCCGGGACAAGCAGACGTATGAGGGAGATATCAGGGTCAAGACTGGCCTTGAGAGTGTTAAAGCTCCTGCCATCCCTCCTCTCTGGTGCCAACAACAGAAGCCGTGAGGCACCAAAGCCTCCCAGGTACTGCCGGCCACACAGAGCGAGTGAGGCTCTCGACAGCTCCCGACGTTGAAGAGCGGGGCTGTGAACTGGGCAGGACAGAGAGCGCTACTTGCTGGAGAGCCTGTGGGAGAGCGGAGCTGAGAAAACGAAACAGAGAAGCCTGGAGGAGTGAACGCATACCGGTGAGTGCAGAAAGGGGTATACTCATATCGGCATGCTCCGGGGCTAGGAAACCAACGTACCTGAATGCTGAATGAACTGAAACTTATTATGTATACCACAGAAAGGCAAAATGAGATGACTGTGAATAACAAACACACTACCATGTCTATTGAGTGCTCTTGAAGAGTGCAAAGATCACTATAGAATACCAAACTAACTAAAGGATATATTGAGTATGTTTGGAATACGCCAACAAAGCAAAATAAGTGCTGAACCATTATGAATATTTGTGAATGAAGTGAAAGTAAGATGAAGTGAAAGCAAGGCGGGGAGAATGGCTAAAGTAAATTATATGAAACACCAGTCGGACAAAGCCAAAAAGATTGCCAAGAAGAAGTAGCATGAAGGGTTAAAAACTATACAGAAAATTATGAGGTTCCAGTGGTGGCAGAGCCAACATGACTGCCAAGAAGAGGTGTTGAGAAAGGTTAAACTACCACAAAGTGAATTATCTTAGATACAAATGGTGGCAAAGTCAAAGAACTGCCAAGAAGAATGGGAAATAAGTATTTAGCAAACATACAAGAGTGAGAGATGAGTGTAAGGTTTTGGCTTAATCTGAACCACTGGCTGTGCTCTGGGCAACCTTCCACACCACCGTTGTTTAGCCTGTCTGCGCCATTGCAAAAGGGTCCAGCCATATGCATATCAGTTGAATATTATATGCTTTGTGGCTTCTTTTTTGGAAATGCGTTGTAGCTTTATAAAATTATCGGCATAAACCTCTTCCCTTTCCTGTACCCACTGTACCTACACCGCCTGCCCCTAGAACAACACACAAGTCCTACACAAAGATCAGTCCATCAAGCCTCCCCCGCTCCCTCTCAGTTAGTTCTTGAGGCAGTAATTTTCTTGGTGTCCCTGTAATGTGTGGGATTATTAAGCACACATAGCAACTGCCATTAGCCCTCTAACGCCCCACGTGTTTCATTTCGTCATACCACATGTTTCCAGATGCCATGTATCGTTCTCCCCCAATTTCATCATAAAACTTATCTGCACTGAATATACTACTTTCAGCAGGTGTGTTTTTCTCATTTTCTGTAAACAAGCTATTGTATTCTTTATGCGATGTAAGCTGGAAAGGAAAGGAACAAAGCAAGATAACCCGTCAGCGCATCAAGAAACCTAGGGAGGTGCACAAAACCCCTAACTTAATTGAACTCCTAGGCCCTCTAAGACGAGGTGGCACTCTTATAGGAAGGATGGGGATGCAAAACATACTCAAACATCAATAATAAGATCAACTCAGGAAGTTGGCAAAAGGTACACTGTTTTATTAACACTTATCTAAAACAGCGAGTACAACGGACATCGACGGACGTCTCATGGCAAGGTCTCAACAAATTTTATAATAAACATGCTTTTATAGTAAAAATGTGTCATCACTGACGTCACACTATGTGGCACACTGTAAAAACTTAAACTGCATTGTGGTAGGTCCATGAGAAACATTTATGTGAACTTTTTATGTGGTATGGGGTTGTGATTACGTCTCTACTGCCAGATGGGCAACTAAGTCCTCCTCTAGTGCAAGTCATCTTCATCGTCACAAAATACACGGCGATTCATTGGGTCTGAAACTGTAGAGCTTCTTTGATACATGGTCCTCTATGATTGGTTGGCACACTTGTACCCTTCTGGAATATTCCACTCGCCAGCAGCGCACAAGCTGGTACTCCAGTTGTTGGTGGGTTGGACTTACCTCCCCACTCAATCAACCCAAAATACATCATCACTCTTCCTCTCTGTCATTCAATTAGTCCTTTGAATGTGGCCTTGCAAGCCTCACAGCTCCTGGGAATAATAGGGAGTGTGAGCATGCTCTTATCTTCTGGTCTCTGCGTAGTCCGCCCAATTCTATTTCCATCTAGGTCATGTGACTGGAGACATTTTGAGCTACTTCTCGGTATTAAATGGTATTAAAGCAAATCAAACTTGGCACTCATTGTCTCTTTGCTACACCTTGGCAGGGGCTTGGCTCCTCTCTTGCATTCATTGTAGCTCTTGAAAAATAACCAGTTCTCAGCTGCCCTGGCCTTTTGACACTGTGCCAGACAAGTCTTCTTGATTCTTTCTTGCTCGTCAGCTGCTTTTGTTAACTACGCCATACTTTCAGCTCCCCTGCTCCTGGCATCCCAGCTTGCTAAAACACGATTTGGAACATCCAGTTTCCTATACATTTCTATATCTCGGTGGCACTGCCTGCAATCTATTCACTATATCTATCCAGCCTTTATGAATTCTTAGTCTACTTGTATTTCAGCACTGTAAATTGTAAAATGGTTTGTATTTTCTTCCGTGCTTTTCACACGTGCAATCTTCATTTCACACGTAAAAGGTCACTCAATTCTTTACTTTGTCACTGGATTCTATATGTTCTCTTTACTTCTTCTTCAGCGACCTCTTCCCGGTGTGTCACTTTGCTTCATGTGATGTCACCAGTCTCCTTTTCATCCGTCTTCTCACACTCTTCAGGGATCTTTCCCAAGAGGCTTTCAGCCTTTCGCGGACACATAAAGAAAGGCCTTCTCAATGGATACTTTGCATCAAAGGCTGCTCTTGTTATTGGCATCATTACAGATGTCGCCTTTGTCACTATTTCCGATTCCCAACATGTAGGCAGGGTTGGGGCGGGGCTTCCAGTAGAGGCATTTAGCTCCTCCTCTACATTCCCCCCTCTGATTGATTCATCCACCACTCTCTCTTCAATTTCCCCATCTAGGCATCCTTTCTGGAAGAAGTGTATCGTCGGGGTCCATATCTTCATCACTCCCTTCAAAGATCCTACTGATTTCACATGGTCATCAGCACTCCAAAGCATATGACTGCAGTGTCCACTTGGGCTACAGTAGATCCACTTTCCCACATACTTCTTGTGGTCTCTTTGATATAGAAACTTCGTTCCTTCAGGTGCATGAATGCAAGTCTTTCCGTAGTGTCTGACTTCTTCATGAGTCAGCTTTTTGAGTTCTAGCCCAGATTCAACATCGATCATGATCTTCATTCTTACTGCTTTCTTTGTTGTCTACTTGCACTGTGTGATTATCATCCTGATTACACAGAATCCAAGCATTATCATCACCAGTAGTGCCCCAAGAAACTTGAAGATGTTCGGCATCCATTGTGGAACCCATGAGAAGATCGATGCAAACCAGCTGTCGTCTGCAGTTTCTTCTACTTCATCTTCCATTTTGGTGTGCAAGTTTGTCAGCAACGTTATAGCCTCTGTCAAGGTCCCATTCTCGTCATCATGAGAAGGTGTGAATTTGCAACATGATTCCCCGATTTTGGCACACACACCTCCACCCATTGCTGTGATCATGTCCAAGACGTATCTATTGTGGAGTGTCATCAGTCTTATAGCTCTCAACTCTTCTTTGATCGCATTGAATCCCTTTATGGCAGTGTTGCTCGTCTGCAGGAGCTTCCATCTGGTTATTTGTAACCATTTGCATTTGCCATCATCTGGATCCCTGGCATAAAGATAGTCGTGAATACTGACACAGTATTACAGAACAACCTGTGCTCATATGGAATAGCATTTAAAGCTTCTATTTATTTGGCTGAAAAGTAATTCTCCCTTTTTGTTCAATTAAGAAATCCAAGTGATCTCTTCTCTCTTAGATGAGCATCAGCCTTTGAAAACTATCCAATGTTCAAATCACTTCTCGGAATCACTAATGCTGGAACATGAATAATCACTATGGAACACAGTCCTCCCCAGTCTCTGGGTAGCTTCATATAGGCTTTGGATCCACAAGCCCAGTGGTGGTCCACTACTGTCCCATCCTTCATTCCTGGCATATCAAAGATCTGTCCGCAATTTTGAATCTCTCCAACGTTTCTTGTGTCATTGTTTCTGAAGCACAGTTCTGCACTTGATAAGGGCACTATCTGCACTGGGCCTCCTTTATCTTCAACCCAGGTCAGTTGCTTGGCGAATTTTGGTCAGAGGGGTTTGCATCCCTTCTCCAAACACTCTATAGTCGGCCTGTGATGTCCTGTTACTGCCACTGCTCTGCATACAACTATGCCTTCTTCGCATCCATATGGTGAAAGTACTGTTCCCCAGATCTTCATTTGTCCTCTGTCCTTGCATCAAAGGATTTCTTCTTCAGTCTTTCCTTAGAAATTAAACTTTTTTTTTATCTCCCATCTGATTTCTGCTCCCTTCATTCCAGGCTGTTCGTATCTTATCACATGATCTTTTGTGTGTGATCTTGCTCTTTTTTTCAAATGTTGAACATAACTATCTTCTTCTGGCGCTGACCATTCTGTCACCCATATCAAGGATGCTGTTTAATCCTGGAATTGACCTCTCGTATGACAGAGTGCAAGGTGAGTCAGACAATGAGCTGTCTGGACGTCTATTTCTATAGCTATGAATATCTTCGAATTCCCCAATGCATAGGTTAGGAGAGCACAAACATAGCAATTCTCATCTGAGGTTCTTTTGCCTACTTCTTTCATGTGCTGATACCACATGTTATTCCCCAAATGTGCTATGCTGTCTAGATAATTATTTAACTTATAATCATCTTCTCTTATACCTCTCTGAAGTCTCTTTCTTGTATATTGAGCATGCACCCAATGATCATAGAGCAAATCAAAAACAGATATTCCTTCAAAGGGAGTCATAGGGCTACCTGTCACAGAAATAGGTGACTTCACATGTGTCATTGGTGCAGGGATGATCACATATCGCTTTGGCCTTCGTGTAACAGATATGTCTGTAAGGGTCACTGGTGTGAGAAGGATCAAGGGAACTGCTGCCCTTTTTGGACCAACAAAGTAAACAGTGTGTACCAGAAGAATCAGGAAAACAATGATGAATGCTGTGCATGCATATATTATACGTTATAATTGGGTTGAGCGGTTGCACTGTGACAGCCGGGAGACACGAGAACTAGCCCGACTCTACGCGAAGCCCGAGGTAGGCGAGCAAGCCACGCACAATGTGCTTTTAGATCCCAGGTACTCCGGTGAGAGACCGGATGCGTATTTGGAACGCCGGCAGGGGGACAAGTTGTAACCATCGTGCATGACAGACCTGGATTTGGAATTCATCTCCCAATCCGATTCTGGCAATAGAAATGCAGACCTGACAACACAACCCCTCCGGGACCCTCGGATTCATCATCAGCATTAACTGTTGGTTCATTACGCCTCCAGGTCACAGCAAGGCAACCTCGAGATCTGGAATTTACCTCCTAATCGCAATTTGGAAAGAAAACCGTATACTCAACAACATAACCCCTCCGGGACCATGTAGTATCAGAATTAACTGTTGGTTTGTCTCGCCTCAAGGCCAAAGTAAGGCAACCTTTAGCCCAGAGGGCCGAAGTATTACTAGCGAGGCTTTGACGACAAGTCAAGTTAACCACAAGCCTCCCTACTGATGGAATCTGAAGAGAAAGTGAGAAAACAACACTGATCATATTTCTAGACCACGTGGAAAACAAGCGATAAGGGGAAGAGACCTGTAGTAGATTTAACTACTCTCCTTCAAGGATTGAAGACTTGATAAGATGATTACTATAACAGATTTTAAAGCTACTGGTGGCCAAGATGGCCAATGCAATAATAACATATGTCTTGTACAACACTCTTTTTTAGCCCCCGATGAATTGCCTTTGATTGATCCACAGAAAAGATTGGGAAAGAAACATGTTGGTCTGTTTTTGTTGGTATGAAATCTTTTTAATGAGAATGAACATGAGAAGATGAGAATGAGAGTATGAATGAGATATAAGTGAAAGAGTGTTGAATGGGGTATGTCCAGTGTGATGTTGCACAGCACAAGTCACTTTAAGGAACAAGCTATGTGAAGAGATTGCTCAATAAATATATGTCTATTGTACAAGTCCACCTTGAGCCCATAATGTTTACTAGTTTAATGAAATACTAGCATATTGTGTAACATTTGTGTTTCGATATGATTTTTATTGGAAATTGAAAAAAATTATAATTAAAATATGTTTTCAGTACTATGTGGAGTTATGCTCTGGTTAATGCTGTCTAATATGTGTTGAATTCTGTGACTGTCTTCCCCTTAATAACAAACAGCTCCAAAACCACCAGCTTGTTTTTTTTTATATATCAAAGGGTTCCCCCTTTTTATTGAGGGTTCACTTGTTGATTTTCTAATTACCCTCAACCACTTAGTGTGGTTGCTGCATATATTATACACCAATACATTCATGCCCACCAGCAGTGATACCTCATACGTCTCGGAGCTTGTTCATTGTCTACTACTGTATCATTATTAGGACTCCACATATGCCTGTGAACTACTTTTTAAGGAAGGAAAAACGTCTTTAATCAGGCAAATTGTCAGATGCTCTGGAAGCTGCAGGATTTGCTTGATTATTGCTGGCAGTAATATCTTTACAACTGGACCATTTTTAGGATTTTGCAAGAAAACATAAACGTTAGTACTTCTCCCCACCAGTGCAGGCTATTCTCGCAAAATAAAAAGAAAAACAGCAAGTAAGAGTTGATGAGTGTCGACATCAGACAAAACCATTAGGGAGACCAAACAAGAACTCAGTGAGGTCGAATCTGGAAACTGCTCCCTCTTCCAATCATCAAACAAAAACTAAAAATCTGGGATACTTTTTAGGACTTCAATACTTTCTAAAGTCCCAGATTCAAAGGATTCCTGTGGATAAAGCATCATGGCTTTCATTCTTGCTGCAATAACTATAAAGAGTGTCCAATTGGAGTCACAGTCCAAATGCACAGTTGCATTTACTTAATCAGTACTTTCAGCGTCCTTCTTCCTCGTCATCGGTCAAGTCTGCACATGTTGACTTGCTTCCGAATCAAAGGGTGGTGGTGGATCAGTCTCTCCAGCATACGGCTTGACGTCTCCCAAGTGAATCCAGGCACGTCTTTCTTGGTCTTTTACTGCTGTGGGGGTAATGTTCTCTATAATGTATGGATCAATAAAACAGGGCTCATGCCACATCCTAGTGAAATTATGAATTAGGACTGGATCTCTCACAAATAGTCTTGGTACAGGTGCAGTGTGGTTGCTAAATTGTCTTCATCTGAATCCTGAGACCGACACCCCTTGCTTCTGTATTGATCTGAAATGACAGAGATACTAGCGGTCATACATGTCAAATAATCACGTATCTCATTTCCTAACATTTCTGCTGTCTTCTGCGCATCACTTTTATTCCTCGATGGAGAAGTCACCGGCATTCTCATTCACCTCCCCATTACTAGTTCATCGGGTGTGAGGTGGTGGTCCGACCCAGGCTGATTCCTTAATGCATATAATGCCAGGGGTAGGCAGTACAGCAATCCCTTCTTTATTGTCAATTTCAACTTTGCAATTCTCTTTTTGAGAAGACCGTTGAGTCTCTCACATATCTGTTCACTTGTGGGTGATAAGCAGGTGAAAAAGTATGTTTAATAGTCAATAATAAACTAATCTGCTCAAATAATTCATAAACATAATGGGGCCATTGTCAGATCTCAGCATCTCACATTCTCCCCATCTTGGAAATACTTTTTGTACTAAACACTTTGATGCACAAGTGGCATCAGGATGTGTGCATGGACCAGCTCCAATCCATCTCGAAAAGGGGCACACTAAGACAATCCTATACTTATAGCTACTACATACCTGCAGTATATCAACGTAGTCAATATGTAAATCTGAAAAGGACCGTTTGGTAGAGGAATTACTCCTCTGATTGTTCAGAGTGTGCGCCCAGCGGTAAACTTTTGACATACGATGAAATTTACTACATAAAATTCAGCGTGTTCTAACAGGTTCAGTACGAACCAGTCCTCCGCAATAGTTGTTGCAAGGCTTTCCCTAGTAACATGCGTGGATAGTGCGGCTGTTCAAGCACTAGTTTTAATAATGCTACTAGCATCAATGGCTTTCCAGTGCTGTCCTGCCACAGTGGGAGACAAAGAACATCCCCTCCTTTCCCACAATTCCTGCTCTTCTGTGGAGCACCACCTTGAATTTCCATCAACTGTGTTCTCGGCAAATGATTAAAACCTTCTTGCATTATCATAGCCATAGTCACCCCCCTCTTTACACTAGGAGTATCAAAACTTAAAACATCTGAAGAGTCTACAACCCTTTTGGCTTCTTCGTCCGCAGCTTTTTTTTGCGTGAACAAAAATCAGTTCTCTTAGTATGTGCTGTGCATTTAACTATAGCAATGGCTGCTGGGAGCTCTAGTTTCTTAATAAGCTTGTCCAATAATACTGGGTGTTGCACTGGAGTGCCGTCCGCTCGGTGGTAGCCTCTCCTTTACCAACGTGCTAGCCCTGCGTGCACGGTTGACATCACATAGGTGGAGTCACTATACACCGTCACCTCTTCCCCTTTGTATTTCTAAAGCGCGATGATAAGCGCGAAGAATTCTGCTGCCTGGGCCGAAAAATTAGATTGCAGCCTTATGCTTGCCACCATTTCAAACGCCCCAATTTCTCTGTATCTCACTACAGCTGAACCAGTCCGTCTTTCTCTATTATTTTGATTGATTTTCAATGACCCATCAATAAAGAGAATCACCCCTCTGGACAATGCGTTTTCATTTACACGCAGTATGTCATTAGATGACTGTTCATAGCTAGCACAATCATGCACATGTTCACATTCTGCCACGGGCTCAGCTACAAATGTGACAGGGTTCACTATCCTGCAAATGATTATCTTAATTGCAGGATTCGATATAACAACTTCACATGCAGATGCTCTTTGTAACATTAACGTACCCTTAGGTTTTTCAAAAATGGCAAACAAAGCATGCTCAACGAATAATGTCATGGAACACCCCCATCACTATGGTTGCAGATTTCTCAATTGGGAACACATCTGCAGCCAGCGATTGTTCGCAAGGAAAATGTCCTCTCATAACCGGATCTAAAATCTCACTATAATACGCCAGAGGTTCATACCCCAGGGTGGTCCTTTGTGTAAGCACTGCTGTCATAACTGTCCCATTTATGTGCTCAAATAAGAAAAACTCCACAGAATAATTAGGAATCCCTATAACTGGACCTGTACAATTGCTTTCTTTAATTCATCAAATCCTTCCTCCATCTCCTCAGTCCATTCGATAATATCCTTGTTTGCTTGTGCCTTCTTGAGAGCCTGCAAAAATGGTCTTGTGTGTGAACTATAATCAAATACCCATGCTCTAATATATTTGCATAATCCCAGAAACTGTTGCATCTGTTTTATCGTGTGCGGTTTTGTTGTTTTAATAATTGCCTCAGATCTTTCAGGCGTAAATTTGTTTCCCTCATGCGAGATTGATTGGCCTATGTATAACACCTCTTTTTGGCAATACTGTAGTTTCTCTTTGTCCACTTTATATGCCTTGTCTACTAGGATAATCATTAACTGAATCAAGTCTTCCCTGCACTCATCTTCTGTTGTGCTGCAAACTAAAATATCATCTACATATTGCAGTACAACACTTTTCCCTCTTAACTCAATATTGCCTAGGTCCATCTGGAGGACCCTATTAAAAATTGATGGAGATTCACAATACCCTTGAGGTAAATGAGTGCTTCTCAACTTAGTTTGATGAAAAGTAAATGACGTTAAGTCATGAGAGTCCTTATTCAACAGGATTGAGAAAAACTTATTTTTCAAGTCAATCACTGTGAAATATCATGCTTCAACAGGGATACTACATAATATCGTTGCAGGATTTGGAACTAGAGGACATTCTGCCTCTACAATCTGGTAAATGTGTCTGATGTCCTCTATTAAATGCCACAATCCACCTGTCTGTTTCATCACAGGGTACACTGCAGTATTGTACGGTTACTCTGACGTCACTAAGATACCCTGTTCCATTAATGCTGAAATAGTCTTAAAAATACCATAATCTGCCTCTCGAGACATGGGGTACTCTATTGCTTGACGTAAAATTGCTCCTGGCTTCAGTTTAATCTCCTACGCCCTTCAATAGGCCTACGTCATAGTGGCCTCTAGTCCACAATGAGGTTGATACTTTTTCTAAATCCTTGTCAAAATATTCTGGATGTTGCAGCACTATCATCATTCGCTGTGGGACCTCTCTTTTCTCTATTCTAATCCAATATGTAATATTCATCTCAAATATCAACTCATCTTCTGTTGGGTCATCTTCAAAAATATCTGTGACATCAGTCAATCTATACCCTTCCCCAATGGCAATCACTGTTCTCCATGGTCTGCCCTTATTCCATCCTTCCAGCATTGCCAATTCCCCTCATAGTATGGCTGCAACTAATTCTAGAGGAATGACTCATCCCCCCTCTTCGTCCATAGGTATCTGTGGTCTAAACAAAAACTCATCAGGTATTCTCATAGTCTTTCCCACTAAGCCGTGCAACCATGTTAACAGAATGCGTATCCCATACAGAAAAACTTCAGGTTCGAGTGGCACACCTCGCAGAGCCATATGTCCTGTAAATGCCATAATACATTCACCCACGTTTAAATAGTGTATCACAGGAGTGGAGCATACTATGCCATCATCAGTAAACGTCATGTTAAGCTTTGTCATTAAATCTCACCCCGGAATATTAACTGGTGTCTGCCGTGAATACAATAAAGGCACAGACATGTCACATTCTCTCACAAAGATTGGCTATTCATCAATAAAAGGAACTCTACTTGTAGCTCCAGAGAAACCTTGTGCATTCATGGCATTTCCTGACATTGGATATTTGCCCTCACGTATACAGGAGAGAATTGCACCAGTGTCTACTAAAAAAGAAAAGGAATTGCCTCCTGTTGTTACATCAACCCTTGGTTCCTCTTGGGGGTCTGGTGTTACCGATAGTACTGAACATATTAAGTCGCCCTGTGAGTTGTCCTATTGTGGATATATGCCCATACCAGTACCTGTGAAAGGACTCCCCCCCATCACAGTGGCACTCCCCACTCTAGGTGTCATTAACTGCCCTGTGTTTGTGTTCTGCTGTATTTGTATGGGTGCTTCTTGTGACTGTCCTTGCGGCGGACTCAATGGTGCTTGCTGTAATTGCTGTGGTTGTTGTAATTGCAGCGTTTACGGTTGATACACTGTCTGATCTTGTGCAAACCCGTTCCTAGCCTGTGGGCTATACGCCGGAGGGTAAACTGTCCCCCTCTTGAGAATTTTCTATTCTGTACATTCCTTAACAGTTGCTTTCCCCATCTGATTGGCATTGTACGATCGGACCAAAATAAAAGGTCCGACCGTGTGGTATAGTGAGCGGGGTGTTGCAGGGGACACCCCCGTAGCACACCCGCAAAAAAAAAAAAACAAAAACGGTGGCTGCAGGGGTTTCCCCCGCAACCCCCCGCTCACTATACTTTATAGTATAGTGAGCGGGGGGTTGAGGGGGAAACCCCTGAAGCCCCCGTAGTATGTAAGTGTGTTTGCATTAGAAAGGTGCAAACTTTTGGTAGTTTGCACCTTTCTCATGCAAACTTTCCGGCTGCGGCAAAATCAGCCACGGTCGGATCACTTACAATCATTTGATTTCCGTGCTGACCAAAGTAATAGGAAGGTACCATGATAAGTTCAAAGTCAAAACAGACCAACTGAGCTTCGCTTTTGTTCAGCATGACATCTTGCATCAGTTTTTGCTCCGGCAAGCAATGCACGAGCTGGTGATTTATCGAAGCCATACTCCAAATCAGATCATTGTTCACCTTTTTTGTTACTTCTATCAAAATGCATGGTGGAATTGATATCTTTTTTTGCCAAGGACCATAGAGGGATTGTAAACTGGAGAATCATCTCACTATTCTTTTTTCTCCCAGTTTAAGTGCTCCAGAGGAAATGGTGTCATAAACTCACCAGTAATCAGAGGGATTCATTTGTAACTCCATACTCAGTGCACAGGTGGTATTGATGTCCTATCACGACTGCTAATTTACATCTTTATGTGGTTGATTGACCCATGCTTGATGTAAATAAAAGTCATATAGTTCACTCAGTGCACAGGTGGTATTGATGTTCTATCATGACTGCTAATTTACATCTTTATGTGGTTGATTGACCCATGCTTGATGTAAATAAAAGCCATATAGTTCATACTGGGGTGAGTATGGGGCAAGATTATGTAGTGCATGGGGGGTAGTCAGTATCCCCAGCACATCAGCAATCTAGGATGAAACATCTCCTCACCAGAAACAAAGGGACCCCAAGACAGGCAATATAAGGACCCCTGAACAGGCACACTTACCTACTGTGCCTTCCTCCTCCTCTGCACAGGCTCCCTTGCCTACTGTGCTTTCCTCCACATCTGCACAGGCACCCTTGCCCTGCTTCACTATCCCAGCTCCCGTGTCGGCCTTGGCCCCTCCGCCATCATCCACTATCCCGCTGACTCTCTTGCCACCCCCGGGGGGGACCACCATCCCCTTCACCCCCTGCAGAAGACCTTCAAAGATGGCAAGTTGCTCCATAGTGCCATGCTTAACTCTCGCTCGGCTGTTTTTTTTATTTTTACATTTTTAAAGCGCTCACACAGCCCGCGGGCATGGAGGTGCTGTTACAGGAATTGTTTGTATTTTTAGGGTTTTTTTCTGTTGCGTAATTGTTTTTTTGTCTTAGTTGCGTATTTATAATGCGCTTAAACACCCAGAGGTTTCTAAGCGCGGCCCCAGGGATCGAACCTGTGTTGCTTCGTGACGTATTTCTTCCAAGGAACGCACATTGCTGCTGAGCTATCCTTCCGGGCTGTCAAACACTCATCTGACATCTTCTAAAATCTTCAATGCATGGATCCTGATATGCTCGCCATCATAGAGACATGGTTCAAGGACAGCTCTGTCACAAGCTTTCTCACACTCCTTCCTGAAGGATACAAGATCCTCTATGTGCCCAGGCCCAAGAGTTCAGGAGGGGGAGTGGTGTTGGTCTTCCCAGAATGGATACCTGTGTCTATCATCCCCACTCAGGCCTACTCCTCCTTCAAATACCTAGTCTGCAGGATCTCACTCTCTCCTAAATCGCCCCTTCAAATGGACACCTTCTATCGGCCACCATGACAATCCACTCTCTTCCTCTCAGAATGGGCTGACCTGGCCTCCTCTCTACTCTCCTTCTCCTCTCAACTCCTTCTGCTGGGTGACCTCAACAACATCCATCAGCACTCTCCTGAATCCTCAGGACCTTTCTGCAACCTGTGTAATTCTCTCTCCCTCTCTATCTTACCTTATGGCTCCACTCACACAGCAGGCCACACTTTGGATGCGCTCACCTCTACCGAAATCCCTCCCTGTGCCCCTCTCACTACCTGTCTCTCTTGGACTGACCACTCTCTTCTCTCCTCACACTTGAAACTATCCTCTCCCCTTGCATAAGCACACCCGGTGCAGCCACCCACTTTCAATATCACCAGACCCATGAAAAAGGTTACAGCTGCTGCCTTTGCCTCCACCTACTCTCTGCCCCCTACTCCTGCAACTGAAGCCCACCCTGACACTGCCCTCGATAATTTCAATCTCTCTATCTGTAACACCCTTGATACTCTTGCTCCTGTCATAAGGGTCCGACTGAAGCATTCCAAAAAGTGCAACTCTTGGTACAACTCTGATCTGTCTGCGGTTAAACGCAAGTGTAGGGCAGCTGAGCGGAAATGGAATGCGTCAGCAGGACCCTATGAAGAACTGGCCTGCCCCCTCCTTCAAAAGCAATATCGACACTGCATCCACACCTAGAAAAGAGTCTTTATTCAAACCTGAATCTCCACGGCATCAAACAAAATGGCCAAACTTTTCAAAGTCTGCAAGGAACTGGCCAATCCTGCCGCAGCCTCTTCTTTTGTCACACCCACCCAGGACCTTTGCTCGGTGCTGGCTGCACACTTCACAGCAAAAACCCAAGACATCCTTTCCTCTCTCACTTCCACACCACTTCATACACCAACACTTCGGGAGCCTCCCTTGGCTCCTCCACCACTTCTCCTCTCTTCTTTCACTCCCATCACACCTGATGAGCTCACAAGACAAGTCCGGTCTATGAAGGTCTCATACAAACAGGTGGACCCTTGCCTCTCCAAAACCATTAAGGGCAACATTGACTCTCACGCTCCAGCCTTGGCTGATCTCTGCAACCTCTCTTTTGCCACTGGAGTTTTCCCAATATCTTTTAAGCACTCCCTTGGCCACCCTCTGCTCAAGAAACCCTCTGCTGACCCCTCCATTCTGGCAAACTATCGCCCCATCTCTATCACCCCTTTCCTGGGCAAACTCCTTGAGAAACTGGCAATCTCTCGGCTTAGCCTCCACACTGAATCTGATGGTTGCCTCCATGACCATAAGTCTGGCATTAGATATTGATATTGATATTTTTTTCTATTGCGCTCGTACAAAAGTGTTTCAAGGCAAGGGAGGGGGCAACAGGGGAGAACATAACAACAATCGTACTAGGCCCAGTGACATTGAAAACACGCAAGTGCATGGTAGAGAGGGAGGGGAAAAGTGCATGGAAGGGGAGAGAAGTGGAAAGTGCAGAGCAAAGTAGAAACATATACATAATAATGAATAAATATATAATAAAGGCAATAAACAGTGGTAGTGCAGCCAGCATTTGGCAAGTTCTGGGTTTAAGGCAGCAGCCAGGGTATGTCTGATAAGTGCAGGAAGAAAAAAGGGGGGGGCTTTATGGGTACAGATACAGACTGCAGTGCAAGGGGTGGCTCGGAGGCAGTGCGGGAGAGAGGCATGGTGGGCAGGTACCTGGGCCCGGAGGACAGAGGGTGGCCAGGTGCACAGTGCCAAGAGAGAACAGATCAGCAGGGGAGAGGGAGAGCGAAGGCATTAGCAAAGAGGAAGGTCTTGAGGTGCTTCCGGAACTGGAGATGTTTCTCCTCATGTTTTAGAGTGGCAGGGAGGCTGTTCCACAGTGAGGCCCCAGCCGAAGACAGAGATCTACCCCCAGCTCGTTTCTTTGAAAAACGACTGACCCTGAGGGAGTTAGAGGTGGAGGAGTGAAGAGTTTGAGAGGGGAGGTATTTGTGAGGGATAGCTGAAGGTATTTTGGACCCAGGCCCCAAAAGCCTTGTGGACATTGCAGAGGGTTTTGAATGTAATCCTTGCATCCACTGGGAGTCAATGGAGAGATTTCAGAGCTGGAGAGATACGATCCGGGGCTTGAGACCAAGGACCGGTCTTGCAGTCCGGTTCAGGATTAGCTGAAGAGGGCAGAGAGTAGAGGCAGGTAGATTTAGAAAGAGGCTGTTACAATAGTACAACCTAGAGAGAACCAGAGCTTGGGAGACCATGAGCTTATGGGGGAAGAAGAGGAAAGGCAGAGTACATCTGAGGAGGTGCAGTAGGAAGTTTGACTTTTTAGAGACATCAGAGATGTGTGCGGAGAAGGAATGTGCGGAGTCAAAGATGACCCTTAGGTTCTTAGCCTCACAGGTGGGGGTAGGAGGAGGGCCGAGGGAAGCCGGCCAGAGAGTGAGGGGAAAGGATGATGAAGGTGTGCCGATGAGCAGGATCTCCATCTTGCTGGCATTCAGACAAAGATCATTGGCGGCACACCAATCTTGAATGGCATTCGGCAATCAGAGATGAGAGAGGGAGAGGAGGTGGCAGAGGGCAGCCTGAAAATGAGTTGTGTCATTAGCGTAGCACTTGAAATTTGGGCAGAAAATGGCAATGCAGTGGGAAGAGTTGCCAGGTATTGGTTGAAAAGCCAGGGCAAGAGGCTAGACCCCTGGGGGGATTCTTGAGAAGAGGATGTGTTAGGGAGAATTCTCTGTTTAGGCTGAATTTCCTAACCTAGTGAGTGCCCCAGCAGCTTTGCTGGATTTTTGGGGTTTATTTTTTTCTCCTGCCAAAAGTGAGACTCTTTTACCCTCACTCTTGGACATGATTTGAGTGTGTTTCTTTGAATCTAGAAGTGTTTAATGAGCTATGGGGTCTTTTACTCCATAGGGTTTCATGTGTTTGTGTGATGCGTGTTACACAGCACCCTCAGTGCAGTGACACAGGGGTGTCTTAGTGACCCCCCAGTATAGACTCCATACCCTGGGACTGACTATTGTCTCCCAGGGCATGTAAAGTCACCATTGACTTTACTAGTCTTAAATTCTGAACAGAACCAGTACAAACCATCATATTGTGGACGTCATGGCTGGGGCAATTCGATTGCCCCAGGGTCTGTTAGTCGAGGGGGCACGTCTCCATCCCCCCTGATCGAGTTTTGGCTGGTGGCAGTGGATACTACTTTTTATATTCAACCGCAAATATTTTCCTATGGGATTTCCCATTGTTTAGGCTACTATCTTTATTTAATTATTTACGGTAGCCTCGAACATACCGCCGGTTTATTTAATTAATATTAATTCTCTGGTTGGTCTTTTTTGCCAAAACTTGATTCTAAAATGGCGTTTCTGTTCTCTTCTGTGACTCCAACCCAAGTCGAGCCCTTTGTTCCACTTTTTGGCAGGCTTCTCCACAGAAGCCCTCCAAAGTGGTGCCACTCTCTCTGGGGTACTTAGGAGGGGTGGAGGGGAATTTAGGCACCCTGGACTGAGTTGCCTAGGCAACTCAAGTCGCACTCCTTCCTGATTGGCCCAAGTGGTGAGCCTGCCGGCTCACCACTTATCATATTTTAGTGACAGCTAGGCTGAGTGAATGGGGGTTTGCTGCATAAAAGCAGGGCTTTGGGGACTGGAACTTCAGAAGTCGCCACAGGACCTAAGAATCTGACGAGGGAGAAGCTGAGCCGACCTGCCCCGACACCACCACTGGTGGAGCCCTGCTGGACCGCCTCACCACTTTTCCCAATGACAGAGGAGATCTCCCGCCGGAGAGTCTTCTTCCTTTGACTGGTGGGGATAACCAGTTTCACCGTCTTTTCGATTTCCTGACGTACCTCGTGGCCGCCTTGCCCGTGCCAAGCACCCCGGCAACCGGGATACCACGTTTTACCACGACCGCGAAACCAAGGTACCACCTTTAACCGGAAAACTCTGCGGCTGGTTTCTTCCCTGGTAGTGCAACGACCTTCATCTTTCCTCCAATTTGAGATCTTCATTTCCCCTGGACGACGATGCAACTTGTACCCACTACCAGGAACAACTGCCACCGCTGGAGGATCCTTCCCACTTAAGGTAACATGTCCCGCCTGGCTTCCCTTGCTACCGACTGTACGGGGTAGATTTAGCCCCCGGCTTTCGAACCAGGGTTAGCCTGGGACACCTTGGCTAAACTTTTCTAAGCCTCTCTAAACTCTTCTTGAACCCTCTGCAAGACTTTCTAAGCCTAGTGTAACTGTGTGATCTTGGGCTCATTTGTGCTCTGCTCCCTCTACGAGTGGGCCCAGCCTTTGGACTTTGGCTCACCAGTGACTTTTTGCTCTCTGCCTTGGTAACAGTGTTCCTGGATCATAGAGTGGTGTACCTCTTCATCTTCTCTCTTTTTCCCTCCCTTTCTCACAAACTATTTAGAGTGCAATCTAGTTAAGCGCTCACCTCTGTATGAAAATAAGTGGTGTTTTACTGTGATTTATCTGATAAGGAAAAAGGGGTGTATATATTACAATAGTAACTGTGTTTAGAATAGTTTACAATAAGAGTGCTGGAGTGTTTCAACTGTGTGTTTTTAAATAAATAATTATATACTTTGATACCAAAGCTCTGGTCAGTGTTTGCTTGTATTATTGTATCTAAGTGCCTATTGAGTATACTTTGCATACTGCCTAACTCTTCTTGAGGGAAGTCTGACTGCTCAGCCACAGCCACCAGGTAAATCTGGGTGGTACTGACTGCTACCAAGTGGGTTTACTGCCAACACCTGTAGTCTTAAATCTTTTGCAGTGGTCCCTAAGGGAACTGCACAGGTTTCTGCCTAACACTGGTGTACAGCGGTGGGATTTGTATTGAGTATACACTTTAGAGTGCTTTAGGATACCTTAGTACAACTAACCACAAAGCTTAGCACTGAAAAAGTAATCTTTCTAACATCTCAACTATGGAAACTTATAGTCAAGAGTGCCTTGCTACAAAAACTGCTGATTGTTTAAGAGTATTGTGTAAGCATAAGAACCTCCTGACTAAAGGCAAGAAAATGGAGTTAATAGAAAGGTTGTTAGCTAACCAAAGTCTGGATGATGGGTCTGAGGAACCTAACATGCCAGAAAATGTAGATAACAGTATAGAAATTGATATTGATCAAAATGTTGATAATCCTGAGGAAGAGTCAGAAGAGGAGGGAGAGGCTGCTGTGACTGTCCCTCCTAGGCCTCTCTCTGCTCTACCTGCTGTACCTACTGGGCCTTTACCAAGTCCCACACTAAGTCCTCAATATCTTGAATTAGAGAAAAATGAAACTTGAACTAGAGTTCAAGAGACTGAATACTTTGGCTGAACAGAGACATCAGGAAATGAATCAAGAACTAAGGCTAAGGGAAATGGAGCTCAAGCATGAGCTAGAAATGAAGAAATTATCTGTCGAAAATGCTTCTCTCTCTGACTCCTCTAGAAGTTCCAGTCCCAAAAGACCCCCAGATGCCTAAAGAATTGATTGGTATGTATGAGCCTAAGTTGGATGTGTTGGATTGGTTGTCTCTGTTTGAATATAATCATGGGCTCCAGAACATCACAGGAAATGACTTACTCACCTGGTTGTTCTCTAGGCTTCCCCCTGTTGCAACTGATGTGGTAATGGAGTTGGGGGAGGAGGATTGGAAAGAGTATGAATGTGTAAAACTAGCTTTGATAACTAGGTTTGGGAAGACCCCTTCCCAGTATCCTAAGAGGTTTAGAACCCTCAAAAAGCATGATGGTACCCCTTGGGCTACCTGGGTGAGTGAAGGGTTGAGAAACTTAGAGGGATGGATTAAGGGTTACAAAGTGAACACTTATGAAGGTATGAAGAATCTTTTTATGTTGGAGTCAATTTATGATGCCTGCTCTCCTGAGCTCAGACGGCACTTGGCTGATTCAAAGGAATTAGATTCCCGAAAGCTAGCTAAGGCTGCTGACTTGTGGGTTGCCAACAGGGCCACTCACAAGGATTCTGGGGTAACTCAGAAAAAGGATGAGGGGAAACAGCCTAAAAAGGACTCCAAAGAGAATTCTAATACTGCAAATTCCAAAGAGGGCCCCAAACAAAACCAGAAGGGTAAGCCACCAGGGAAACCACAGCAGAGTAGTGTCTCCTCTGGTGCCAAACCAGAGGGAGGTCAGAACAAGCCTCCATTCCAGAAGGCATTTGGTAAATGCTTTACTTGTGGCTCTACTGACCATGTGAAAGGAGATCCCAGATGCAAGGGTAAACCTTGAGGGATCCAACTTGCCTCCTTAGCCTTCGCTCCAGAAGAGGAAGTCCCTATGGCAAGTGGAAACTTTCTACTGCTGGCTGATGAACCCATTGGAGTCTCAGCCAGTGTTTCTTTAGTCTCTCTGGGGTTGTGGGAACAACAGAATTTAGATGTGTATAATTCTATCCCAGATAATACTAAAGAGTATTATAAAGACAGTGTCCAGGTGAATGGTCAGGAGACTCCTGCCATTAGAGACACTGGGGCCAGCATAACTGTGGTGGATGAATCATTTTTCAAGGCAGAGGATGTTGCTAAGGCACCCAAATGTCTCACCAAGTTAGCTGGAGGGCCTGTGCAGATGTGTCCCCAGTTACCAGTTCTCATCCAGTGTAATGACATGGCTGTAAAAATAGCTGTCAGTGTACAATGTGAAGTGCCAGGTAGGGTTCTGTTCGGTAATGACCTAAAAGCTCTTGGAGTTGTGTCACATACCCCCAGACCACCTAGTAAAAGGTTACAGGAGCTCACAAAACCTGCAAGAGAGAAAACCCTGAGAGGGTTATCTCAGGAGATGATGACAGAGATCACTCCTTTACCACTGGAGCAGCTCACTGCAGTAACTTCCAGATCAGGAGCAAAGGGGCAACCCAAGACTCCTAGGAAGAAGTCAGCAGCAAGCACTCCTGTGCTTCCAACACTTACACCTGTAACTCCACCGCCAGCTGAGGCTGAGAGGGAGGTACAACCCTGTATAGTTTAACTAGAATCTGAGGAAGAGCTAGTGGGAGGCCAAGAACTTATTGGAGATCTAGACCCTGAGGACCATCCTGAGCTGCAGTCTTTACTGGCAGAAGGTGGACCCAGCAGGGCAGCTTTCCGTAAGGGGAAAAGAGAATGTCCAACTCTGGAGGGTCTCCGCCAACAGGCAGCTCCTCAGGCTGATGGGCAAGAGCCTGGGAAGTATAGGTTGCACTGGGAAGATGGCCTCTTCTACAGTGAACCAACTGAGTCTGAACCTGGAGACTACAAACGCCTTGTAGTACCTCAAGAAAACAGACAACAGTTCTTTCACTTAGCCCACGAGATTCCTTTGGCTGGTCACTTGGGTTTCAAGAAGACCAAGGAAAGGCTCTCACTCTACTTCTACTGGCCAAAAATGGGGGCCGAAGTAGATAAGTTCTGCAAGAGCTGCCATACCTGCCAAACTTCTGGTAAGGTTGGCGCCAAGAATGTGGCACCATTAGTGCCTCTCCCAGTTGTGGGAGTCCCATTTGAGAGGGTAGGGATTGACATTGTTGGTCCCCTTGATCCCCCTACCTCCTCAGGCAACAGGTTTGTCCTTGTTGTAGTAGACCATGCTACTAGATGCCCTGAGGCAATACCTATGAGAACTGTTACAGCTCCGGCTGTGGCTAAGGCCCTCCTTGGTATTTTTACCAGGGTTGGGTTTCCTAAGGAAGTCATATCCGACAGGGGGTCAAACTTTATGTCCCACTACATGAAAGCCATGTGGAAAACCTGTGGAGATACTTACAAGTTCTCAACCGCCTACCACCCCCAAACCAATGGGCTGGTGGAAAGATTTAACAGAACCATGAAGAGCATGATAGGTGCTTTAGAGGAACTTCTGAAAAGAAAGTGGGACCTTCTACTGCCATGCCTTCTCTTTGTTTATAGAGAAGTCCCTCAGGAGGGAGTAGGTTATTCTCCCTTTGAACTTCTCTATGGCCATCCGGTCAGAGGTCCATTGGCCCTGATTAAGGAGGGGTTGGAAGGTGCTCCTCCCCTCAAGCCAGTCAGAGTGACTGAATATGTGATAGGTCTCCGAAGGAGAATGTCACACATGATGGCAGAAGCTAGTGATAACCTGAAAGCTGGACAAGCTTTGGTCAAGCATTGGCATGATCAAAAGGCTAACATGGTTGAGTTCACTCAAGACCAGCTACTTCTCGTTATGCTCCCAACAAGGCAGAGGGCCTTGCAAGACAAATGGATGGGACCCTTCAAAGTTGTGGGAAAACTTGGAGAGGTCAACTATCTGGTGGATCTGGGCAGAACCAGGGAAGCTCCTAGAGTCTTCCACACCAACCGACTGAAAGCGTACATCTCCAGACCTGAAGTAGGCGCCTTGCTCCTAGCTTCAGCAGCAGAGGAAGAAGAGAGTGAGTCTCTCCCTGATCTCCTCAGAGGTGTACCTTTAGATGAAAAAATTGAAGGAGTCAATCTCTCTTCAGATCTGACACCTGAGCAACAAGAGGAGTGCAAAGCTATGTTAAATCAGTTTGCCTCCCTGTTCTCACTCTCACCAGGCTTGACCCCTTGGGGACAGCACGAGATACTCACTGGTGACTGTCTGCCAGTCAAAAGCAGAGGATACTGAATGTCAGAAAATGTGAGAACCCATATTAAGGGGGAGGTCAAGAAGATGCTTGATCTTGGGGTAATAGAACCCTCTACTAGTCCATGGTCTAGCCCAGTGGTGTTAGTACCAAAGGCAGGATCCAAAGACTTGAGATTCTGTGTGGACTATAGAGCTCGTAATGCAGTCACCAAGACTGATACCCACCCTTTACCTAGGACAGATGAGTTGGTGGATAAACTTGGTGCAGCCAAGTACCTCAGCACATTTGACCTTACGTCAGGCTATTGGCAAATAGCCTTGACAGACCATGCCAAAGAGAAAACTGCATTTTCCATCCCAGTTGGCTTGTACCAGTTTAAGGTCATGCCTTTTGGATTAAAAAATGTACCTGCTACATTCCAAAGGATGGTAAAACAAGTTCTGGCTGGGATGGAGTACATCTGCATGGCATACTTGGATGACATTGCAGTCTTCAGCCACTCCTGGGAAGATCATGTGAACCACTTAGGACATGTTTTGCAGGCTCTTGGACAGGCCAATTTGACTATCAAGGCAAGTAAATGCCAGATAGGTCAAAGTAAGGTGGTCTACCTTGGGCATGAGGTAGGAGGTGGAGAAATAAGGCCTTTGCTTAGCAAGATTGAAGCTGTGCAAAATTGGGCAACACCTACTACTCAAACCCAAGTGAGAGCCTTCCTAGGCCTCACTGGGTATTACAGGAATTTCATTGAGAACTATGGGACTATAGCTTCTCCACTGAATGTAATCTCCTCTCCAAAATTCCCAAAAAAGGTCAAATGGAATGAGGAGTGCAATCAGGCCTTTGAAAAACAGAAGAAAGCTCTTTGCCAAGTTCCAGTATTGCGAGCTCCTGACTACCACCAAACTTTCATTGTACAAACTGATGCTTCCAATGTAGGTATAGGTGCAGTTCTAAGCCAACTGGATGAGAAGGGTAGAGAGAACCCCATTTGCTTCATCAGCCGTAAACTGAAGGATCCTGAGACAAGGTGGGCAACAATAGAAAGAGAATGCTTTGCTATTGTGTGGGCACTGAAGAAGTTTAGGCCATACTTGTATGGTTCTACTTTTGTCATTCAGACTGACCACCAACCCTTGAGATGGTTAATGCAAATGAAGAGAGAAAATCCAAAACTATTGAGATGGTCAATCTGCCTGCAAGGGTTTGATTTCTCCATTGAGCACAGGTCAGGGTGTCACCATCAAAATGCTGATGGACTCTCTAGGATGTAAGTCAGCGACTAGAGGTATGAGGTTCATCCAGGAGTGGATTAACTCCTCCTGTCCCTTAGTCTGGGGGGGGGGGGGCGAGTGTTAGGGAGAATTCTCTGTTTAAGCTGAATTTCCTAACCTAGTGAGCCCCCCAGCAGCTTTGCTGGATTTTTGGGGTATTTTTTTTTCTCCTGCCAAAAGTGAGACTCTTTTACCCTCACTCTTGGACATGATTTGAGTGTGTTTCTTTGAATCTAGAAGTGTTTAATGGGCTATGGGGTCTTTTACTCCATAGGGTTTCATGTGTTTTTGTGATGTGTGTTACACAGCACCCTCAGTGCAGTGACACAGGGGTGTCTTAGTGACCCCCCAGTATAGACTCCATACCCTGGGACTGACTACTGTCTCCCAGGGCATGTAAAGTCACCATTGACTTTACTAGTCTTAAATTCTGAACAGAACCAGTACAAACCATCATATTGTGGACGTACTGGCTGGGGCAATTCGATTGCCCCAGGGTCTGTTAGTCGAGGGGGCACGTCTCCGTCCCCCCTGATCGAGTTTTGGCCTGTGGCAGTGGATACTACTTTTTATATTCAACCGCGAATATTTTCCTATGGGATTTCCCATTGTTTTAGGCTACCATCTTTATTTAATTATTTACGGTAGCCTCGAACATACCGCCGGTTTATTTAATTAATATTAATTCTCCGGTTGGTCTTTTTTGCCAAAACCTGATTCTAAAATGGCGTTTCTGTTCTCTTCTGTGACTCCAACCCAAGTCGAGCCCTTTGTTCCACTTTTTGGCGGGCTTCTGCACAGAAGCCCTCCAAAGTGGTGCCACTCTGTCTGGGGTACTTAGGAGGGGTGGAGGGGAATTTAGGCACCCTGGACTGAGTTGCCTAGGCAACTCAAATCGCACTCCATCCTGATTGGCCCAAGTGGTGAGCCGGCCGGCTCACCACTTAGCATGTTTGAGTGACAGCTAGGCTGAGTGAATGGGGGTTTGCTGCATAAAAACAGGGCTTTGGGGACTGGAAATTCAGAAGTCGCCACAGGACCTAAGAATCCGACGGGGGAGAAGCTGAGCCGACCTGCCATGACACCACCACCGGTGGAGGCCTGCTGGACCGCCTCACCACTTTTCCCAACGACAGAGGAGATCTCCCGCCGGAGAGTCTTCTTCCTTTGACTGGTGGGGATAACCAGTTTCACCGTCTTTTCGCTTTGCCAACGTACCTCGTGGCTGCCTTGCCCATGCCAAGGACCCCGGCAACCGGGATACCACGTTTTACCACGACCGCGAAACCAAGGTACCACCTTTAACCGGAAAACTCTGTGGCTGGTTTCTTCCCTGGTAGTGCAACAACCTTCATCTTTCCTCCAAGTCGAGATCTTCTCTTCTCCTGGACGACGACGCAACTTGCACCCACTACCAGGAACAACTGCCACCGCTGGAGGATCCTTCCCACTTAAGGTACCGTGTCCCGCCTGGCTTCCCTTGCTACCGACTGTATGGGGTAGATTTAGCCCCCGGCTTTCGAACCTGGGTTACCCTGGGACACCTTGGCTAAACTTTTCTAAGCTTCTCTAAACTCTTCTTGAACCCTCTGCAAGACTTTCTAAGCCTAGTGTAACTGTGTGATCTTGGGCGCATTTGCGCTCTGCTCCCTCTAAGAGTGGGCCCAGCCTTTGGACTTTGGCTCACCAGTGACTTTTTGCTCTCTGCCTTGCTAACAGTGTTCCTGGATCATAGAGTGGTGTACCTCTTCATCTTCTGTCTTTTCCCTCCCTTTCTCACAAACTTATTAGAGTGCAATCTAGTTAAGCGCTCACCTCTGTAT
Source organism: Ambystoma mexicanum (assembly GCF_040938575.1). Lineage (NCBI taxonomy): Eukaryota > Metazoa > Chordata > Amphibia > Caudata > Ambystomatidae > Ambystoma > Ambystoma mexicanum. Next base: position 1,195,646,085 of record NC_090921.1, on the reverse strand, counting down.
GAAAATAAGTGGTGTTTTACTGTGATTTATCTGATAGGGAAAAAGGGGTGTATATATTACAATAGTAACTGTGTTTAGAATATTTTACAATAAGAGTGCTGGAGTGTTTGAACTGTGGGTTTTTAAATAAATAATTATGTACTTTGATACCAAAGCTCTGGTCAGTGTTTGCTTGTATTATTGTATCTGAGTGCCTATTGAGTATACTTTGCATACTGCCTAACTCTTCTTGAGGGAAGTCTGACTGCTCAGCCACAGCTACCAGGTAAATCTGGGTGGTACAGACTGCTACCAAGTGGGTTTACTGCCAACACCTGTAGTCTTAAATCTTTTGCAGTGGTCCCTAAGGGAACTGCACAGGTTTCTGCCTAACAGGATGCACAATGGAGTGCTTCAGAGGGCAGGGGAAGGATCCCGAGGCAAAGGAGTGGTTGCAAAAATCAGCTAGGGCCGGAGCAAGGGTGTCAATGTGGTCCTTGATGGTTTTAGAGGAACATGGATGAACCTGTTTTGACGAGGCTTCCATAGATCGGACTTGTCTAGGGACCTCATCAGTGGAGAAAAGAGGAAAGGACGAGAAGGAGGGTGGAGGAGTGGCTGAAGGAGGGTCAGCAAGCACAGACGGAGAGGGGAGAGGAGGGGAAAGGGTGGAGAGGGTAGACAGAATGTCCTGGGTTTTTTAGATACAGTGAGAGGCAAGGGCAGTGCAAAGAGCCTGGGAGGCAACAGGAGGGGTAGAGACTGCAGCATGGTTGGCCAGCTCCTTGCAGATTTTAAAGAGTTTGTCCTCTATGAGAGCATCCAGAGGCATGGAAACTGCTCACCTGAACACCCGTGAAGACCTGCTCTCAAATCTTGACATTAACATTCCCTCTGTCCTCATTCTTCTTGACCTCTCCTCTGCCTTTGAAATGGTAAACCACAACATCCGATCGCACATCTCTATGACACCTTGGGAATCACAGGACAGGCTCTGGCGTGGTTAACCTCCAACCTTTCCGACTGCCTATCCCAGGTGGAACTTGGGTCCTTTCTGTCTACTATCACTCTTTCAATCGGCGGCTTTGCCCAGGGTTCTAACCTATCCCCCTGCTTCTTCAACATCTGCATGGCTGCCCTAGTACGTGTGATTGCCACTTGCATCTCTAACTTCCAGTGTTATGGGTATGACATGCAACTCTCCTTTAGGCTACCCTCAGCCACCTCCTCTACCTCGCTGATTTCTGACTGTCCGCAAATCAGTCATGGTGTACTGCAAACAACTTCTGCCTCAACGCCAGTAAGACTGAGATTGGGCACATTGGGACTGCTGCTCCCGCTTACCCACTTTCACTCTGGCCGACCTCCCTTGGCCCTGCACCCGCACTCACCTGCAAGGCAACATATCTTGGAGTCATCTCCGACTCCACTCTCCTTCTCCACTAACATTTCTGACATCTCTAAAAAGTTCAACTACCAGCTGCACCTCCTCAGAGGTACTCATCCTTTTCTCACCTTCGTCCAGTGGCTCACTGTCTCCAGAGCTCTGGTTCTGTCTAGGCTGGACTACTGAAACAGCCTCTTTCTCAACCTCCATGCCTTTGCTTTGCGCCCTCTGCAACTCATCCAGAAAAGAATCGCAAGACTTATCCTTGGCCTCAAGCCCAGGGACCACATCTCTCCAGTGTGAAATACCCTACTGGCTCCCTGTTGCTGCAAGGATCAAGTTTAAGACACTCTGCATTGTCCACAAGGCTTTCTGGGGCCTGGGACCTACCTATCTGCAAAACCTACATAAATACTGTATCTTCAGAGCCCTCTGCTCATCTACCTCCAACCTTCTCCGAGTGAGCCGGTTCTCCAAGCACAGATTTGGAGGGAGATCATTATCCTCAGCTGGGGCCTCACTCTGGAATAGGCTCCCTGTTGTCCTCCATTTTAAGCCTGATCTCCTTAAGTTCCGGAAACTCCCTAAGAGATTCCTCTTCTCCTCTTCATTCTCTCTCCCTCTACCCTGCTAACCTCTCTCTACTCACTATCCCTCTCTCCCTCCTTTTCCACACAGCTTGTCCGACTGACCGCTCGGTGTACCTCACATCTAATTGGTATTGTACGATCGGACCGAAGAAAAAGGTCCGAACGTGTGGTATAGTGAGAGGTGTGTTGCAGGGGACACCCCCGCAGCACACCCGCAAAAAAACCCCAAAAACGGTGGCTGCAGGGGTTTGCCCCGCAGCCCCCCGCTCACTATACTTTATAGTATAGTGAGCGGGGGGCTGCGGGGCAAACCCCTGCAGCCCCCGTAGTATGTAAGTGTGTTTGCATGAGAAAGGTGCAAAGTTTTGGTAGTTCACACCTTTCTCATGCAAACTTTTCCAGCTGCGGCAAAATCAGCCGCGGTCGGATCACTTAGAATCATTTGATATCCGTGCTGACCAAAGTAATAGGAAGGTACCATGATAAGTTCAAAGTCAAAACAGACCAATTGAGCTTCGCTTTTTGTTCAGCATGGCATCTTGCATCAGCTTTTGCTCCGGCAAGCAATGCACGAGCTGGTGATTTATCGAAGTCGTACTCCAAATCAGATCATTGTTCACCTTTTTCGTTACTTCTATCAAAATGCATGGTGGAATTGATATCTTTATTTGCCAAGAAGCATAGAGGGATTGTAAACTGGATAATCATCTCACTATTCTTTTCTCTCCCATTTTAAGTGCTCCAGAGGAAAGGGTGTCATAAACTCACCAGTAATAAGAAGGATTCATTTGTAACTCCAGACTCAGTGCACGGGTGGTATTGATGTCCTATCATGACTTCTAATTTACATCTTTATGTGGTTGATTGACCCATGCTTGATGTAAATAAAAGTCATATAGTTCATACTGGAGTGAGTATGGGGCAAGATTATGTAGTGCATGGGGGGTAGTCAGTATCCCCAGCACATCAGCAATCTAGGATGAAACATCTCCTCACCAGAAACAAAGGGACCTCAAGACAGGCAATATAAGGACCACTGAACAGGCACGCTTACTTACTGTGCCTTCCTCCTGCTCTGCACAGGCTCCATTGCCTACTGTGCCTTCCTCCACATCTGCACAGGCACCCTTGCCCTGCTTCACAGTCCCAGCTCCCGTGTCGGCCTTGGCCCCTTTGCCATCATCCACTATCCCGCAGACTCTCTTGCCACCCCCGAGGGGGACCACCATCCCCTTCACCCCCTGAAGAAGACCTTCAAAGATGGCAAGTTGCTCCATATTGCCATGCTTAACTCTCGCTCGGTTGTTTTTTTTATTTTTACATTTTTAAAGCGCTCACACAGCCTGCAGGCATGGAGGCGCTGTTACAGGAATTGTTTGTTTTTTTAGTTTTTTTTTGTTGCGTAATTGTTTTTTTGTCTTACTTGCGTATTTATAATGTGCTTAAACACCCAGAGGTTTCTAAGCGCGGCCCCAGGGATTGAACCTGTGTTGCTTCGAGATGTCTTTCTTCCAAGGCACGCACATTGCCGCTGAGCTATCCTTCCGGGCTGTCAAACACTCATCTGACATCTTCTACCATCTTCCTGGCATGGATCCTGATATGCTCGCCATCATGGAGACATGGCGCAAGGACAGCTCTGTCACAAGCTTTTACACACTCCTCCCTGAAGGATACAAGATCCTCTATGTGCCCTGGCCCAAGAGTTCAGGAGGGGGTGTGGTGTTGGTCTTCCCAGAATGGATACATGTGTCTATCATCTCCACTCAGGCCTACTTCTCCTTCAAATACCTAGTCTGCAGGCTCTCACTCTCTCCTAAATCTCCCCTTCATATGGCCACCATCTATCGGCCACCAGGACAATCCACTCTCTTCCTCTCAGAATAGGCTGACCTGGCCTCCTTCTACTCTCCTTCTCCTCTCAACTCCTTCTGCTGGGTGACCTCAACATCCATCAGGACTCTCCTGAATCCTCAGGACCTTTCTGCAACCTGTGTAATTCTCTCTCCCTCTCTATCTTACCTTCTGGCTCCACTCACACAGCAGGCCACACTTTGGATGCTCTCACCTCTACCGAAATCCCTCCCTGTGCCCCTCTCACTACCTGTCTCTCTTGGACTGACCACTCTCTTCTCTCTTCACACTTGAAGCTATCCTCTCCCCTTCCATCAACACACCCGGTGCAGCCACCCACTTTCAATATCACCAGACCCATGAAAAGAGTTACAGCGGCTGCCTTTGCCAACACCTACTCTCTGCCCCCTACTCCTGCGAATGAAGCCCACCTTGACCCTGCCCTCGATAATTTCAATCTCTCTATCTGTAACACCTTTGATACTCTTGCTCCTGTCATAATGGTCCGACTGAAGCATTCCAAAAAGTGCAACTCTTGGTACAACTCTAATCTGTCTGCGGTTAAACGCAAGTGTAGGGCAACTGAGCGGAAATGGAATGCGTCAGCCGGACCCTATGACAAACTGGCCTGCCACCTCCTTCAAAAGCAATATCGACTCTGCATCCACACCATGAAAAGAGTCTTTATTCAAGCCTGAATCTCCACGGCATCAAACAAAATGGCCAAACTTTTCAAAGTCTGCAAGGAACTGGCCAATCCTGCCGCAGCCTCTTCTTTTGTCACACCCACCCAGGACCTTTGCTCGGTTCTGTCTGCACACTTCACAGCAAAAACCCAAGACATCCTTACCTCTCTCACTTCCACACCACTTCATACACCAACACTTCGGGAACCTCCCTTGGCTCCTCCACCACTTCTCCTCTCTTCTCTCACTCCCATCACACCTGATGAGATCACAAGACAAGTCCGGTCCATGAAGGTCTCATCCAAACAGGTGGACCCCTGCCTCTCCAAAACCATTAAGGACAACATTGACTCTCAAGCTCCAGCCTCGGCTGATCTCTGCAACCTCTCTTTTGCCACTGGAGTTTTCCCAACATCTTTTAAGCACTCCCTTGGCCACCCTCTGCTCAAGAAACCCTCTGCTGACCCCTCCATTCCGGCAAACTACCGCTGCATCTCTATCACCCCTTTCCTGGGCAAACTCCTGGAGAAACTGTCAATCTCTCGGCTCAGCCTCCACACTGAATCTGATGGTTGCCTCCATGACCATCAGTCTGGCTTTAGATATTGATATTGATATTTTTTTCTATCGCACTCGTACAAAAGTGTTTCAAGGCAAGGGAGGGGGAAACAGGGGAGAACAAAACAACGATCGTACTAGGCCCAGTGACATTGAGAACGCGCAAGTGCATGGGAGAGGGGGAGGGGAAAAGTGCATGGAAGGGGAGAGAAGTGGAAAGTGCAGAGCAAAGGAGAAACATATACATAATAATAAATACATAAATAAATAAATAATAAAGGTAACAAACAGTGGTAGCTCAGCCAGCATTTGGCAAGTGCTGGGTTTAAGGCAGCAGCCAGGGTATGTCTGATAAGTGCAGGAAGAAAAAAGGGGGGGATGTATGGGTACAGATACAGACCACAGTGCAAGGGGTGGCCCAGATGCAGTGCGGGAGAGAGGCATGGTGGGCAGGTACCTGGGCCCGGAGGACAGAGGGTGGCCAGGTGCACAGTGCCAAGAGAGAACAGATCAGCAGGGGAGAGGGGGAGCGAAGGCATTAGCAAAGAGGAAGGTCTTGAGGTGCTTCCGGAACTGGAGATGTTTCTCCTCATGTTTCAGAGTGGCAGGGAGGCTGTTCCACAGTGAGGCCCCAGCCGAAGACAGAGATCTACCCCCAGCTCGTTTCTTTGAAAAACGACTGACCCTGAGGGAGTTAGAGGTGGAGGAGTGAAGAGTTCGAGAGGGGAGGTATTTGCTGAGGGATAGCTGAAGGTATTTTGGACCCAGGCCCCAGAAAGCCTTGTGGACAATGCAGAGGGTTTTGAATTTAATCCTTGCATCCACTGGGAGTCAATGGAGAGATTTCAGAGCTGGAGAGATACGATCCGGGGCTTGAGGCCAAGGACAGGTCTTGCAGTACGGTTCAGGATTAGTTGAAGAGGGCAGAGAGTAGAGGCAGGTAGATTTAGAAAGAGGCTGTTACAATAGTACAACATAGAGAGAACCAGAGCTTGGGAGACCATGAGCTTATGGGGGAAGAAGAGGAAAGGCAGAGTACCTCTGAGGAGGTGCAGTAGGAAGTTTGACTTTTTAGAGACATCAGAGATGTGGGCGGAGAAGGAATGTGCGGAGTCAAAGATGACCCTTAGGTTCTTAGCCTCACAGGTGGGGGTAGGAGAAGGGCCGAGGGAAGCCTGCCAGAGAGTGAGGGGAAAGGATGATGAAGGTGTGCCGATGAGGAGGATCTCCATCTTGCTGGCATTCAGACAAAGATCATTGGCGGCACACCAATCTTGAATGGCATTTGGCAATCAGAGATGAGAGAGGGAGAGGAGGTGGCAGAGGGCAGCCTGAAAATGAGTTGAGTCATTAGCGTAGCACTTGAAATTTGGGCAGAAAATGGCAATGCAGTGGGAAGAGTTGCCAGGTATTGGTTGAAAAACCAGGGCAAGAGGCTAGACCCCTGGGGGGATTCTTGAGAAGAGGATGTGTTAGGGAGAATTCTCTGTTTAGGCTGAATTTCCTAACCTGGTGAGTCCCCCAGCAGCTTTGCTGGATTTTTGGGGTTTATTTTTTTCTCCTGCCAAAAGTGAGACTCTTTTACCCTCACTCTTGGACATGATTTGATTGTGTTTCTTTGAATCTAGAAGTGTTTAATGGGCTATGGGGTCTTTTACTCCATAGGGTTTCATGTGTTTGTGTGATGTGTGTTACACAGCACCCTCAGTGCAGTGACACAGGGGTGTCTTAGTGACCCCCCAGTATAGACTCCATACCCTGGGACTGACTACTGTCTACCAGGGCATGTAAAGTCACCATTGACTTTACTAGTCTTAAATTCTGAACAGAACCAGTACAAACCATCATATTGTGGACGTACTGGCTGGGGCAATTCGATTGCCCCAGGGTCTGTTAGTCGAGGGGGCACGTCTCCAACCCCCTGATCGAGTTTTGGCTGGTGGCAGTGGATACTACTTTTTATATTCAACCGCAAATATTTTCCTATGGGATTTCCCATTGTTTTAGGCTACTATCTTTATTTAATTATTTACGGTAGCCTCGAACATACCGCTGGTTTATTTAATTAATATTCATTCTCTGGTTGGTCTTTTTTGCCAAAACTTGATTCTAAAATGGTGTTTCTGTTCTCTTCTGTGACTCCAACCCAAGTCGAGCCCTTTGTTCCACTTTTTGGTGGGCTTCTCCACAGAAGCCCTCCAAAGTGGTCCCACTCTGTCTGGGGTACTTAGGAGGGGTGGAGGGGAATTTAGGCACCCTGGACTGAGTTGCATAGGCAACTCAAGTCGCACTCCATCCTGATTGGCCCAAGTGGTGAGCCGGCCGGCTCACCACTTAGCATGTTTGAGTGACAGCTAGGCTGAGTGAATGGGGGTTTGCTGCATAAAAGCAGGGCTTTGGGGACTGGAACTAGAGAAGTCGCCACAGGACCTAAGAATCCGACGAGGGAGAAGCTGAGTCGACCTGCCACGACACCACCACCGGTGGAGCCCTGCTGGACCGCCTCACCACTTTTCCCAACGACAGAGGAGATCTCCTGCCGGGGAGTCTTTTTCCTTTGGCTGGTGGGGATAACCAGTTTCACCGTCTTTTCGATTTCCTGACATACCTCGTGGCCGCCTTGCCCGTGCCAAGCACCCCGGCAACCGGGATACCACGTTTTACCACGACTGCAAACCAAGGTACCACCTTTAACCGGAAAACTCTGTGGCTGGTTTCTTCCCTGGTAGTGCAACAACCTTCATCTTTCCTCCAAGTTGAGATCTTCTCTTCCCCTGGACGACGACGCAACTTGCACCCACTACCAGGAACAACTGCCACCACTGGAGGATCCTTCCCACTTAAGGTACCGTGTCCCGCCTGGCTTCCCTTGCTACCGACTGTACGGGGTAGATTTAGCCCCCGGCTTTCGAACCAGGGTTAGCCTGGGACACCTTGGCTAAACTTTTCTAAGCCTCTCTAAACTCTTCTTGAACCCTCTGCAAGACTTTCTAAGCCTAGTGTAACTGTGTGATCTTGGGAGCATTTGTACTCTGCTCCCTCTAAGAGTGGGCCCAGCCTTTGGACTTTGGCTCACCAGTGACTTTTTGCTCTCTGCCTTGCTAACAGTGTTCCTGGATCATAGAGTGGTGTACCTCTTCATCTTCTGTCTTTTTCCCTCCCTTTCTCACAAACTAATTAGAGTGCAATCTAGTTAAGCGCTCACCTCTGTATGAAAATAAGTGGTGTTTTACTGTGATTTATCTGATAGGGAAAAAGGGGTGTATATATTACAATAGTAACTGTGTTTAGAATATTTTACAATAATAGTGCTGGAGTGTTTGAACTGTGTGTTTTTAAATAAATAATTATATACTTTGATACCAAAGCTCTGGTCAGTGTTTGCTTGTATTATTGTATCTGAGTGCCTATTGAGTATACTTTGCATACTGCCTAGCTCTTCTTGAGGGAAGTCTGACTGCGCAGCCACAGCCACCAGGTAATTCTGGGTGGTACAGACTGCTACCAAGTGGGTTTACTGCCAACACCTGTAGTCTTAAATCTTTTGCAGTGGTCCCTAAGGGAACTGCACAGGTTTCTGCCTAACACTGGTGTACAGCGGTGGGATTTGTATTGAGTATACACTTTAGAGTGCTTTAGGATACCTTAGTACAACTAACCACAAAGCTTAGCACTGAAAAAGTAATCTTTCTAACATGTCAACTATGGAAACTTATAGTCAAGAGTCCCTTGCTACAAAAACTGCTGATTGTTTAAGAGTATTGTGTAAGCATAAGAACCTCCTGACTAAAGGCAAGAAAATGGAGTTAATAGAAAGGTTGTTAGCTAACCAAAGTCTGGATGATCGGTCTGAGGAACCTAACATGCCAGAAAATGTAGATAACAGTATAGAAATTGATATTGATCAAAATGTTGATAATCTTGAGGAAGAGTCAGAAGAGGAGGGAGAGGCTGCTGTGACTGTCCCCCCTAGGCCTCTGTCTGCTCTACCTGCTGTACCTACTGGGCCTTTACCAAGTCCCACACTAAGTCCTCAATATCTCGAATTAGAGAAAAATGAAACTTGAACTAGAGTTCAAGAGACTGAATACTCTGTCTGAACAGAGACATCAGGAAATGAATCAAGAACTAAGGCTAAGGGAAATGGAGCTCAGGCATGAGCTAGAAAAGAAGAAATTATCTGTCTAAAATGATTCTCTCTCTGGCTCCTCTAGAAGTTCCAGTCCTAAAAGACCCCCAGATGCCTAACGAATTGGTTGGTATGTATGAGCCTAAGTTGGATGTGTTGGATTGGTTGTCTCTGTTTGAATATAATCATGGGCTCCAGAACATCACAGGAAATGACTTACTCACCTGGTTGTTCTCTAGGCTTCCCCCTGTTGCAACTGATGTGGTAATGGAGTTGGGGGAGGAGGATAGGAAAGAGTATGAATGTGTAAAACTAGCTTTGATAGCTAGGTTTGGGAAGACCCCTTCCCAGTATCTTAAGAGCTTTAGAACCCTCAAAAAGCATGATGGTACCCCTTGGGCTACCTGGGTGAGTGAAGGGTTGAAAAACTTAGAGGGATGGATTAAGGGTTACAAAGTGAACACTTATGAAGGTATGAAGAATCTTTTTATGTTGGAGTCAATTTATGATGCCTGCTCTCCTGAGCTCAGACAGCACTTGGCTGATTCAAAGGAATTAGATTCCCGAAAGCTAGCTAAGGCTGCTGACTTGTGGGTTGCCAACAGGTCCACTCACAAGGATTCTGGGGTAACTCAGAAAAAGGATGAGGGGAAACAGCCTAAAAAGGACTCCAAAGAGAATTCTAATACTGCAAATTCCAAAGAGGGCCCCAAACAAAACCAGAAGGGTAAGCCACCAGGGAAACCACAGCAGAGTAGTGTCTCCTCTGGTGCCAAACCAGAGGGAGGTCAGAACAAGCCTCCATTCCAGAAGGCATTTGGTAAATGCTTTACTTGTGGCTCTACTGACCATGTGAAAGGAGATCCCAGATGCAAGGGTAAACCTTCAGGGATCCAACTTGCCTCCTTAGCCTTCGCTCCAGAAGAGGAAGTCCCTATGGCAAGTGGAAACTTTCTACTGCTGGCTGATGAACCCATTGGAGTCTCAGCCAGTGTTTCTTTAGTCTCTCTGGGGTTGTGGGAACAACAGAATTTAGATGTGTATAATTCTATCCCAGATAATACTAAAGAGTATTATAAAGACAGTGTCCAGGTGAATGGTCAGGAGACTCCTGCCATTAGAGACACTGGGGCCAGCATAACTGTGGTGGATGAATCATTTTTCAAGGCAGAGGATGTTGCTAAGGCACCCAAATGTCTCACCAAGTTAGCTGGAGGGCCTGTGCAGATGTGTCCCCAGTTACCAGTTCTCATCCAGTGTAATGACATGGCTGTAAAAATAGCTGTCAGTGTACAATGTGAAGTGCCAGGTAGGGTTCTGTTCGGTAATGACCTAAAAGCTCTTGGAGTTGTGTCACATACCCCCAGACCACCTAGTAAAAGGTTACAGGAGCTCACAAAACCTGCAAGAGAGAAAACCCTGAGAGGGTTATCTCAGGAGATGATGACAGAGATCACTCCTTTACCACTGGAGCAGCTCACTGCAGTAACTTCCAGATCAGGAGCAAAGGGGCAACCCAAGACTCCTAGGAAGAATTCAGCAGCAAGCACTCCTGTGCTTCCAACACTTACACCTGTAACTCCACCGCCAGCTGAGGCTGAGAGGGAGGTACAACCCTGTATGGTTTAACTAGACTCTGAAGAAGAGCTAGTGGGAGGCCAAGAACTTATTGGAGATCTAGACCCTGAGGACCATCCTGAGCTGCAGTCTTTACTGGCAGAAGGTGGACCCAGCAGGGCAGCTTTCCGTAAGGGGCAAAGAGAATGTCCAACTCTGGAGGGTCTCCGCCAACAGGCAGTTCCTCAGGCTGATGGGCAAGAGCCTGGGAAGTATAGGTTGCACTGGGAAGATGGCCTCTTCTACAGTGAACCAACTGAGTCTGAACCTGGAGACTACAAACGTCTTGTAGTACCTCAAGAAAACAGACAACAGTTCTTTCACTTAGCCCACGAGATTCCTTTGGCTGGTCACTTGGGTTTCAAGAAGACCAAGGAAAGGCTCTCACTCTACTTCTACTGGCCAAAAATGGGGGCCGAAGTAGATAAGTTCTGCAAGAGCTGCCATACCTGCCAAACTTCTGCTAAGGTTGGCGCCAAGAATGTGGCACCATTAGTGCCTCTCCCAGTTGTGGGAGTCCCATTTGAGAGGGTAGGGATTGACATTGTTGGTCCCCTTGATCCCCCTACCTCCTCAGGCAACAGGTTTGTCCTTGTTGTAGTAGACCATGCTACTAGATGCCCTGAGGCAATACCTATGAGAACTGTTACAGCTCCGGCTGTGGCTAAGGCCCTCCTTGGTATTTTTACCAGGGTTGGGTTTCCTAAGGAAGTCATATCCGACAGGGGGTCAAACTTTATGTCCCACTACATGAAAGCCATGTGGAAAACCTGTGGAGTTACTTACAAGTTCTCAACCGCCTACCACCCCCAAACCAATGGACTGGTGGAAAGATTTAACAGAACCATGAAGAGCATGATAGGTGCTTTAGAGGAACTTCTGAAAAGAAAGTGGGACCTTCTACTGCCATGCCTTCTCTTTGCTTATAGAGAAGTCCCTCAGGAGGGAGTAGGTTATTCTCCCTTTGAACTTCTCTATGGCCATCCGGTCAGAGGTCCATTGGCCCTGATTAAGGAGGGGTTGGAAGGTGCTCCTCCCCTCAAGCCAGTCAGAGTGACTGAATATGTGATAGGTCTCCGAAGGAGAATGTCACACATGATGGCAGAAGCTAGTGATAACCTGAAAGCTGGACAAGCTTTGGTCAAGCATTGGCATGATCAAAAGGCTAACATGGTTGAGTTCACTCAAGACCAGCTAGTTCTCGTTATGCTCCCAACAAGGCAGAGGGCCTTGCAAGACAAATGGATGGGACCCTTCAAAGTTGTGGGAAAACTTGGAGAGGTCAACTATCTGGTGGATCTGGGCAGAACCAGGGAAGCTCCTAGAGTCTTCCACACCAACCGACTGAAAGCGTACATCTCCAGACCTGAAGTAGGCGCCTTGCTCCTAGCTTCAGCAGCAGAGGAAGAAGAGAGTGAGTCTCTCCCTGATCTCCTCAGAGGTGTACCTTTAGATGAAAAAATTGAAGGAGTGTAATATTTCTGTTCAGTATTTATCGTTTCCAGTAATAATATTGTTTCCCTATAAACATGCACCCACTGACCTGATCCTGTAGCCCGGACGTGTGGAATTTGAGAAGCCCCCCCGGGGGAATCCCCTCCTATCCCGTGATAGCTTACACCAGGAAGGAATGAACTCCCCAGGGAAACCCTCTGGGGAAGAAAACCCTGTCCGCCTCAGTTGTTGGAAGTCTTCTCTGGGAGCAGGTAAGGGCGAGTCTTTAACACATTTCCAGGTGACTGGATGCAGGTACCGTAAAGAAAAATAAGAAAGGCACAGATTAGAGAAAAGTAAGTATGTGCTTAAACACAGAGTAGAAGCGGATGTCAGTAGCCTAATAGTTACCAGTATAAAGAGGATTGTGATCTATATTGCCTCAAGATTGCATATGTTCGGATTTCATCTGTGGAACGTTGAGAGTGATGACTCGTGGATAACGTGATGTAACTTCGGGAGCCTAATATATATAAAAGGAAGCGTGAGGAGACTAGAAGGTAGAAAAGGCGGGCAGGTAGTTCTAAATAACGAGAAGAGAAGGAGAGAAGGGTACCTGGCAGCAGATTCGAATCGAAGCAAAAGCCTTACGAACAACGCGGCTGGGAAATGAGTGAAACAGCTGACTCGAATCAATGTGTGTAAACTGTCCAACCTGGTGTGAATGGAAGCGGTTGTAGAAGAAAGGAGAAGGATCTGTTTTGATCAGCACTGGAACTCGTAAATAGAGTTTAGGAAGCGGAATCTCTGTCTTTGGAGTGCAACAAGAAGGCTTCTATAAAAACAGAGACAGAAGAAGGTTTAGCAAGAAGTAAATGAGAATGCAAATAGTGGTAAGCCTAGGGACGAACTTACGAAGCGCTGACTGGGAAGAGTAGCAACGCACTCGAGCGTTGTGCCTGCCGCAAGATAACCGGATCTCTGCTGAGGAGGAGGAGCCTCCACAGCCAGCAACTCTTGCAAGACTGGAACACCGCCCTCGGACGGCGCCGCCATCTTGGGAGAAAAAATGGCCGCCACCCGTGATTGGGACCAACGGCGCCACAATGACCATCTCCTTCTATGGAATATGACAGTATGCCCCCTCCAAAGAGCTGACGTACCCGGTTTGCCTGGATGAGAACGATGAAAGCGGCGAACCAGTTGTGGAGCATGAACGGCAGAAGCCGGTTCCCAGGACCGTTCAGCCGGCGAATACCCCCGCCAATCCACCAAGTACTGAAGACGGCTCCGGTGGTAACGGGAATCGCAAATGCCGGCAACTTCAAACTCCGGCCCCGAAGGAGTCGAAATAGGAGGAGGACGAGCCATCCGATGACGGGAAAAACGATCCGCCACGTCCTGTTTAAGCTGAGAAACATGAAATACTGGGTGAATCCTGGACCAAGAAGGAGGAAGACGTAGACGATAGGCTGCCTCACCCAGACGTTGAAGCACAGGAAACGGACCAAAGTACTTAGGAGAAAGTTTGGAAGGTACCAGGTGTCGAGGAAGAAAACGAGAGGCCAACCACACCCTGTCCCCGGATGCAAAAACCGGAGCTGGAGAGCGTCTGCGATCAGCAAAACGTTTGATTCGTTCCTGAGCGTTCTGAAGAGAAGATAGAGCCTTCTGGTGACCCTGCTGGATATCCTGCAGCAGACAGACTACATCCGGGAAAGAAGAAGCAGACGACACCCCCACAGGGAAGCAGGTAGGATGGAATCCATAGGAACAGTGAAAAGGACTGGATCCCAATGATGTGTGATGCGCATTATTATAAGCAAATTCAGCCAACGACAATAACTCCGTCCAATTGTCTTGAGATGCTGAAACATAGCATCTGAGGTAGCCCTCAAGGGTCTGATTCAATCGTTCCGTCTGTCCATTGGTTTGCGGATGGAAACCCGAGCTCAAGGCGCGGGTAACACCAAGCATCTTGCACAGTTGCTGCCAGTATCTAGACGTGTACTGGGGACCTCTGTCCGAAACGATAGTATCTGGTAAGCCGTGAACAGAAAAGATATGCGTAATAGAGATCCTTGCCATCTGTGCTGAGGTAGGTACTTTAGGCAAGGCCACGAAGTGGGCCATTTTAGTGAAATAGTCAATAGTGACCATAATGGTCGTACATCCTGCTGATTTAGGAAGGTCCACTACAAAGTCCGTGGAAATGATCTGCCATGGACGAATCGGCACGGGCATTCTCGTGAGTAGACCTAAGGGGGAACCTCGAGGTGCCTTTGATTGTAAACAGACGGTACAGGCAGCCAAATATTGTTTAACATCTTCCACAAGACTAGGCCACCAGAAGTTGCGGCGGACCAGTTCCATAGTATTGTTGACTCCTCGATGACCAGCTATGAGTGAGTCATGACACATTGTAAGAACAGACTTTTGGAGTTCCGCTGAGGGTAAAAACAGTTTCTGATGTCGGTAAGCACAGTCCTGAAATACAGTGAGTCCCAGGGCCCGAAAACAGGTCAGGGTTATCCTGTTGGAAAACCGACGTAGCTCTTGCTACGGACTGAAGAAAACTGGATATCACATGCACAAAACGAGCATTGGGAAATAAAGGTTCGGCCCGGAAATGAGCCCACTCAGTAGATTCCTTCCTAGATAAGGCATCAGCCTTTAAATTACTTTTGCCAGGAATGAAGGTAAACACGATCTCATATGGAGAGAAAAAATGAGCCCAACGGGCTTGTCTGCTATTGCGAGTTTGTGCATTCTGAAGGGCTCGAAGATTGTGGTGGTCAGTCCGAACCTCCACCGGAAATTGGGCTCCTAGCAGTAAATGTCGCCATTCCTCAAAAGCCCGTTTGATGGCAAGTAACTCCTTCTCAAGGACTGTATAGTTCAGTTCTGAAGGAGAAAGGGTCTTAGACATATACGCCACGGGACACTCCACCCCCTGATCATCTTCTTGAAGAAGGATAGCTCCAAGGGCAAAGTGGGAGGCATCCGATTCTACGATAAATCGCTTTCCCTGATCAGGAGAGAGTAGAATAGGCCCGGTCATGAAACAGTCTTTCAGGGAGGTGAAAGCTTCTTCTGCTTGTTTGGACCAATGGAATGGAACCCCTTTCTTGAGGAGAGCCGTTAACGGTAAGATGATCTCAGAGAATCTGGGAATAAATCGCCGATAGAAGTTGGCAAACCCCAGGAATCGCTGGATATCCTTAACGCAATTTGGAGAAGCCCAGTCTCGGATAGCAGAAACCTTCCGGGGATCCATAGAAACCCCCTGAGCGGATAGAATGAAGCCCAAATATGCCACACTGTCTTGATGAAACTCACACTTGTCCAGCTTACAGAACAAATGATTGTCTAGAAGGCGCTGTAGTACATCCGTAACATGACCAATGTGTTCAGTGGGAGTATTAGAAAAAACCAAAATATCATCGAGATATACAATAACTGAATGCAGGAGAATGTCAGAGAATAAATGGTCCATAAAGCGCTGAAAAACTGCCGGAGCATTGGACAATCCAAAAGGCATCACGCGATACTCATAATTACCAAATGGCGTCCGAAAAGCCGTCTTCCATTCATCACCCTATTTGATGCGGATGAGATGGTAGGCTCCTCGCAGATCTAGCTTGGTGAAAATCCTGGCTCCTTTTATGGCTTCAAGGATGTCAGCGATTAGGGGCATCGGATAACGATCAGGAACCGTAATCCTGTTCAATCCGCGAAAGTCTATGCAAGGTCGGAGTTCAGCAGAGTCTTTTTTGGGAATAAAAAACAAGGAAGCCCCAGCAGGGGAGGTGGATTCGGCAATGAGACCATTGTGCATATTCTTGCGAAGATACTCTTTAAGAACCTCCTTTTCTCTCGCGGATAGCACGTACAAGCGACCAAATGGGATAGGGAGGTCCGGAAGTAGATCAATGGCACAATCATCCCTACGATGAGGTGGCAGTTCAGCATATTCAGTATTAGAAAATACTTTACGGAAAGATTGATAAGGTTCAGGAATCCCCTGAATCTGATTTAGCACAGTGGTTCTTAATCCCTCCCCTTCGCGTGACGAGGCAGAAAGTAGTTCACCAGTACCACGAATAAAACAATGAGCTTGACAGTGAACAGAACCCAGAAAAAATGTTCCCGCTGACCAATTGATGTAGGGGTTGTGCACTCTAAGCCAAGGTAAACCCAATATCACAGGATAATGGGCAGTCCGGATAATGTCTAACGTGATGACTTCCCTATGATTAGCAATAGACATCTGTAAAGGAACTGTCTGCTCCTTAATGGGACCTGAGACCAACGGACTCCCATCAACTGATTCAACGGGAATAGCCATAGATTTGGAAGAACGGGGAATTCTAAATTGGGTCGCCCAAATGTCATCAATAAAATTGCCTGCTGCCCCGCAATCCACCAATGCGGGAACCTCAACTAAACCCAAGGAATCACAAGAAAAAGTAACCTTTAGAACCAACATAGAGGTGTCAGGGACGTCAGTACCATTGGATGAAATGGAGGAAGAAGGGGAACCGCTCACTGATTCCCTAACCGCGGTTCCCCTGACGGTCGGGTTCGAGCGTTTCCCTGCTTCCGAGAGAGAATTATCGGACAATTTTGTAAAGAATGCTCCTTGGAACCACAGTACATGCATAGCCCTAAGGTGCGACGTCGAAGCCGCTCCTCAGTGGACAAAGGACCCCGAGCAGCTCCTATTTGCATTGGTTCGTCAGAGAAGTTTCCCTTGGGGGAGACCATTGACTTTTCAGGCTGAGACCTAAAATTCTTTTGCCGTCTCTTTTCCTGACGTCTTTCCAAAATTCTATAGTCCATCTGCATAACCATGGATATTAATTCGGCCAAATTAGGTGGGCGAGGAACTCTAGAGACCTCATCCTTTAGTTCCTCATTCAAGCCCCGTCTAAAAAGCGTAATCAAGGCGTCATCTGCCCAAGACGTGCCTGCTGCCAATTGTTTGAAACGGGTAATATAAACCAAGAGATCCAAAGAACCCTGATGGAAGACTAATAGTTGTTCTTGAGCTGATACTGTGACCTCCTGCCTCCCGAACATGGTCTTAAGACTATTCACAAAGGCGGGATATGAATCTAGAATTGGATTGTTTGAAGTGACTAAAGGGGTAGCCCAGGCTAGAGCGGGACCGGTAAGGTGAGCAATCATGTGTCCCACCTTATCCCTATCAGTGTGAAAGAATGCCGTCTTAAACGTAAACTGCACTGTGCAAGATTCTAAAAACTCTCTCAACTTATGCGGGTCTCCATCAAAGCGTCCCCCTGGTAAAGGTCCAGGAGGTAGCTCGGAACAACTAGGGGACCTCCCCATGTGTTGCCGTAACACCGCATTCTCTTGTTTAAGTGCCTGGACTTCGGCCGTTAGTGACTGGACCGCCGCCAGTAATTGTTGTTGTTGAGCCAGATCCATTTCAGTGTGAGCGTAAGGGAAAGAACAATTATGCCTGGAAACCGAATGGAAGTAAAAAAAAGAGACTAAGATAATCTCTATATATATATATTTTAGGCGTTGCTAACTGTAATATTTCTGTTCAGTATTTATCGTTTCCAGTAATAATATTGTTTCCCTATAAACATGCACCCACTGACCTGATCCTGTAGCCCGGACGTGTGGAATTTGAGAAGCCCCCCCGGGGGAATCCCCTCCTATCCCGTGATAGCTTACACCAGGAAGGAATGAACTCCCCAGGGAAACCCTCTGGGGAAGAAAACCCTGTCCGCCTCAGTTGTTGGAAGTCTTCTCTGTGAGCAGGTAAGGGCGAGTCTTTAACACATTTCCAGGTGACTGGATGCAGGTACCGTAAAGAAAAATAAGAAAGGCACAGATTAGAGAAAAGTAAGTATGTGCTTAAACACAGAGTAGAAGCGGATGTCAGTAGCCTAATAGTTACCAGTATAAAGAGGATTGTGATCTATATTGCCTCAAGATTGCATATGTTCGGATTTCATCTGTGGAACGTTGAGAGTGATGACTCGTGGATAACGTGATGTAACTTCGGGAGCCTAATATATATAAAAGGAAGCGTGAGGAGACTAGAAGGTAGAAAAGGCGGGCAGGTAGTTCTAAATAACGAGAAGAGAAGGAGAGAAGGGTACCTGGCAGCAGATTCGAATCGAAGCAAAAGCCTTACGAACAACGCGGCTGGGAAATGAGTGAAACAGCTGACTCGAATCAATGTGTGTAAACTGTCCAACCTGGTGTGAATGGAAGCGGTTGTAGAAGAAAGGAGAAGGATCTGTTTTGATCAGCACTGGAACTCGTAAATAGAGTTTAGGAAGCGGAATCTCTGTCTTTGGAGTGCAACAAGAAGGCTTCTATAAAAACAGAGACAGAAGAAGGTTTAGCAAGAAGTAAATGAGAATGCAAATAGTGGTAAGCCTAGGGACGAACTTACGAAGCGCTGACTGGGAAGAATAGCAACGCACTCGAGCGTTGTGCCTGCCGCAAGATAACCGGATCTCTGCTGAGGAGGAGGAGCCTCCACAGCCAGCAACTCTTGCAAGACTGGAACACCGCCCTCGGACGGCGCCGCCATCTTGGGAGAAAAAATGGCCGCCACCCGTGATTGGGACCAACGGCGCCACAATGACCATCTCCTTCTATGGAATATGACAAGGAGTCAATCTCTCTTCAGATCTGACACCTGAGCAACAAGAGGAGTGCAAAGCTATGTTAAATCAGTTTGCCTCCCTGTTCTCACTCTCACCAGGCTTGACCCCTTGGGGACAGCACGAGATACTCACTGGTGACTGTCTGCCAGTCAAAAGCAGAGGATACTGAATGTCAGAAAATGTGAGAACCCATATTAAGGGGGAGGTCAAGAAGATGCTTGATCTTGGGGTAATAGAACCCTCTACTAGTCCATGGTCTAGCCCAGTGGTGTTAGTACCAAAGGCAGGATCCAAAGACTTGAGATTCTGTGTGGACTATAGAGCTCGTAATGCAGTCACCAAGACTGATACCCACCCTTTACCTAGGACAGATGAGTTGGTGGATAAACTTGGTGCAGCCAAGTACCTCAGCACATTTGACCTTACGTCAGGCTATTGGCAAATAGCCTTGACAGACCATGCCAAAGAGAAAACTGCATTTTCCATCCCAGTTGGCTTGTACCAGTTTAAGGTCATGCCTTTTGGATTAAAAAATGTACCTGCTACATTCCAAAGGATGGTAAAACAAGTTCTGGCTGGGATGGAGTACTTCTGCATGGCATACTTGGATGACATTGCAGTCTTCAGCCACTCCTGGGAAGATCATGTGAACCACTTAGGACATGTTTTGCAGGCTCTTGGACAGGCCAATTTGACTATCAAGGCAAGTAAATGCCAGATAGGTCAAAGTAAGGTGGTCTACCTTGGGCATGAGGTAGGAGGTGGAGAAATAAGGCCTTTGCTTAGCAAGATTGAAGCTGTGCAAAATTGGGCAACACCTACTACTCAAACCCAAGTGAGAGCCTTCCTAGGCCTCACTGGGTATTACAGGAATTTCATTGAGAACTATGGCACTATAGCTTCTCCACTGAATGTAATCTCCTCTCCAAAATTCCCAAAAAAGGTCAAATGGAATGAGGAGTGCAATCAGGCCTTTGAAAAACAGAAGAAAGCTCTTTGCCAAGCTCCAGTATTGAGAGCTCCTGACTACCACCAAACTTTCATTGTACAAACTGATGCTTCCAATGTAGGTATAGGTGCAGTTCTAAGCCAACTGGATGAGAAGGGTAGGGAGAACCCCATTTGCTTCATCAGCCGTAAACTGAAGGATCCTGAGACAAGGTGGGCAACAATAGAAAGAGAATGCTTTGCTATTGTGTGGGCACTGAAGAAGTTTAGGCCATACTTGTATGGTTCTACTTTTGTCATTCAGACTGACCACCAACCCTTGAGATGGTTAATGCAAATGAAGGGAGAAAATCCAAAACTATTGAGATGGTCAATCTGCCTGCAAGGGTTGGATTTCTCCATTGAGCACAGGTCAGGGTGTCACCATCAAAATGCTGATGGACTCTCTAGGATGTAAGTCAGCGACTAGAGGTATGAGGTTCATCCAGGAGTGGATTAAATCCTCCTGTCCCTTAGTCTGGGGGGGGGCGAGTGTTAGGGAGAATTCTCTGTTTAAGCTGAATTTCCTAACCTAGTGAGCCCCCCAGCAGCTTTGCTGGATTTTTGGGGTATTTTTTTTTCTCCTGCCAAAAGTGAGACTCTTTTACCCTCACTCTTGGACATGATTTGAGTGTGTTTCTTTCGATCTAGAAGTGTTTAATGGGCTATGGGGTCTTTTACTCCATAGGGTTTCATGTGTTTTTGTGATGTGTGTTACACAGCACCCTCAGTGCAGTGACACAGGGGTGTCTTAGTGACCCCCCAGTATAGACTCCATACCCTGGGACTGACTACTGTCTCCCAGGGCATGTAAAGTCACCATTGACTTTACTAGTCTTAAATTCTGAACAGAACCAGTACAAACCATCATATTGTGGACGTACTGGCTGGGGCAATTCGATTGCCCCAGGGTCTGTTAGTCGAGGGGGCACGTCTCCGTCCCCCCTGATCGAGTTTTGGCTTGTGGCAGTGGATACTACTTTTTATATTCAACCGCGAATATTTTCCTATGGGATTTCCCATTGTTTTAGGCTACTATCTTTATTTAATTATTTACGGTAGCCTCGAACATACCGCCGGTTTATTTAATTAATATTAATTCTCCGGTTGGTCTTTTTTGCCAAAACCTGATTATAAAATGGTCGTTTCTGTTCTCTTCTGTGACTCCAACCCAAGTCGAGCCCTTTGTTCCACTTTTTGGCGGGCTTCTCCACAGAAGCCCTCCAAAGTGGTGCCACTCTGTCTGGGGTACTTAGGAGGGGTGGAGGGGAATTTAGGCACCCTGGACTGAGTTGCCTAGGCAACTCAAATCGCACTCCATCCTGATTGGCCCAAGTGGTGAGCCGGCCGGCTCACCACTTAGCATGTTTGAGTGACAGCTAGGCTGAGTGAATGGAGGTTTGCTGCATAAAAACAGGGCTTTGGGGACTGGAAATTCAGAAGTCGCCACAGGACCTAAGAATCCGACTGGGGAGAAGCTGAGCCGACCTGCCATGACACCACCACCGGTGGAGGCCTGCTGGACCGCCTCACCACTTTTCCCAACGACAGAGGAGATCTCCCGCCGGAGAGTCTTCTTCCTTTGACTGGTGGGGATAACCAGTTTCACCGTCTTTTCGCTTTGCCAACGTACCTCGTGGCTGCCTTGCCCATGCCAAGGACCCTGGCAACCGGGATACCACGTTTTACCACGACCGCGAAACCAAGGTACCACCTTTAACCGGAAAACTCTGTGGCTGGTTTCTTCCCTGGTAGTGCAACAACCTTCATCTTTCCTCCAAGTCGAGATCTTCTCTTCTCCTGGACGACGACGCAACTTGCACCCACTACCAGGAACAACTGCCACCGCTGGAGGATCCTTCCCACTTAAGGTACCGTGTCCCGCCTGGCTTCCCTTGCTACCGACTGTATGGGGTAGATTTAGCCCCCGGCTTTCGAACCTGGGTTAGCCTGGGACACCTTGGCTAAACTTTTCTAAGCTTCTCTTAACTCTTCTTGAACCCTCTGCAAGACTTTCTAAGCCTAGTGTAACTGTGTGATCTTGGGCGCATTTGCGCTCTGCTCCCTCTAAGAGTGGGCCCAGGCTTTGGACTTTGGCTCACCAGTGACTTTTTGCTCTCTGCCTTGCTAACAGTGTTCCTGGATCATAGAGTGGTGTACCTCTTCATCTTCTGTCTTTTCCCTCCCTTTGTCACAAACTTATTAGAGTGCAATCTAGTTAAGCGCTCACCTCTGTATGAAAATAAGTGGTGTTTTACTGTGATTTATCTGATAGGGAAAAAGGGGTGTATATATTACAATAGTAACTGTGTTTAGAATATTTTACAATAAGAGTGCTGGAGTGTTTGAACTGTGTGTTTTTAAATAAATAATTATGTACTTTGATACCAAAGCTCTGGTCAGTGTTTGCTTGTATTATTGTATCTGAGTGCCTATTGAGTATACTTTGCATACTGCCTAACTCTTCTTGAGGGAAGTCTGACTGCTCAGCCACAGCTACCAGGTAAATCTGGGTGGTACAGACTGCTACCAAGTGGGTTTACTGCCAACACCTGTAGTCTTAAATCTTTTGCAGTGGTCCCTAAGGGAACTGCACAGGTTTCTGCCTAACAGGATGCACAATGGAGTGCTTCAGAGGGCAGGGGAAGGATCCCGAGGCAAAGGAGTGGTTGCAAAAATCAGCAAGGGCCGGAGCAAGGGTGTCAATGTGGTCCTTGATGGTTTTAGAGGAACATGGATGAACCTGTTTTGACGAGGCTTTCATAGATCGGACTTGTCTAGGGACCTCATCAGTGGAGAAAAGAGGAAAGGACAAGAAGGAGGGTGGAGGAGTGGCTGAAGGAGGGTCAGCAAGCACAGACCCAGAGGGGAGAGGAGGAGAAAGGGTGGAGAGGGTAGACAGAATGTCCTGGGTTTTTTAGATACAGTGAGAGGCAAGGGCAGTGCAAAGAGCCTGGGAGGCAACAGGAGGGGTAGAGACTGCAGCATGGTTGGCCAGCTCCTTGCAGATTTTAAAGAGTTTGTCCTCTATGAGAGCATCCAGAGGCATGGAAACTGCTCACCTGAACACCCGTGAAGACCTGCTCTCAAATCTTGACATTAACATTCCCTCTGTCCTCATTCTTCTTGACCTCTCCTCTGCCTTTGAAATGGTAAACCACAACATCCGATCGCACATCTCTATGACACCTTGGGAATCACAGGACAGGCTCTGGCGTGGTTAACCTCCAACCTTTCCGACTGCCTATCCCAGGTGGAACTTGGGTCCTTTCTGTCTACTAACCTATCCCCCTGCTTCTTCAACATCTGCATGGCTGCCCTAGTACGTGTGATTGCCACTTGCATCTCTAACTTCCAGTGTTATGGGTATGACATGCAACTCTCCTTTAGGCTACCCTCAGCCACCTCCTCTACCTCGCTGATTTCTGACTGTCTGCAAATCAGTCATGGTGTACTGCAAACAACTTCTGCCTCAACGCCAGTAAGACTGAGATTGGGCACATTGGGACTGCTGCTCCCGCTTACCCACTTTCACTCTGGCCGACCTCCCTTGGCCCTGCACCCGCACTCACCTGCAAGGCAACATATCTTGGTGTCATCTCCGACTCCACTCTCCTTCTCCACTAACATTTCTGACATCTCTAAAAAGTTCAACTACCAGCTGCACCTCCTCAGAGGTACTCATCCTTTTCTCACCTTCGTCCAGTGGCTCACTGTCTCCAGAGCTCTGGTTCTGTCTAGGCTGGACTACTGAAACAGCCTCTTTCTCAACCTCCATGCCTTTGCTTTGCGCCCTCTGCAACTCATCCAGAAAAGAATCGCAAGACTTATCCTTGGCCTCAAGCCCAGGGACCACATCTCTCCAGTGTGAAATACCCTACTGGCTCCCTGTTGCTGCAAGGATCAAGTTTAAGACACTCTGCATTGTCCACAAGGCTTTCTGGGGCCTGGGACCTACCTATCTGCAAAACCTACATAAATACTGTATCTTCCGAGCCCTCTGCTCATCTACCTCCAACCTTCTCCGAGTGAGCCGGTTCTCCAAGCACAGATTTGGAGGGAGATCATTATCCTCAGCTGGGGCCTCACTCTGGAATAGCCTCCCTGTTGTCCTCCATTTTAAGCCTGATCTCCTTAAGTTCCGGAAACTCCCTAAGAGATTCCTCTTCTCCTCTTCATTCTCTCTCCCTCTACCCTGCTAACCTCTCTCTCCTCACTATCCCTCTCTCCCTCCTTTTCCACACAGCTTGTCCGACTGACCGCTCGGTGTACCTCACATCTAATTGGTATTGTACGATCGGACCAAAGAAAAAGGTCTGAACGTGTGGTATAGTGAGAGGTGTGTTGCAGGGGACACCCCCGCAGCACACCCGCAAAAAAACCCCAAAAACGGTGGCTGCAGGGGTTTGCCCCGCAACCCCCCGCTCACTATACTTTATAGTATAGTGAGCGGGGGGCTGCGGGGCAAACCCCTGCAGCCCCCGTAGTATGTAAGTGTGTTTGCATGAGAAAGGTGCAAAGTTTTGGTAGTTCACACCTTTCTCATGCAAACTTTTCCAGCTGCGGCAAAATCAGCCGCGGTCGGATCACTTAGAATCATTTGATATCCGTGCTGACCAAAGTAATAGGAAGGTACCATGATAAGTTCAAAGTCAAAACAGACCAATTGAGCTTCGCTTTTTGTTCAGCATGGCATCTTGCATCAGCTTTTGCTCCGGCAAGCAATGCACGAGCTGGTGATTTATCGAAGCCGTACTCCAAATCAGATCATTGTTCACCTTTTTCGTTACTTCTATCAAAATGCATGGTGGAATTGATATCTTTATTTGCCAAGAAGCATAGAGGGATTGTAAACTGGATAATCATCTCACTATTCTTTTCTCTCCCATTTTAAGTGCTCCAGAGGAAAGGGTGTCATAAACTCACCAGTAATAAGAAGGATTCATTTGTAACTCCAGACTCAGTGCACGGGTGGTATTGATGTCCTATCATGACTTCTAATTTACATCTTTATGTGGTTGATTGACCCATGCTTGATGTAAATAAAAGTCATATAGTTCATACTGGAGTGAGTAAGGGGCAAGATTATGTAGTGCATGGGGGGTAGTCAGTATCCCCAGCACATCAGCAATCTAGGATGAAACATCTCCTCACCAGAAACAAAGGGACCTCAAGACAGGCAATATAAGGACCACTGAACAGGCACGCTTACTTACTGTGCCTTCCTCCTGCTCTGCACAGGCTCCATTGCCTACTGTGCCTTCCTCCACATCTGCACAGGCACCCTTGCCCTGCTTCACAGTCCCAGCTCCCGTGTCGGCCTTGGCCCCTTTGCCATCATCCACTATCCCGCAGACTCTCTTGCCACCCCCGAGGGGGACCACCATTCCCTTTCCCCCCCTGCAGAAGACCTTCAAAGATGGCAAGTTGCTCCATATTGCCATGCTTAACTCTCGCTCGGTTGTTTTTTTTATTTTTACATTTTTAAAGCGCTCACACAGCCTGCGGGCATGGAGGCGCTGTTACAGGAATTGTTTGTTTTTTTAGTTTTTTTTTTGTTGCGTAATTGTTTTTTTGTCTTACTTGCGTATTTATAATGTGCTTAAACACCCAGAGGTTTCTAAGCGCGGCCCCAGGGATTGAACCTGTGTTGCTTCGAGACGTCTTTCTTCCAAGGCACGCACATTGCCGCTGAGCTATCCTTCCGGGCTGTCAAACACTCATCTGACATCTTCTACCATCTTCCTGGCATGGATCCTGATATGCTCGCCATCATGGAGACATGGCGCAAGGACAGCTCTGTCACAAGCTTTTACACACTCCTCCCTGAAGGATACAAGATCCTCTATGTGCCCTGGCCCAAGAGTTCAGGAGGGGGTGTGGTGTTGGTCTTCCCAGAATGGATACATGTGCCTATCATCGCCACTCAGGCCTACTTCTCCTTCAAATACCTAGTCTGCAGACTCTCACTCTCTCCTAAATCTCCCCTTCATATGGCCACCATCTATCGGCCACCAGGACAATCCACTCTCTTCCTCTCAGAATAGGCTGACCTGGCCTACTTCTACTCTCCTTCTCCTCTCAACTCCTTCTGCTGGGTGACCTCAACATCCATCAGGACTCTCCTGAATCCACAGGACCTTTCTGCAACCTGTGTAATTCTCTCTCCCTCTCTATCTTACCTTCTGGCTCCACTCACACAGCAGGCCACACTTTGGATGCTCTCACCTCTACCGAAATCCCTCCTTGTGCCCCTCTCACTACCTGTCTCTCTTGGACTGACCACTCTCTTCTCTCTTCACACTTGAAGCTATCCTCTCCCCTTCCATCAACACACCCGGTGAAGCCACCCACTTTCAATATCACCAGACCCATGAAAAGAGTTACAGCGGCTGCCTTTGCCAACACCTACTCTCTGCCCCCTACTCCTGCGAATGAAGCCCACCTTGACCCTGCCCTCGATAATTTCAATCTCTCTATCTGTAACACCCTTGATACTCTTGCTCCTGTCATAATGGTCCGACTGAAGCATTCCAAAAAGTGCAACTCTTGGTACAACTCTAATCTGTCTGCGGTTAAACGCAAGTGTAGGGCAACTGAGCGGAAATGGAATGCGTCAGCCGGACCCTATGACAAACTGGCCTGCCACCTCCTTCAAAAGCAATATCGACTCTGCATCCACACCATGAAAAGAGTCTTTATTCAAGCCTGAATCTCCACGGCATCAAACAAAATGGCCAAACTTTTCAAAGTCTGCAAGGAACTGGCCAATCCTGCCGCAGCCTCTTCTTTTGTAACACCCACCCAGGACCTTTGCTCGGTTCTGTCTGCACACTTCACAGCAAAAACCCAAGACATCCTTACCTCTCTCACTTCCACACCACTTCATACACCAACACTTCGGGAACCTCCCTTGGCTCCTCCACCACTTCTCCTCTCTTCTCTCACTCCCATCACACCTGATGAGATCACAAGACAAGTCCGGTCCATGAAGGTCTCATCCAAACAGGTGGACCCCTGCCTCTCCAAAACCATTAAGGACAACATTGACTCTCAAGCTCCAGCCTCGGCTGATCTCTGCAACCTCTCTTTTGCCACTGGAGTTTTCCCAACATCTTTTAAGCACTCCCTTGGCCACCCTCTGCTCAAGAAACCCTCTGCTGACCCCTCCATTCCGGCAAACTACCGCTGCATCTCTATCACCCCTTTCCTGGGCAAACTCCTGGAGAAACTGTCAATCTCTCGGCTCAGCCTCCACACTGAATCTGATGGTTGCCTCCATGACCATCAGTCTGGCTTTAGATATTGACATTGATATTTTTTTCTATGGCCCTCGTACAAAAGTGTTTCAAGGCAAGGGAGGGGGAAACAGGGGAGAACAAAACAACGATCGTACTAGGCCCAGTGACATTGAGAACGCGCAAGTGCATGGGAGAGGGGGAGGGGAAAAGTGCATGGAAGGGGAGAGAAGTGGAAAGTGCAGAGCAAAGGAGAAACATATACATAATAATAAATAAATAAATAAATAAATAATAAAGGTAACAAACAGTGGTAGCTCAGCCAGCATTTGGCAAGTGCTGGGTTTAAGGCAGCAGCCAGGGTATGTCTGATAAGTGCAGGAAGAAAAAAGGGGGGGATGTATGGGTACAGATACAGACCGCAGTGCAAGGGGTGGCCCAGATGCAGTGCGGGAGAGAGGCATGGTGGGCAGGTACCTGGGCCCGGAGGACAGAGGGTGGACAGGTGCACAGTGCCAAGAGAGAACAGATCAGCAGGGGAGAGGGGGAGCGAAGGCATTAGCAAAGAGGAAGGTCTTGAGGTGCTTCCGGAACTGGAGATGTTTCTCCTCATGTTTCAGAGTGGCAGGGAGGCTGTTCCACAGTGAGGCCCCAGCCGAAGACAGAGATCTACCCCCAGCTCGTTTCTTTGAAAAACGACTGACCCTGAGGGAGTTAGAGGTGGAGGAGTGAAGAGTTCGAGAGGGGAGGTATTTGCTGAGGGATAGCTGAAGGTATTTTGGACCCAGGCCCCAGAAAGCCTTGTGAACAATGCAGAGGGTTTTGAATTTAATCCTTGCATCCACTGGGAGTCAATGGAGAGATTTCAGAGCTGGAGAGATACGATCCGGGGCTTGAGGCCAAGGACAGGTCTTGCAGTACGGTTCAGGATTAGTTGAAGAGGGCAGAGAGTAGAGGCAGGTAGATTTAGAAAGAGGCTGTTACAATAGTACAACATAGAGAGAACCAGAGCTTGGGAGACCATGAGCTTATGGGGGAAGAAGAGGAAAGGCAGAGTACCTCTGAGGAGGTGCAGTAGGAAGTTTGACTTTTTAGAGACATCAGAGATGTGGGCGGAGAAGGAATGTGCGGAGTCAAAGATGACCCTTAGGTTCTTAGCCTCACAGGTGGGGGTAGGAGAAGGGCCGAGGGAAGCCTGCCAGAGAGTGAGGGGAAAGGATGATGAAGGTGTGCCGATGAGGAGGATCTCCATCTTGCTGGCATTCAGACAAAGATCATTGGCGGCACACCAATCTTGAATGGCATTTGGCAATCAGAGATGAGAGAGGGAGAGGAGGTGGCAGAGGGCAGCCTGAAAATGAGTTGAGTCATTAGCGTAGCACTTGAAATTTGGGCAGAAAATGGCAATGCAGTGGGAAGAGTTGCCAGGTATTGGTTGAAAAACTAGGGCAAGAGGCTAGACCCCTGGGGGGATTCTTGAGAAGAGGATGTGTTAGGGAGAATTCTCTGTTTAGGCTGAATTTCCTAACCTGGTGAGTCCCCCAGCAGCTTTGCTGGATTTTTGGGGTTTATTTTTTTCTCCTGCCAAAAGTGAGACTCTTTTACCCTCACTCTTGGACATGATTTGATTGTGTTTCTTTGAATCTAGAAGTGTTTAATGGGTTATGGGGTCTTTTACTCCATAGGGTTTCATGTGTTTGTGTGATGTGTGTTACACAGCACCCTCAGTGCAGTGACACAGGGGTGTCTTAGTGACCCCCCAGTATAGACTCCATACCCTGGGACTGACTACTGTCTCCCAGGGCATGTAAAGTCACCATTGACTTTACTAGTCTTAAATTCTGAACAGAACCAGTACAAACCATCATATTGTGGACGTACTGGCTGGGGCAATTCGATTGCCCCAGGGTCTGTTAGTCGAGGGGGCACGTCTCCAACCCCCTGATCGAGTTTTGGCTGGTGGCAGTGGATACTACTTTTTATATTCAACCGCAAATATTTTCCTATGGGATTTCCCATTGTTTTAGGCTACTATCTTTATTTAATTATTTACGGTAGCCTCGAACATACCGCTGGTTTATTTAATTAATATTCATTCTCTGGTTGGTCTTTTTTGCCAAAACTTGATTCTAAAATGGCGTTTCTGTTCTCTTCTGTGACTCCAACCCAAGTCGAGCCCTTTGTTCCACTTTTTGGCAGGCTTCTCCACAGAAGCCCTCCAAAGTGGTCCCACTCTGTCTGGGGTACTTAGGAGGGGTGGAGGGGAATTTAGGCACCCTGGACTGAGTTGCCTAGGCAACTCAAGTCGCACTCCATCCTGATTGGCCCAAGTGGTGAGCCTGCCGGCTCACCACTTAGCATGTTTTAGTGACAGCTAGGCTGAGTGAATGGGGGTTTGCTGCATAAAAGCAGGGCTTTGGGGACTGGAACTTCAGAAGTCGCCACAGGACCTAAGACTCTGACGAGGGAGAAGCTGAGCCGACCTGCCACGACACCACCACTGGTGGAGCCCTGCTGGACCGCCTCACCACTTTTCCCAATGACAGAGGAGATCTCCCGCCGGAGAGTCTTCTTCCTTTGACTGGTGGGGATAACCAGTTTCACCGTCTTTTCGATTTCCTGACGTACCTCGTGGCCGCCTTGCCCATGCCAAGGACCCCGGCAACCGGGATACTACGTTTTACCACGACCACGAAACCAAGGTACCACCTTTAACCGGAAAACTCTGTGGCTGGTTTCTTCCCTGGTAGTGCAACAACCTTCATCTTTCCTCCAATTCGAGATCTTCTCTTCCCCTGGACGACGACGCAACTTGCACCCACTACCAGGAACAACTGCCACCGCTGGAGGATCCTTCCCACTTAAGGTACCGTGTCCCGCCTGGCTTCCCTTGCTACCGACTGTACGGGGTAGATTTAGCCCCCGGCTTTCGAACCTGGGTTATCATGGGACACCTTGGCTAAACTTTTCTAAGCTTCTCTAAACTCTTCTTCAACCCTCTGCAAGACTTTCTAAGCCTAGTGTAACTGTGTGATCTTGGGCGCATTTGCGCTCTGCTCCCTCTAAGAGTGGGCCCAGCCTTTGGACTTTGGCTCACCAGTGACTTTTTGCTCTCTGCCTTGCTAACAGTGTTCCTGGATCATAGAGTGGTGTACCTCTTCATCTTCTGTCTTTTTCCCTCCCTTTCTCACAAACTTATTAGAGTGCAATCTAGTTAAGCGCTCACCTCTGTATGAAAATAAGTGGTGTTTTACTGTGATTTATCTGATAGGGAAAAAGGGGTATATATATTACAATAGTAACTGTGTTTAGAATATTTTACAATAAGAGTGCTGAAGTGTTTGAACTGTGTGTTTTTAAATAAATAATTATATACTTTGATACCAAAGCTCTGGTCAGTGTTTGCTTGTATAATTGTATCTGAGTGCCTATTGAGTATACTTTGCATACTGCCTAACTCTTCTTGAGGGAAGTCTGACTGCTCAGCCACAGCTACCAGGTAAATCCGGGTGGTACAGACTGCTACCAAGTGGGTTTACTGCCAACACCTGTAGTCTTAAATCTTTTGCAGTGGTCCCTAAGGGAACTGCACAGGTTTCTGCCTAACAGGATGCACAATGGAGTGCTTCAGAGGGCAGGGGAAGGATCCTGAGGCAAAGGAGTGGTTGCAAAAATCAGCAAGGGCCGGAGCAAGGGTGTCAATGTGGTCCTTGATGGTTTTAGAGGAACATGGATGAACCTGTTTTGACGAGGCTTTCATAGATCGGACTTGTCTAGGGACCTCATCAGTGGAGAAAAGAGGAAAGGACGAGAAGGAGGGTGGAGGAGTGGCTGAAGGAGGGTCAGCAAGCACAGACGGAGAGGGGAGAGGAGGGGAAAGGGTGGAGAGGGTAGACAGAATGTCCTGGGTTTTTTAGATACAGTGAGAGGCAAGGGCAGTGCAAAGAGCCTGGGAGGCAACAGGAGGGGTAGAGACTGCAGCATGGTTGGCCAGATCCTTGCAGATTTTAAAGAGTTTGGCCTCTTTGAGAGCATCCAGAGGCATGGAAACTTCTCACCTGAACACCCGTGAAGACCTGCTCTCAAATCTTGACATTAACATTCCCTCTGTCCTCATTCTTCTTGACCTCTCCTCTGCCTTTGATATGGTAAACCACAACATCCGATTGCACATCTCTATGACACCTTGGGAATCACAGGACAGGCTCTGGCGTGGTTAACCTCCAACCTTTCCGACCGCCTATCCCAGGTGGAACTTGGGTCCTTTCTGTCTACTATCACTCTTTCAATCAGCGGCTTTCCCCAGGGTTCTAACCTATCCCCCTGCTTCTTCAACATCTGCATGGCTGCCCTAGTACGTGTGATTGCACTTGCATCTCTAACTTCCAGTGTTATGGGTATGACATGCAACTCTCCTTTAGGCTACCCTCAGCCACCTACTCTACCTCGCTGATTTCTGACTGTCCGCAAATCAGTCATGGTGTACTGCAAACGACTTCTGCCTCAACGCCAGTAAGACTGAGATTGGGCACATTGGGACTGCTGCTCCCGCTTACCCACTTTCACTCTGGCCGGCCTCCCTTGGCCCTGCACCCGCACTCACCTGCAAGGCAACATATCTTGGTGTCATCTTTGACTCCACTCTCCTTCTCCACTAACATTTCGGACATCTCTAAAAAGTTCAACTACCAGTTGCACCTCCTCAGAGGTACTCATCCTTTTCTCACCTTCGCCCAGTGGCTCACTGTCTCCAGAGCTCTGGTTCTGTCTAGGCTGGACTACTGAAACAGCCTCTTTCTCAACCTCCATGCCTCTGCTTTGCGCCCTCTGCAACTCATCCAGAACAGAATCGCAAGACTTATCCTTGGCCTCAAGCCCAGGGACCACATCTCTCCAGCGCTGAAATCCCCTACTGGCTCCCTGTGGCTGCAAGGATCAAGTTTAAGACACTCTGCATTGTCCACAAGGCTTTCTGGGGCCTGGGACCTACCTATCTGCAAAACCTACATAAATACTGTATCTTCCGAGCCCTCTGCTCATCTACCTCCAACCTTCTGCGAGTGAGCCGGTTCTCCAAGCACAGATTTTGAGGGAGATCATTATCCTCAGCTGAGGCCTCACTCTGGAATAGCCTCCCTGTCGTCCTCCATTTTAAGCCTGATCTCCTTAAGTTCCGGAAACTCCCTAAGAGATTCCTCTTCTCCTCTTCCTTCTCTCTCCCTCTACCCTGCTAACCTCTCTCTCCTCACTATCCCTCTCCCCCTCCTTTTCCACACAGCTTGTCCGACTCACCGCCGGGTGTACCTCACATCTAATTGGTATTGTACGATCGGACCAAAGAAAAAGGTCTGACCGTGTGGTATAGTGAGCGGGGTGTTGCAGGGGACACCCCCGCAGCACACCTGCAAAAAAACCCCCAAAAACGGTGGCTGCAGGGGTTTGCCCCGCAACCCCCCGCTCACTATACTTTACAGTAGATATACTGAAGATATACTTTACAGTATAGTGAGCGGGGGGCTGCGGGGCAAACCCCTGCAGCCCCCGTAGTATGTAAGTGTGTTTGCATGAGAAAGGTGCAAAGTTTTGGTAGTTCGCACCTTTCTCATGCAAACTTCAGGCAAAATCAGCCGCGGTCGGATCACTTAGAATCATTTAATATCCGTGCTGACCAAAGTAATAGGAAGGTACCATGATAAGTTCAAAGTCAAAACAGACCAATTGAGCTTTGCTTTTTGTTCAGCATGGCATTTTACATCAGTTTTTGCTCCGGCAAGCAATGCACGAGCTGGTGATTTATCGAAGCGGTACCCCAAATCAGATCATTGTTCACCTTTTTCGTTACTTCTATCAAAATGCATGGTGGAATTGATATCTTTATTTGCCAAGGAGCATAGAGGGATTGTAAACTGGAGAATCATCTCACTATTCTTTTCTCTCCCAGTTTAAGTGCTCCAGAGGAAAGGGTGTCATAAACTCACCAGTAATAAGAGGGATTCATTTGTAACTCCAGACTCAGTGCACAGGTGGTATTGATGTCCTATCATGACTGCTAATTTACATCTTTATGTGGTTGATTGACCCATGCTTGATGTAAATAAAAGTCATATAGTTCATACTGGGGTGAGTATGGGGCAAGATTATGTAGTGCATGGGGGGTAGTCAGTATCCCCAGCACATCAGCAATCTAGGATGAAACATCTCCTCACCAGAAACAAAGGGACCCCAAGACAGGCAATATAAGGACCCCTGAACAGGCACGCTTACCGACTGTGCCTTCCTCCTCCTCTGCACAGGCTCCCTTGCCTAATGTGCCTTCCTCCACATCTGCACAGGCACCCTTGCCCTGCTTCACTGTCCCAGCTCCCGTGTCGGCCTTGGCCCCTTTGCCATCATCCACTATCCCGCTGACTCTCTTGCCACCCCCGGGGGGGACCACCATCCCCTTCACCCCCTGCAGAAGACCTTCAAAGATGGCAAGTTGCTCCATATTGCCATGCTTAACTCTCGCTCGGTTGTTTTTTTTTATTTTTACATTTTTAAAGCGCTCACACAGCCTGCGGGCATGGAGGCGCTGTTACAGGAATTGTTTGTTTTTTTAGTTTTTTTTAGTTGCATAATTGTTTTTTTGTCTTACTTGCGTATTTATAATGCGCTTAAACACCCAGAGGTTTCTAAGCGCGGCCCCAGGGATTGAACCTGTGTTGCTTCGAGTCGTCTTTCTTCCAAGGCATGCACATTACCGCTGAGCTATCCTTTCGGGCTGTCAAACACTCATCTGACATCTTCTACCATCTTCAAGGCATGGATCCTGATATGCTCGCCATCATGGAGACATGGTGCAAGGACAGCTCTGTCACAAGCTTTCACACACTCCTCCCTGAAGGATACAAGATCCTCTATGTGCCCAGGCCCAAGAGTTCAGGAGTGGGTGTGGTGATGGTCTTCCCAGAATGGATACATGTGTCTATCATCTCCACTCAGGCCTACTTCTCCTTCAAATACCTAGTCTGCAGGCTCTCACCCTCTCCTAAATCTCCCCTTCATGTGGCCACCTTCTATCGGCCACCAGGACAATCCACTCTATTCCTCTCAGAATAGGCTGACCTGGCCTCCTTCTACTCTCCTTCTCCTCTCAACTCCTTCTGCTGGGTGACCTCTACATCCATCAGGACTCTCCTGAATCCTCAGGACCTTTCTGCAACCTGTGTAATTCTCTCTCCCTCTCTATCTTACCTTCTGGCTCCACTCACACAGCAGGCCACACTTTGGATGCTCTCACCTCTACCGAAATCCCTCCCTGTGCCCCTCTCACTACCTGTCTCTCTTGGACTGACCACTCTCTTCTCTCTTCACACTTGAAGCTATCCTCTCCCCTTGCATCAGCACACCCGGTGCAGCCACCCACTTTCAATATCACCAGACCCATGAAAAGAGTTACAGCGGCTGCCTTTGCCTCCACCTACTCTCTGCCCCCTACTCCTGCGACTGAAGCCCACCTTGACACTGCCCTTGATAATTTCAATCTCTATCTGTAACACCCTTGATACTCTTGTTTCTGTCATAATGGTCCGACTGAAGCATTCCAAAAAGTGCAACTCTTGGTACAACTCTAATCTGTCTGCGGTTAAACGCAAGTGTAGGGCAGCTGAGCGGAAATGGAATGCGTCAGCCGGACCATATGACAAACTGGCCTGCCGCCTCCTTCAAAGGCAATATCGACTCTGCATCCACACGAAGAAAAAAGTCTTTATTCAAGCCTGAATCTCCACGGCATCAAACAAAATCGCCAAACTTTTCAAAGTCTGCAAGGAACTGGCCAATCCTGCCGCAGCCTCTTCTTTTGTCACACCAACCCAGGACCTTTGCTCGGTTCTGGCTGCACACTTCACAGCAAAAACCCAAGACATCCTTTCCTCTCTCACTTCCACACCACTTCATACACCAACACTTCGGGAACCTCCTTGGCTCCTCCACCACTTCTCCTCTCTTCTCTCACTCCCATCACACCTGATGAGATCACAAGTCCGGTCCATGAAGGTCTCATCCAAACAGGTGGACCCCTGCCTCTCCAAAACCATTAAGGACAACATTGACTCTCAAGCTACAGCCTTGGCTGATCTCTGCAACCTCTCTTTTGCCACTGGAGTTTTCCCAACATCTTTTAAGCACTCCCTTGGCCACCCTCTGCTCAAGAAACCCTCTGCTGACCCCTCCATTCCGGCAAACTACTGCCGCATCTCTATCACCACTTTCCTGGGCAATCTCCTGGAGAAACTGTCAATCACTCGGCTCAGCCTCCACACTGAATCTGATGGTTGCCTCCATGACCATCAGTCTGGCTTTAGATATTGATATTGATATTTTTTTCTATTGCGCTCGTACAAAAGTGTTTCAAGACAAGAGAGGGGGAAACAGGGGAGAACAAAACAATGATCATACTAGGCCCAGTGACATTGAGAACGCGCAAGTGCATGGGAGGGGGGGGGGGGGTGCATGGAAGGGGAGAGAAGTGGAAAGTGCAGAGCAAAGGAGAAACATATACATAATAACAAATAAATAAATAAATATAATAAAGTCAACAAACAGTGGTAGCGCAGCCAGCATTTGGCAAGTGCTGGGTTTAAGGCAGCAGCCAGGGTATGTCTGATAAGTGCAGGAAGAAAAAAGGGGGGGATGTATGGGTACAGATACAGACCGCAGTGCAAGTGGTGGCCCAGACGCAGTGCGGGAGAGTGGCATGGTGGGCAGGTACCTGGGCCCGGAGGACAGAGGGTGGCCAGGTGCACAGTGCCAAGAGAGAACAGATCAGCAGGAGAGAGGGGGAGCGAAGGCATTAGCTAAGAGGAAGGTCTTGAGGTGCTTCCGGAACTGGAGATGTTTCTCCTCATGTTTTAGAGTGGCAGGGAGGCTGTTCCACAGGGAGGCCCCAGCCGAAGACAGAGATCTACCCCCAGCTCGTTTCTTTGAAAAACGACTGACCCTGAGGGAGTTAGAGGTGGAGGAGTGAAGAGCTCAAGAGGGGAGGTATTTGCTGAGGGATAGCTGAAGGTATTTTGCACCCTGTCCCCAGAAAGCCTTGTGGACAATGCAGAGGGTTTTGAATTTAATCCTTGCATCCACTGGGAGTCAATGGAGAGATTTCAGAGCTGGAGAGATACGGTCCCGGGGCTTGAGGCCAAGGACAGGTCTTGCAGTCTGGTTCAGGATTAGTTGAAGAGGGCAGAGAGTAGAGGCAGGTAGATTTAGAAAGAGGCTGTTACAATAGTACAACCTAGAGAGAACCAGAGCTTGGGAGACCATGAGCCTATGGGGAAGAAGAGGAAAGGCAGAGTATCTCTGAGGAGGTGCAGTAGGAAGTTTGACTTTTTAGAGACATCAGAGATGTGGGCAGAGAAGGAAAGTGCAGAGTCACAGATGACCCTTAGGTTCTTAGCCTCACAGGTGGGGGTAGGTGGAGGGCCGAGGGAGCCCGGCCAGAGAGTGAGGGGAAAGGATGGTGAAGGTGTGCCGATGAGGAGGATCTCCATCTTGCTGGCATTCAGACAAAGATCATTGGCGGCACACCAATTTTGAATGGCAGTTAGGCAATCAGAGATGAGAGAGGGAGAGGAGGTGGCAGAGGGCAGTCTGAAAATGAGTTGAGTCATTAGCGTAGCACTTGAAATTTGGGCAGAAAATGGCAATGCAGTGGGCAAGAGTTGCCAGGTATTGGTTGAAAAGCCAGGGCAAGAGGCTAGACCCCTGGGGGGATTCTTGAGAAGAGGATGCACAATGGAGTGCTTCAGAGGGGAGGGGAAGGATCCTGAGGCAAAGGAGTGGTTGCAAAAATCAGCAAGGGCCGGAGCAAGGGTGTCAATGTGGTCCTTGATGGTTTTAGAGGAACAGGGATTAACCTGTTTTGACGAGACTTTCATAGATCGGACTTGTCTAGCGACCTCATCAGGGGAGAAAAGAGGCAAGGACGAGAAGGAGGGTGAAGGAGTGGCTGAAGGAGGGTCAGCAAGCACAGACGGAGAGGGGAGAGGAGGGGAAAGGGTGGAGAGGGTAGACAGAATGTCCTGGGTTTTTTAGATAAAGTGAGAGGCAAGGGCAGTGCAAAGAGCCTGGGAGGCAACAGGAGGGGTAGAGACTGCAGCAGGGTTGGCCAGCTTCTTGCAGATTTTAAAGAGTTTGGCCTCTTTGAGAGCATCCAGAGGCATGGAAACTGCTCACCTGAACACCCTTGAAGACCTGCTCTCAAATCTTGACATTAACATTCCCTCTGTCCTCATTCTTCTTGACCTCTCCTCTGTCTTTGATATGGTAAACCACAACATCCGATCGCACATCTCTGTGACACCTTGGGAATCACAGGACATGCTCTGGCGTGGTTAACCTCCAACCTTTCCAACCGCCCATCCCAGGTGGAACTTGGGTCCTTTCTCTCAACTATCACTCTTTCAATCTGCGGCTTTCCCCAGGGTTCTAACCTATCCCCCTGGTTCTTCAACATCCTCATGGCTGCCCTAGTACATGTGATTGCGACTTGCATCTCTTGATTCCAGTGTTATGGGTATGACACGCAACTCTCCTTTAGGCTACCCTCAGCCACCTCCTCTACCTCGCTCATTTCGACTGACCGCAAATCAGTCATGGTGTACTGCAAACGACTTCTGCCTCAACGCCAGTAAGACTGAGATTGGACACGTTGGGACTGCTGCTCCCGCTTACCCACTTTCACTCTGGCCGGCCTCCCTTGGCCCTGCACCCACACTCACCTGCAAGGCAACATATCTTGGTGTCATCTTCGACTCCACCGTCCTTTTCCACTAACATTTCGGACATCTATAAAAAGTCCAACTACCAGCTGCACCTCCTCAGAGGTACTCATCCTTTTCTCACCTTCCCCCAGTGGCTCACTGTCTCCAGAGCTCTGGTTCTGTCTAGGCTGGACTACTGAAACAGCCTCTTTCTCAACCTCCATGCCTCTGCTTTGCGCCCTCTGCAACTCATCCAGAACAGAATCGCAAGACTTATCCTTGGCCTCAAGCCCAGGGACCACATCTCTCCAGCGCTGAAATCCCCTACTGGCTCCCTGTGGCTGCAAGGATCAAGTTTAAGACACTCTGCATTGTCCACAAGGCTTTCTGGGGCCTGGGACCTACCTATCTGCAAAACCTACATAAATACTGTATCTTCCGAGCCCTCTGCTCATCTACCTCCAACCTTCTGCGAGTGAGCCGGTTCTCCAAGCACAGATTTGGAGGGAGATCATTATCCTCAGCTGGGGCCTCACTCTGGAATAGCCTCCCTGTCGTCCTTCATCTTAAGCCTGATCTCCTTAAGTTCCGGAAACTCCCTAAGAGATTCCTCTTCTCCTCTTCCTTCTCTCTCCCTCTACCCTGCTAACCTCTCTCTCCTCACTATCCCTCTCTCCCTCCTTTTCCACACTGCTTGTCCGACTGACCGCCGAGTGTACCTCACATCTGATTGGTATTGTACGATCGGACCAAAAAAAAAGGTCTGACCGTGTGGTATAGTGAGCGGGGTGTTGCAGGGGACACCCCCGCAGCACACCCGCAAAAACCCCCAAAAAACGGTGGCTGCAGGGGTTTCCCCCGCAACCCCCCGCTCACTATATTCTATTGTATAGTGAGCGGAGGGTTGCGGGGTAAACCCTTGCAGCCCCGTAGTATGTAAGTGTGTATGCATGAGAAAGGTGCAAACTTTTGGTAGTTCGCACCTTTCTCATGCAAACTTTCCGGCCGTGGCAAAATCAGCTGCGGTCGGATCACTTAGAATCATTTGATTTCCGTGCTGCCCACAGTAATAGGAAGGTACCATGTTCAGTTCAAAG
The DNA here is from genome assembly GCF_040938575.1 of Ambystoma mexicanum. Lineage (NCBI taxonomy): Eukaryota > Metazoa > Chordata > Amphibia > Caudata > Ambystomatidae > Ambystoma > Ambystoma mexicanum. The sequence goes on along the minus strand of NC_090921.1, from coordinate 1,195,607,137 downwards.
TCGAAACAGACCAATTGAGCTTCGCTTTTTGTTCACCATGGCATCTTGCATCAGTTTTTGCTCCGGCAAGCAATGCACGAGCTGGTGATTTATCAAAGCCGTACTCCAAATCAGATCATTGTTCACCTTTTTCGTTACTTCTATCAAAATGCATGGTGGAACTGATATCTTTTTTTGCCAAGGAGCATTGAGGGATTGTAAACTGGAGAATCATCTCACTATTCTTTTTTCTCCCAGTTTAAGTGCTCCAGAGGAAAGGGTGTCATAAGCTCACCAGTAATAAGAGGGATTCATTTGTAACTTCAGACTCAGTGCACAGGTGGTATTGATGTCCTATCATGACTGCTAATTTACATCCTTATGTGGTTGATTGACCCATGCTTGATGTAAATAAAAGTCATATAGTTCATACTGGGGTGAGTATGGGGCAAGATTATGTAGTGCATGGGGGGTAGTTAGTATCCCCAGCACATCAACAATCTAGGATGAACCATCTCCTCACCAGAAACAAAGGGACCCAAAGACAGGCAATATAAGGACCCCTGAACAGGCACGCTTACCTACTGTGCCTTCCTCCTCCTCTGCACAGGCTCCCTTGCCTACTGTGCTTTCCTCCACATCTGCACAGGCACCCTTGCCCTGCTTCACTGTCCCAGCACCCGTGTCGGCCTTGGCCCCTCCGCCATCATCCACTATCCCGCTGGCTCTCTTGCCACCCCGGGGTGGACCACCATCCCCTTCACCCCCTGCAGAAGATCTTCAAAGATGGCAAGTTGCTCCATATTGCCATGCTTAACTCTTGCTCGGCTGTTTTTTTTATTTTTACATTTTTAAAGCACTCACACAGCCCGTGGGCATGGAGGCGCTGTTACAGGAATTGTTAGTTTTTTTTATTTTTCTTTTTGTTGCGTAACTGTTTTTCTGTCATAGTTGTGTATTTATAATGCACTTAAACACCCAGAGGTTTCTAAGCGCGGCCCCAGGGATCGAACCTGTGTTGCTTCGTGTCGTCTTTCTTCCAAGGCACGCACATTGACTCTGAACTATCCTTCCGGGCTGTCAAACACTCATCTGTCATCTTCAAGGCATGGATCCTGATATGCTCGCCATCATGGAGACATGGTTCAAGGACAGCTCTGTCACAAGCTTTCACACACTCCTCCCTGAAGGATACAAGATCCTCTATGTGCCCAGGCCCAAGAGTTCAGGAGGGGGAGTGGTGTTCGTGTTCCCAGAATGGATACCTGTGTCTATCATCCCCACTCAGGTCTACTCCTTCTTCAAATACCTAGTCTGCAGGCGGTCACTCTCTCCTAAATCTCCCCTTCATATGGCCACCTTCTATCGGCCACCAGGACAATCCACTCTCTTCCTCTCAGAATGGGCTGACCTGGCCTCCTCTCTACTCTCCTTCTCCTCTCAACTCCTTCTGCTGGGTGACCTCAACATGCATCAGGACTCTCCTGAATCCTCAGGACCTTTCTGCAACCTGTGTAATTCTCTCTCCCTCTCTATCTTACCTTCTGGCTCCACTCACACAGCTGGCCACACTTTGGATGCTCTCACCTCTACCAAAATCCCTCCCTGTGCCCCTCTCACTACCTGTCTCTCTTGGACTGACCACTCTCTTCTCTCTTCACACTTGAAGATATCCTCTTCCCTTGCATCAGCACACCCGGTGCAGCCACCCACTTTCAATATCACCAGACCCATGAAAAGAGTTACAGCGGCTGCCTTTGCCTCCACCTACTCTCTGCCCCCTACTCTTGCGACTGAAGCCCACCCTGACACTGCCCTCGATAATTTCAATCTCTCTATCTGTAACACCCTTGATACTCTTGCTCCTGTCATAAGGGTCCGACTGAAGCATTCCAAAAAGTGCAACTCTTGGTACAACTCTGATCTGTCTGCGATAAAACGCAAGTGTAGGTCAGCTGAGCGTAAATGGAATGCGTCAGCCGGACCCTATGACAAACTGGCCTGCCGCCTCCTTCAAAAGCAATATCGACTCTGCATCCACACCAAGAAAAGAGTCTTTATTCAAGCCTGAATCTCCACGGCATCAAACAAAATGGCCAAACTTTTCAAAGTTTGCAAGGAACTGGCCAATCCTGCCGCAGCCTCTTCTTTTGTCACACCCACCCAGGACCTTTGCTCGGTTCTGGCTGCACACTTCACAGCAAAAACCCAAGACATCCTTTCCTCTCTCATTTCCACACCACTTCATACACCAACACTTCGGGAGCCTCCCTTGGCTCCTCCACCACTTCTCCTCTCTTCTCTCACTCCCATCACAACTGATGAGATCACAAGACAAGTCCGGTCAATGAACGTCTCATCCAAACAGGTGGACCCCTGCCTCTCCAAAACCATTAAGGACAAAATTGACTCTCACGCTCCAGCCGTGGCTGATCTCTGCAACCTCTCTTTTGCCACTGGAGTTTTCCCAACATCTTTTAAGCACTCCCTTGGCCACCCTCTGCTCAAGAAACCCTCTGCTGACCCCTCCATTCCAGCAAACTACCGCCCCATCTCTATCACCCCTTTCCTGGGCAAACTCCTGGAGAAACTGGCAATCTCTCGGCTCAGCCTCCACACTGAATCTGCTGCTTGCCTCCATGACCATCAGTCTGGCTTTAGATATTGATATTGATATTTTTTTCTATCGCGCTCGTACAAAAGTGTTTCAAGGCAAGGGAGGGGGAAACAGGGGAGAACAAAACAACAATCGTACTAGGCCCAGTGATATTGAGAACGCGCAAGTGCATGGGAGAGGGGAGGGGAAAAGTGCATGGAAGGGGAGAGAAGTGGAAAGTGCAGAGCAAAGGAGAAACATGTACATAATAATAAATAAATAAATATTAAAGACAACAAACAGTGGTAGTGCAGCCAGCATTTGGCAAGTGCTTGGTTTAAGGCAGCAGCTAGGGTATGTCTGATAAGTGCAGGAAGAAAAAAGGGGGGGCTGTATGGGTACAGATACAGACCGCAGTGCAAGGGGTGGCCCGGAGGCAGTGTGGGAGAGTGGCATGGTGGGCAGGTACCTGGAACAACTTATAGAAGGAGGAAGCCCGGTATACAATAGACTAAGGGTAGTTAGCAATGTATACTTTGTCTGTGCCCGGGAGGACAATAATCCATATTTATAGAATGAGACAAAGCTATAATATAGATGCCAGAAAACACAGAACTCCCAGGATTGGAGTACCACAAGGGGACCAGTCACAGTTAAAAGATAAGTATCAGGTTTATTAGGTCACAAAGGTAAAAACTAATTAAATAATGCGGTCCACAGTACAAACAATTTATAACAAAGAACAAACTCGAATAGAAGTTACGTGACAAGCTTGGCTAGCTAGTTAACAGTGTATCAAAATAAACACACAAAAAACAGAACGGTACATATCAAATCAAGGGTGTATTACCCTACAATAGTTAGAGTCAATGTGTCATAAATTTGTATCTCTGGTTAAAATACAGAGAGATATCTCGACATGTTTCTGTTCCTAGAATTAGTATGGAACATTCATCAGGAGGTACATAGATGACAACGTAACCAAGTTAACAGTGAAAGACAAATATTAACAATGAAGATTTCATAGCATCTGTAAAGTAAAAACACAAAAAGGGCAAAAAGTGAGCTCATGAATAGCAATTTGAATTGCAAGGTTCAAAATACATGAACTATGGCATTAAAAAAGAGGGGACAAATGCCTCCAATGATGCCTGTGGGTGCTCTCTACTGGAAGGTAGTAGGAGGTAGAAGACCGGGGGTCAATCCTACATGAGATAAAAATACCCATTAAGCGCCTATGATCGCTTAGAGAAGCAGGAAATGTGCCCATAGCATAACAGAGGGAAAGACAACAGGAGCGACCACCCTGTAGAAAACGTGCATAGAATGGCCTGTGAAGAGATAACCCAGTGTCAGTAAGAAACTCAGGGGGAACCGAAACAGAGAAAGTGAGTGTGCAGTAGGCTCTGGGAAAAGAACCCGAAAGGCGAAATGTAGCAAGAATCCTAGCCCGGGTATAAAGAGCCCGGAGTGCGCATGGTAGGCACGACACGTAATAGCACTAGAGAGAATTGACCAAGTCTCTAAGAGGAGGTGGTAAACAATAAATACCAGGATAGTCCGACCCATATTAAACCCAATTAAGTGTCGCCAAGAAATGCACTGGGTCAAGCTGTACCTACGGAGGCCGTCGATCCTACACGTCGGGCGGCAAATACTGGAAGAAATCCTTCGGTCAGCACTAATGCTGTAAACAGTCCGCTGGAGTGAGAAAGCTCTGTGTAAGTCAGGGACGGTACCGTGAATGGAATGGAAGGCTCTCCACGGCCGATGCTACATCGGTAGTCATGGAGACTCAGAAGTCCTATTACTATGTCTGGGGGATGTAGAGCAGCCAAGGAGGAGGTAAACACGGTGGCCATCTTAGAATGACAGAAGACCGTCGTGAACACAGTCAATCAAAGATGTAAACACAGAGCAGGTTTGCCGCGGCAGAGGCCCGGAAGGGCAAATAGCGGTCCCTAACAGTCTCTAATGTAGAAAAAGGTTAGCTGGCCCGAAAAAGTCGAAAGTGACGTGTCAGAGGCACAGAATCCTTCGGTCTATAAAACGGTGAGTCTCAGGGGAGGAGAAATTATATAAAAAAAATATATATATATCTCGCCCAATGAAAAAAGCCTAACAGAAAGGCTAAAGACTGGCCTGAAAGATGCAGAGTATGAAGCACTGAGGGGTCGAAAAACGCCTCGATACAAAAAGGTGTGAAGGAAAGAAGAGCAACGTGGGAAAATCACATAAGATGAGAGAAACACAGACCCATGGGAAAGGCTAGATATTATGCCATTCAATAGAATCATTGAGACCCTTTATATCACTGCATAAAGTATATATCATTTTTTGCTCCATCTTTAGCAATTTCTTCTCAAGTGTAGCATAGTTAGTCCCTTTAAGGGCTATAAGTATAGTCCATTTAAAATCTTCGTGGTTATGCTTTAGAAGGTTGAAATGTTTCACCATGGGAGCAATTTCAGTTCTGTTCTTCAGGCAGCTCCGATGTTCCATGATACGGGTTTTGGCTTTGCGGGTGGTCTTGCCCACGTAGTGCAGTCCACATATACAATTAATCAGATAGACCACAAATTCAGTGTTACAATTCGTCAGATTTTTTTTGGTCCAGAGCTTTGAGAGGCCAACATCAATAGTTTTAGTTTTGGAGGTCAATTTACAGACACCACAGGAGCCACAAGGGTAATGTCCGATGGCTTTGGGTAATCCCCATAGAGTTGTCAATCTTGGTTCAGGGATGATAACAGATTTGAGTTTGCTGTTGCTAACTCTGTTACCTATAGTTGTACTCCTTTTATACTCAAAGATAGGCATAGCTTGGGTGGTGGTTTTAAAGATTTTCCAATTTTTCTTAATAATATTGGTAATTTCAAAGCTCTGGTCAGTAAAGGTGTTAACACAGACAATGCGATCATCTTTAGGTTTGACAGGTTTAGGTTCAAGTAGAGCTTCACGATTATTATTAAAAGCCCTTTTTGCCGATTTCTTCACCAATTTTTTAGGATAGCCTCTCTGTCTAAGTTTCTTACTGAGAGTAGTGGCCTCTGCCTCGTATGTTTCTTTATCCGAAATATTCCTCTTGAGGCATAGAAACTGGCCAAAGGGAAGGTTGTCACGTAGGTGTTTAATGTGATGGCTAGAGTAGTCCAACAGGGAGTTTTTGTCGGTAGGCTTATGATACGGCTTAATTTTAAGGACCACATTAGCAGCAAAAATGGTGAGGTCTAAAAAATGTGTGGATTCATTACTGGAAGTCATGGTGAACTGCAGGTGTGGGTTGAGGTTATTAAGCCAGGTCAATAAATAGTTGGCTTCTACCACCGTGCCTCTCCATAGTACCAAAATGTCGTCTATGTAACGACTCCACTTGACAATGTTGCTGCTGAAAGGGTTAAGGTCGCTGTAAATGTTGGATTTCTCAAACGTCTCTACATAGAGGTTGGCTACACTGAGAGCCATAGTGGCACCCATGGCTTTACCTTCAATTTGCTGGTAGAATTTACCATTGAACTCAAAATAGTTGCGTTTCAAAGCCAATTCCACGCACCAGAGAATGAACGAGGTGGGCACCGGATCATTATCAACACGGGATAAAAGTATTTCTTCGATGGCGTCTAGGGAAGCTTGTTGCAGGATGTTGGTATAGAGAGAGACGGTATCCAGGCCCAGCATCAGCTGTGTAGTGGTGTCGAAGGCAAGATTTTCATGACTGTTGATGACGTCTCGAGAGTCTTTTAGATACGATTGCATCGCTTGAACATATCCTTAAAAATAATGATCAGCAAAGGTAGAAAGCGGTTCGAGAACTGAGTTAATCCCTGCCACAATAGTCCGTCCGGGAGGGTTGACGAGGGTTTTATGCACCTTGGGTAAGGTGTAAAAAGTAGGGACACTCGGTTTTTTGTTGATGAGGAAATCAGCTTCCTGTTTATAGATCCATTCACAATCTTTGGCCTTGGAAACTTTGTCCGGGACGAGGAGTTGTAGTTCAGGTGTCAGATCTTGTGTGAGGGGGCGATAGTAGTGGATGTTACTAAGTTGTCTTTCGCATTCCGTAATATAATCGCTGCGTTTGAGAATCACAATCCCTCCCCCATTATCCGACTTTTTGATGACAATGAGCGAATTTTTAGATAGGGAGTCAAGGGCTTTTAGTTCCACGTTGGAGAGGTTGTGGAAGGATCTTGGAGATTTATTTTCGAGGGCGGTGACTTCAGCAATCACTTTCTTTTCAAACACTAATGATTCTGGAGATAAACTCTGTGAGGGAGGGTAGAAAGTTGAAGGATTGCGAAGCCCCGTACAGTTGGAAGGTCCTTCCCAGATACTCTCTGTACCGAGAGAAAAGAATTCTTTCAGATGGATTTTTCTCATCAGTTTTTTTAATTCGATTTGAAATTCAAAGGGATCGTGTTGTTTGGTCATTACAAATCCCAGTCCTTTATTAAGGACTTGTTGTTCCATATCTGTCAGTGTATAATCAGATAAATTGATCAGAAGCGATTCCCGCTTTGGGTTTGTTTTGATCCGTCGTCCCAAGTGTTTCTGTTCGCGGCCTGGTATAAAAAACGGCCCTGATTACCTCTTCTTCGTCCGTTGTTTTGCCGTCTTGTGGGTTGACCTCTTCCTCTTTTGTTGGATGCCTTGTTCATTCTCTGGTGCGTGGAATTGGCTTTGAAGCGCAACTATTTTGAGTTCAATGGTAAATTCTACCAGCAAATTGAAGGTACAGCCATGGGTGCCACTATGGCTCCCAGTGTAGCCAACCTCTATGTAGAGACGTTTGAGAAATCCAACATTTACAGCGACCTTAACCCTTTCAGCAGCAACATTGTCAAGTGGAGTCGTTACATAGATGACATTTTGGTACTATGGAGAGGCACGGTGGTAGAAGCCAACTATTTTTTGACCTGGCTTAATAACCTCAACCCACACCTGCAGTTCACCATGACTTCCAGTAATGAATCCACACATTTTTTAGACCTCACCATTTTTGCTGCTAATGGGGTCCTTAAAATTAAGCCGTATCATAAGCCTACTGACAAAAACTCCCTGTTGGACTACTCTAGCCATCACATTAAACACCTACGTGACAACCTTCCCTTTGGCCAGTTTCTATGCCTCAAGAGGAATAGTTCGGATAAAGAAACATGCGAGGCAGAGGCCACTACTCTCAGTAAGAAACTTAGACAGAGAGGCTATCCTAAAAAATTGGTGAAGAAATCGGCAAAAAGGGCTTTTAATAATAATCGTGAAGCTCTACTTGAACCTAAACCTGTCAAACCTAAAGATGCTCACTTTGTCCGTGTTAACACCTTTACTGACCAGAGCTTTGAAATTACCAACATTATTAAGAAAAATTGGAAAATCTTTAAAACCACCACCCAAGCTATGCCTATGCCTATCTTTGCGTATACAAGGAGTACAAATATAGGTAACAGAGTTAGCAACAGCAAACTCAAATCTGTTATCATCCCTGAACCAAGATTGACCACCCTATTGGGATTACCCGAAGCCATCGGACATTACCCTTGTGGCTCCTGTGGTATCTGTAAATTGACCTCCAAAACTAAAACTATTGATGTTGGCCTCTCAAAGCTCTGGACCCAAAAAAATCTGATGAATTGTAACACTGAATTTGTGGTCTATTTGATTACTTGTATATGTGGACTGCACTACGTGGGCAAGACCTCCCGCAAAGCCAAAACCCGTATCATGGAACATCGGAGCTGCCTGAAGAACAGAACTGAAAATGCTCCCATGGTGAAACATTTCAACCTTCTAAAGCATGGACTATACTTATAGCTCTTAAAGGGACTAACTATGCTACACGTGAGAAGAAATTGCTAAAGATGGAGCAAAAAATGATATATACTTTACGCAGTGATATAAAGGGTCTCAATGATTCTATTGAATGGCATAATATCTAGCCTTTCCCATGGGTCTGTGTTTCTCTCATCTTATGTGATTTTCCCACGTTGCTCTTCTTTCCTTCACACCTTTTTGTATCGAGGCGTTTTTCGACCCCTCAGTGCTTCATACTCTGCATCTTTCAGGCCAGTCTTTAGCCTTTCTGTTAGGCTTTTTTCATTGGGTGAGATATATATATATTTTTTTTATATAATTTCTCCTCCCCTGAGACTCACCGTTTTATAGACCGAAGGATTCTGTGCCTCTGACACGTCAGTTTCAACTTTTTCGGGCCAGCTAACCTTTGTCTACATTAGAGACTCTTAGGGACCGCTATTTGCCCTTCTGGGCCTCTGCCGCGGCAAACCTGCTCTGTGTTTACATCTTTGATTGACTGTGTTCACGACGGTCTTCTGTCATTCTAAGATGGCCACCGTGTTTACCTCCTCCTTGGCTGCTCTTCATCCCCCAGACATAGTAATAGGACTTCTGAGTCTCCATGACTACCGATGTAGCATCGGCCGTGGAGAGCCTTCCATTCCATTCACGGTACCGTCCCTGACTTACACAGAGTTTTCTCACTCCAGCGGACTGTTTTCAGCATTAGCGCTGACCGAAGGATTTCCTCCAGTATTTGCCGCCCGACGTGTAGGATCGACGGCCTCCGTAGGTACAGCTTGACCCAGTGCATTTCTTGGCGACACTTAATTGGGTTTAATATGGGTCGGACTATCCTGGTATTTATTGTTTACCACCTCCTCTTAGAGACTTGGTCAATTCTCTCTAGTGCTATTACGTGTCGTGCCTACCATGCGCACTCCGGGCTCTTTATACCCGGGCTAGGATTCTTGCTACATTTCGCCTTTCGGGGTTCTTTTCCCAGAGCCTACTGCACACTCACTTTCTCTGTTTCTGTTCCCCCTGAGTTTCTTACTGACACTGGGTTATCTCTTCACAGGCCATTCTATGCACGTTTTCTACAGGGTGGTCGCTCCTGTTGTCTCTCCCTCTGTTATGCTATGGGCACATTTCCTGCTTCTCTAAGCGATCATAGGCGCTTAATGGATATTTTTATCTCATGTAGGATTGACCCCCGGTCTTCTACCTCCTACTACCTTCCAGTCGAGAGCACCCACAGGCATCATTGGAGGCATTTGTCCCCTCTTTTTTAATACCATAGTTCATGTATTTTGAACCTTGCAATTCAAATTGCTATTCATGAGCTCACTTTTTGCCCTTTTTGTGTTTTTACTTTACAGATGCTATGAAATCTTCATTGTTAATATTTGTATTTCACTGTTAACTTGGTTACGTTGTCATCTATGTACCTCCTGATGAATGTTCCATACTAATTCTAGGAACAGAAACATGTCGAGATATCTCTCTGTATTTTAACCAGAGATACAAATTTATGACACATGACTCTAACTATTGTAGGGTACTACATCCTTGATTTGATATGTACCGTTCTGTGTTTTGTGTGTTTATTTTGATACACCGTTAACTAGCTAGCCAAGCTTGTCACGTAACTTCTGTTCGAGTTTGTTCTTTGTTATAAATTGTTTGTACTGTGGACCGCATTATTTAATTAGTTTTTACCTTTGTGACCTAATAAACCTGATACTTATCTTTTAACTGTGACTGGTCCCCTTGTGGTACTCCAATCCTGGGAGTTCTGTGTTTTCTGGCATCTATATTATAGCTTTGTCTCATTCTATAAATATGGGCAGGTACCTGGGCCCGGAGGACAGAGGGTGGCCAGGTGCACAGTGCCAAGAGAGAACAGATCAGCAGGGGAGAGGGGGAGCGAAGGCATTAGTAAAGAGGAAGGTCTTGAGGTGCTTCCGGAACTGGAGATGTTTCTCCTCATGTTTTAGAGTGGCAGGGAGGCTGTTCCACAGGGAGGCCCCAGCCGAAGACAGAGATCTACCCCCTGCTTGTTTCTTTGAAAAACGACTGACCCTGAGGGAGTTAGAGGTGGAGGAGTGAAGAGCTCGAGAGGAGAGGTATTTGCTGAGGGATAGCTGAAGGTATTTTGGATGCAGGCCCCAGACAGCCTTGTGGACAATGCAGAGGGTTTTGAATTTAATCCTTGCATCCACTGGGAGTCAATGGAGAGATTTCAGAGCTGGAGAGATGTGAACCCGGGTCTTGAGGCCAAGGACAGGTCTTGCAGTCCTGTTCAAGATTAGTTGAAGAGGGCAGAGAGTAGAGGCAGGTAGATTTAGAAAGAGGCTGTTACAATAGTACAACCTAGAGAGAACCAGAGCTTGGGAGACCATGAGCTTATGGGGGAAGAAGAGGAAAGGCAGAGTACCTCTGAGGAGGTGCAGTAGGAAGTTTGACTTTTTAGAGACATCAGAGATGTGGGCGGAGAAGGAAAGTGCAGAGTCAAAGATGACCCTTAGGTACTTAGCCTCACAGGTTGGGGTAGGAGGAGGGCCGAGGGAGGCTGGCCAGAGAGTGAGGGGAAAGGATGGTGAAGGTGTGCCGATGAGGATCTCCATCTTGTTGGCATTCAGACAAAGATCATTGGCGGCACACCAATCTTGAATGGCAGTTAGGCAATCAGATGTGAGAGAGGGAGAGGAGGTGGCAGAGGGCAGTCTGAAAATGAGTTGAGTCATTAGCGTAGCACTTGAAATTTGGGCACAAAATGGCAATGCAGTGGGCAAGAGTTGCCAGGTATTGGTTGAAAAGCCAGGGCAAGAGGCTAGACCCCTGGGGGGATTCTTGAGAAGAGGATGCACAATGGAGTGCTTCAGAGGGGAGGGGAAGGATCCTGAGGCAAAGGAGTGGTTGCAAAAATCAGCAAGGGCTGGAGCAAGGGTGTCAATGTGGTCCTTGATGGTTTTAGAGGAACAGGGATGAACCTGTTTTGACAAGGCTTTCATAGATCGGACTTGTCTAGCGACCTCATCAGGGGAGAAAAGAGGAAAGGACGAGAAGGAGGGTGGAGGGGTGGCTGAAGGAGGGTCAGCAAGCACAGACGGAGAGGGGAGAGGAGGGGAGAGGAGGGGAGAGGGTGGAGAGGGTAGACAGAATATCCTGGGTTTTTGAGATAAAGTGAGAGGCAAGGGCAGTGCAAAGAGCCTGGGAGGCAACAGGAGGGGTAGAGACTGCAGCAGGGTTGGCCAGCTCTTTGCAGATTTTAAAGAGTTTGGCCTCTATGAGAGCATCCAGAGGCATGGAAACTGCTCACCTGAACACCCGTGAAGACCTGCTCTCAAATCTTGACATTAACATTCCCTCTGTCCTCATTCTCCTTGACCTCTCCCCTGCCTTTGATATGGTAAATCACAACATCCGATCGCACATCTCTGTGACACCTTGGGAATCACAGTACAGGCTCTGGCATGGTTAACCTCCAACCTTTCCGACCGCCCATCCCTGGTGGAACTTCGGTCCTTTCTCTCAACTATAACTCTTTCAATCTGCGGCTTTCCCCAGGGTTCTAACCTATCCCCCTGGTTCTTCAACGTCTGCATGGCTGCCTAGTACGTGTGATTGCCACCTGCATCTCTAACTTCCAGTGCTATGGGTATGACACGCAACTCTCCTTTAGGCTACCCTCAGCCACCTCCTCTACCTCGCTCATTTCTGACTGACCGCAAATCAGTCATGGTGTACTGCAAACAACTTCTGCCTCAACGCCAGTAAGACTGAGATTGGGCACATTGGGACTGCTGCTCCCGCTTACCCACTTTCACTCTGGCCGGCCTCCTTTGCCCTGCGCCCGCACTCACCTGCAAGGCAACATATCTTGGTATCATCTTCGACTCCACTCTCCTTCTCCACTAACATTTCGGACATCTCTAAAAAGTCCAACTACCAGCAGCACCTCCTCAGAGGTACTCATCCTTTTCTCACCTTCCCCCATTGGCTCACTGTCTCCAGTGGACTGGTTCTGTCTAGGCTGGACTACTGAAACAGCCTCTTTCTCAACCTCCATGCCTCTGCTTTGCGCCCTCCGCAACTCATCCAGAACAGAATCGCAAGACTTATCCTTGGCCTCAAGCTCAGGGACCACATCTCTCCAGCGCTGAAATCCCCTACTGGCTCCCTGTGGCTGCAAGGATCAAGTTTAAGACACTCTGCATTGTCCACAAGGCTTTCTGCGGCCTGGGACCTACCTATCTGCAAAACCTACCTAAATACTGTATCTTCCGAGCCCTCTGCTCATCTACCTCCAACCTTCTGCGAGTGAGCCGGTTCTCCAAGCACAGATTTGGAGGAAGATCATTATCCTCAGCTGGGGCCTCACTCTGGAATAGCCTCCCTGTCGTCCTCCATCTTAAGCCTGATCTCCATAAGTTCCGGAAACTCCCTAAGAGATTCCTCTTCCCCTCTTCCTTCTCTCTCCCTCTACCCTGCTAACCTCTCTCTCCCCACTATCACTCTCTCCCTCCTTTTCCACACAGCTTGTCTGACTGATCGCCGGGTGTACCTCAGAGTCTCACAGGTACCTGCACCCTCGCCAGTCCTCTCGCACTTGCCTCCGGGCCTGCACTTGCCGCATGGCTACTGCACTTAGTCAATGACCCATCAGAATGCCATCTCTCAGCACTTATCCAGTTCTCTCACTAACTGGGTGCACTTGGATTCCCTTCCCCCTGGACTTGTCCTCCCCTTGCTCTTCTGTACCGTCTGTGCACTTGCACGATCTGAACATACCATGCCTTGAAGATCATCTATCTATCTTGCCTGTCTCCCCTCCTGGCATGGTGGCACCGCTATGCACTTGGAAAAACTGCAGAATCGTTGTCAGACCTATTTTCTGTTATCTACACTATTAATTGTATTATATGCACTTACTCTGCCTGTGCATACTTGTATCGTTCAGAAATGCAAGGGCTCTGAATGACTCTTGTTGTTTCCCCTTGTGGCCTCCCTCTTTGAGCACTTTGAAACACTTGCCTTGTGTATAGGCGCTTTACAAATAAACATTACCATTAACATTACCATTACCCAAGGGAAAGAAGGACCCAAATTGGGAAAAAGCCAAAGACCAGGGAGATGAATCTCATACCAGAATTTAGGGAAACCATCTGTTCTCCAAGGGACAAGAGACCAGTTTTAAGGGTGTAGGAGAAATAATTAACAACTCCTATAGTACTATTTTTCCATTATTATGTCCTCTAAAATATGTGGTTCCCAATGCCATAAGCAGTGTTCCTGTCTATTTAAAAAAAGGCCCAGAAAAATTGGAGATGTTATCCTATCTGTGTCCGATCACTCACCATCTGTATGTGCAAACCCACGAGGGAAGTCCTTACTTACCCTAAACCTCTCTACTCATCTAAGCATCTGGGAGTCACAGTGCAGCCTTTTAGAATCCATGAATGGAGCACAATGATATTGCATGGAACAACATTTGTGGTGATAGTCATCTGCAGTGTTCACAAGAGACTCAGGGTGGGATATCAGGAGCCTTAAAAGAGACAAGATTCATAAGAGAAAACTGGCATGCACTTCCCTCTAATAGATGGCAAACTCACAAGGAACAAGGGAGGCACTGGAACAATTGACTGCTGGTCACGCAGGTGAAACATTGGAGCAGATACTAAAACAGTATAAGAGGTAGAATTGTGGATATCCAGGTTGTAACTTTGCTCCACATAAATTCACTGGTACAGCACAACGCGTAATGTCTTTGTAGGACAATTAAAATTTCAAAAGGCAACCCGTGCAACCAGAACTGAGCTTGGTTTACAAATGGTTGAGTGGGGAGGCGGGTCCACCCTATTATATAATGTGTCCCCCAGTCAAAGCTGATTGTGGATGCTGCAAGGTGAAGAGTGCTGTCAATACAAGATGAGGAGAAAGGGATACTGGTGAAAGGAGAAGCGAGTCAGCATCATAGGCACAAAGGAAGAGCTGAATGAGTGAGGGAGAAGCAAGGAACTATAATGTTGGCATAGATAGAGGAGAGCAGAGAGAACGGGAGGGTAGAGGAGAAATTGGAGGAAGAGAAAAGAAACCTAGAGAGCTGTAGAAGTAAGAGGAGTAGAGGTAGTGAAGATGGATGGAGGCCCCTGGGGAGGGGAGTAGAGAGTGGGTGAGTCATGTTAGATATACAAAAACAATAGGAGGAGAAAGATAAATGTGTGAGATCAAGAAAGGAGCAAAGGGAGAAGGAGAGAGAAAAGTGACAGAATGGTGAAAGAGCAGAACCATCCAAGGAGAAACTCGTCCACTCAATAAAGTTGCCAGATACCTCAAGAACACAGAAGGCAATGACAGGAGTGGTGAAGGAAAGAGAACTAAGAGGTGAGGTGTAGGGGGCATAATGATTTTGGGGCACTGAGGAGGAGTAGAGAGGAAACACAAAAGAAACTAGACCAGGAGAGAAGATGTATAGGCATCCTGGGAAAGAGGCACTTAACAACCCAATGCTGACTGACTGTCAGAGTCTATTGCCAGCATTCTCAAGCTCAACCCCGCATTTCTGCCCATCATTGGCACCTGGTAAAGCCTGACAACGTTCTGAAGCAAGGCCAGGAAACATATAGAACCTCAGTATCCTGACCAAGACAACGGCACTGCAAAGCATGAACCAGTCAAGGAAATAAAAACACTAAACACTTAAAATTCCATTCATGTTAATCAGGTCCTTGATCCATTTTTGGATCGAAAATCCAGCTGTATGTATAATACAAACAAAACCCATAAATCTTTTCTCAATTGTCTAGCCGAAACAGGACTAATTGACACTTGGAGACTATCCCATCCCACACAATTAGATTATACCTTCCATTCATCCCTGCACTATACACTCTCACGCCTGGACTATATTTTTGCAACCAAAACCCTCCCTGGTTCCATTGTAGATTCTATAATCTCTAATATTATCATATCAGATCATGCCCCTGTAATTACATCCTTCAGTCTTGCAGATGTGAACAAACCTGCTAGCCGATGGAAACTTAGGGGGTAATTCATAGAATTCAGCGCACAAGTGGCACAGGCGGCTGCCGCGTGCACCAAAACCCATTTAGGCGCACAGTGTATTCATGTAAAAATACATCCATTTGCAGCCGTGGTGCAGAGTGGCGCAGTGACCATGCAGCAGCGCCAGTTACGCCCCCAACCCCGCCCCATGGGCCAAAAACATCGCACAAATCCAGTACATGGCGCAAAGGCCAGTGGACCAGCATGCAGCCCTCCAACCACGAAAATGCATGTAAAATTCCCTGTGCATGCCCCAGAATACACGTACCCCGCTCGCGCTAGCGAAAACGCATGTAAAACTCTCCGCGCACCCCTCGGAATACAAGTACCCCACTCGCGCTAGTGAAAACGCGTATAAAACTCCCTGCGCACCCCTCGGAATACACGTACCCTGCTCGTGCCAGGCCAATAGTGTGTAAAACTTCACACGCACCCCTCATAATACACGTACCCCGCTCGTGCCAGGCCAATAGCGTGTAAAACTCCACATGCACCACTCAGAATACACGTACCTTGCTCGCGCCAGGCCAATAGCTTGTAAAACTTCACACGCACCCCTCAGAATACACATACCCCGCTCGCGCCAGGCCAATAGCGTGTAAAACTTACACATGCACCGCTCGGAATACACGTACCCCTCTCGCGCCAGCGAAAACACGTGGAAAAATGTCCCCCAGTGGAGTGGGCTGCTTGCGGGGTATGCCCAGGGTGGATGGGCTGCCTGCGGAGCATGCCCAGGGTGGATGGGCTGCATATGGAGCATGCCCAGGGAGGATGGACTGCCTGTGGAGCATGTCCAGGGAGGATGGGCTGCCTGCAGGGTATGGGGAGGGTGGATGGGCTGCCTGCGGGGTATGGACTGAGGTGGATGGGCTGCCTGCAGGGCATGCCCAGGGTGGATGGGCTGCCTGCGTGGCATGGCCAGGGTGGATGGGCTGCATGCAGGGTATGGACTGGGGTGGATGGGCTGCCTCCAGGATATGGACTGGGGTGGATGGGCTGCCTGCGGGGTATGGGGAGGGTGGATGGGCTACCTGCGGGGTATGGACTGGGGTGGATGGGCTGCCTGCAGGGCATGCCCAGGGTGGATGGGCTGCCTGCGTGGCATGGCCAGGGTGGATGGGCTGCATGCGGGGTATGGACTGGGGTGGATGGGCTGCCTACGGGGCATGCCCAGGGTGGATGGGCTGCCTCCGGGATATGGGGAGGGTGGATGGGCTACCTGCGTGTATTCTGGGGGTGCGCGTGTAGTTTCACATGCGATAGGCCTGGCGCGAGCAGGGTACATGTATTCTGGAGGTACACGGGGAGTTTTAAACGCGATAGGCCTGGCGCGAGCGGGGTACGTGTATTCTGAGGGGTGCATGTGAAGTTTTACATACTATTGGCCTGGCACGAGCGGGGTCCGTGTATTCCGAGGGGTGCGCGGGGAGTTTTACATGCCATTTGGCAGTGTGGGCCATCCCTGGTGTGCCCCTCCTGCTCTTCCCATGCCCTGCAGGCATCCCATACCACAGGGGACCACCCTACACCCCTGGGCATGCCCCGCAGGCAGCCCATGAACCCAGACCATGCCCCGCAGGCAGCCCAAATGGCACCATGCACTTGTAAGGACACTTGTGAGCTCCGACTCATGTCCCCCACCCATCCACCCACCCAGCAGTGACGGGCACCTGCCAGCAGGCCCCGACTCATGTCCCCCTGCACTCCCACCCACCCAGCAGTGACGGGCACCTGCCAGCAGGCCCCGACTCATGTCCTCCTGCACCACCACCCACCCAGCAGTGACGGTCACCTGCCAGCAGGCCCCGACACATGTCCCCCTGCAACCCCACCCACCCAGCAGTGACGAGCACCTGCCAGCAGGCCCCGACTCATGTCCCCCACCCAACACGTCATCACAATCCAGATCCATGGCCCTTATGGCCACCCAAATCCCATCCCACACCACCCCAGTCCAAACACCCAACCAAGCATTCCATCCACTCCAAACTGAAATCCCCATGTCATGCTAGATCCCAAATAAGCAATATGCGCATGAGTACAAGTCTGCCAGACCCACACAATTGTGACACATGACAAAGAAAACCCACATTGTGACATGCACAAAACCAATGAGAGAAGACCACACAAATGGAGTGAAAAATAAAAATGTATTATATACATAAATGAATGAATGAAATGAAATTAAACAAGAATGAAATGATAAATTAAAGGATATCCGAATTCAAGGAAAAAATTATTAATGGTGAAAAGAAAAAAATGCTAAGAAAAATGCCTCCAAATTGTCCGTCCATAATACCAAATCCAAAGTCAAAATAAAAACAAAACCATTCCTCCATGGAAAAAAAATATAAGGGAAATCAGGTCCATAACTATATTCAATGTAAAAATCAAGGGTCCATGTGCCCAACAAACCAAAGGAAACCTAAAAAAAAAACCTACATAATGAAAAAATATTAACAAAAGGTGGGGCATAGTCCATGTGCCCCAAAGGAAAAAATAAATAAAGGAAACCTACAACTACATAACTATTTACAAAGGCGGCGGGCTAGTGCCACGGCTCACTGTCTGATGTTCCGGCCCAGGACATCATCGAACTCCATGCCGATGTTCCGGAGGCGGGCCTGTTCCCTGGACTCGAGGTCTCGCAGGGATGCAGCCATGCAATCTCTCAACTCCCTGCTAGTTTCCCTGAGGCCCTCCGCCCGCCTCAAAGCCCGGTGCATGGAGTTCTCTGCCCTGAGCATCCTGAGCCGTGCCCTCTCCGCCTGCCACCTCTCCGCATCTATTTGCCGGCCAAACCGCTGCCGCACAGAAGACACTCCAGGTCCGGGGTCCTCCTGCCCCTCGGCCGATGCCTGCCCCCGTGGTGTTGATTGCCCCGAGCCATGATGCCTCCCACACTGAGCCTGCTGCTGCCTCTGACGCAACTGCCTCTGCCACCACAACGGCATCGGGCTGATGGAATCCCCCGGTGCCAGCATATCCTCCATCTGCTGGGATCCAGTTAGTGGGGTGGCCACCCCTGCTGGACCTCCGACTCCCGACTGCGGCAGGGATGGGATCTCCACCTGACTGGCTGCGTTGTTTGGGGCAGATACACAGAGGGCCCTGGTGGCATCTGGGCCGGAAGACGACACAGAGAAAGACAGGCGTATAGTGTGCACAGAGGAGGAGAGGACAGCAAGACTGGCCGACACATGGAAGAAACCCCCGACCATGGATCCTCCCAACTTTGTCATGTTGGCACACAGCTCTTTGTGATGATGTGCGTGGTCCCCCAGGAAGCACGCACGTCATCACAAATGTCACGTGTGTGCAACGTGACACCAATCAGGATGGGCTCCATCCGGTCACGGGTCCCCTCGTCCGCAGGTAGAGGAGTGCCAGATGACGTGGACTTCCCCCCTACCTGCGGACGGACCTGGGATGGGGAATCCCTGCTGGTGCATAGTGATGCAGTCACAGTGTCAGGGACAGAGACATGCACAGGCACCTCCGCGGTGACCTGTGCTGCCTCCTGCCCCTGGACTGCACCACTTGCACCAGTGGTACCAGCCCCAGCAGGCTCCGTGTGCGGCTCTGTAGCGGCCTCCTCCTCCTCTCTACACACCACCACACCACCAACCTGGATGGCTCCACACAATCTTCTGCCGTTGCGAGCCCCTATGTGGGCTCATCTGCCCCTTCCGCTGCAGCCGTAGTGGCAGACGTGGCACCAGTTCCCTCGCTCCTGGATGATGGAATTTCCTGGGAGCGTGACTGGCCCTTGCGTCGCCGTGCGGTGGAGGCCTCCTTGCCTCTTTCCTCCACAGCGCCCTCTCCGCCCTCTTCTTCACTCGCCGCTGTGTAAAGGGAGACATTGAACACAAGCATCAGGGTACTGTACAATAGTCCCCTAGACAGGAAGCAATAGCACATGAGTGGCACTGTCAATCGTCACTTCCATCATGTCTCCCAACAACACATGGGTCAGTGCAGGCAACACACATGCAGGAACCGGCATGGCACATGCAACAAACATTTGCATCCATGTCCACCGCACCGTAGAAACATCCAATGGTGGGCTGAAACTCACATGCATCATGGGACATGCTGATCACATGCAACCACATCACCGGAGGGTCATGCATCTGGCCCTGTATGCCCACAGACACAGTGGATACAAGGATGAGTAGGCTGTATCAGTGATTCAGTACATCATCACTGACATGTGTCATGCATCCATGGTGCACACACTACTCTGACACACAGACATGTACATAATGCATGTCCATGACAGCAGCACACAACTCTCACCCCCCAAACATGTCAAAGTACAGGCATGCATACATGTGTGCATTCCGCATGCTGCTCCGCATGATGCTTTGTAACACATACACCATCCATGTGGGTCACGCCTGACTGGACTCACATGCAGCACCATCATGTCCCTGCACACACACATCCATACATGATCCATGTGGCACATGCAGCCGAGTACCTAACTACCACCACGCTTCAAACTGCACTGTTTCAAACGTGAATGCATATTCACTTACTGCTCGACTCCAGACGGGCCTGCATCCTGAGGATCTGGTGGTGAAGCACTGGACGAATGCGCTCCAGGACCCTCATCTGCTGGGTGGTAAACTGGGCCCGGTGCCCCACTGCATCCACTGGATTTGTAGTCCTCCCAGCACTTCCAGACGTGTTTGATGTTGTGGGGTGCCACCCCCTCCGCATTGATGGCACCCATTATGTCCTCCCAGATCCTCTTCGGTCCTTCATTGTCGGCGCGCGATGGTGTGAAGAGGGCATCATAATGCCCCAGAACTTGCTCCACCAGGATACCAACTTCATTGTCGCTGAAACTAGTAGCCCTCTGCCTCTCTGGCTGGGGATCACCAGTGGTCTGTGATGGTGTCTGCCCCAACATGGCAACCCCTGAGGCAGGTGTGGGTGGGCAACTGGGTCCTGGAGCTGGGCTGGGGCGCAATGGAACTTCAGTCAGGAGTCCTCTGTTCCAGCAGGGGTGGTCACAGCAACTGGACCCCTGCAGATGGCAGATGTGCAGGCACCAAATGTCAGGACACAGTGGCAGCAGGCAGGCAGGCAGCAGCATTTCGCTCGTGGTAGGCTGCTCGGGACTCTGGGGGGCAGTAATTCAGCTTTTTGGACACGAGCGTGGTCTTCCGTGTGTTGTCGCATGGCCAGCTTGATACGGAGTGATTTGGCACGTGAAAAAACTGCACGTCAGCGTGTAATTCGAGGAAAGGCCCTTAGCGCGTAAGCATGTATGTGACGTAACATGCGCGGGCGTTTCCCTGGCACAGGTTGAAGGTCCCACATGGGTTTCCATCGCTCTGTACGTGCTTTTCGTGGAAAGCGTTGCGTGTGTTTTCCAGGCGTTGGGGTTCACAAGCGATTACTTCACAGCGGGTGGGTGTTGGCTACGCGTTCTTCTTCTACACGCAAGGCAGACGGTGAGTCGCACATGCTATTTTTTGCACTGCGGGTATCCCTGTTTGTCTTGTACCCCTTTTTTTCCAGCCATACTAGCCTTTGTGTTAATCGCGTATGTTTTTTGGGGTTCCTGGCTGCCACAGCGTACTGAATGTGTTTTTTTTACACACACGTGGGCTACAGGGGTCGCTTATTTCTTTTTCTTGCTTTTATGGGATGCCTGTGAATTACCTGACAGGTCATTTATCCTAGGGGCCCGCAGAAGGGGACATTCATCGTAGCTGTATATACGTGTTTTTTGTTTGCGCACACTTTTGTAATGCGCAGGGACGCTAACGCCTGCCTTCCTGTGGCGGACGTGTTTAGGCCTGTGCATGTCTTTTGCCATGCGCTGGTTTCCCGTTTTCAATTCCATGAATATGTGTTGTTCGTGTGCTTGTGGGCGTTCTGTGTATTTCCCTGCAGTACTTCCCCAGTTACGCCTTCTTTTTCACGTGTTGTTCCCCCTTCTGCGTGTTACCCCCCGTGTTGAGCCCCGTTTTTGGTGTGTGCGCTAATGTTGTGTGCTTTCGCTGTGCGTGTCACGCACGGCATTCAGGATGTTGCAATGACGTGTGCGCCCGTGTGCGGCACGCACGGATTTGGTGCACATCCCGGGAAAAACACACGCAGGCCCTTCCATGAATCGCACGCATGCGCGTGCGCTTGCTCTTTCACGATTGCGCCAGCTTGCGCCAAGATTTTCGGTGCACATTTGTTCCATGAATCGGCCCCTTAATAATTTCCTCCTACAGGACCCACAGTTTATTCAATCCGTTCAATCATTTATCCAACAATATTTCATAAATAATCAAGACTGTGACACTTCAGTTGTTAATAATTGGGATGCATTTATAACAGTTTTAAGAGGTTACATTATGGCCTTCTCAGGTAAAAAAAGAAACTAAGGAAAAACACATTGATGACCTTAATTGCTGAACAACGCTACAATTTAGACTCTAGCTCGATCAACCTTCGTCAGGACATATCACTATGCTTCAAAATCAATAAAGAAAGCACAGAACTTGCTGCTGGGACAATACTTAAATATAAAACAAAAATATATCAAACATCTAATAAAGGTATTAAAATGCTTGCCTCTTACTTAAAAACTAAAAAGGATAAGTATCATATTTCCCATATCAAGGATACCCATGACGTATCTCACCATCGTTAGGAAGATATACTTGATTGCTTTAGGATGTTCTATGCAGATCTTTATAGTCCCGAATGTCATATTCCTAATGAAAATGTCGAATCCTTTTTTAATATTATCAGCCAAACTTCATACCCTCAAATTAACCTTTCCCACCTTGACAATGACATTACATCCTCCGAGATTATTAAAGCTATTAAGGCAAAGGAAAAGCTCCTGGTCCTGATGGGTTATCCACTGAATTCTATATCAACCTATCAAAAGTTCTAACCCCAAAACCTAAAACACTATTCTCATATTTTATATCCCAAACATCATCATCTGGCTCATTCTCAGAAGCATCACTCATCACATTCCCTAAACCAGACAAAGACCCTACAATCCCCAGTAATTATCGACCCATTTCCCTCATCAATATTGAAAGCAAAGTTTTTGCTAAGATACTAGCTAACAGATTTCAATTGTCACTCCCTGTTCTTGTTAAATCAGACCAAACTGGTTATGTAAAAGGACGCAACATATCCTCAAACGCTAGACTGTTACTTAATGCCATTCATTTAGTAGCCAAAGACAGAAAAGATAAGCAAGGCTACGCAGACACTGCTTTGGACGTGGAAAAAGCATTTGACCATGTAAATTGGAACTTTATGTTTCAAGCCTTGCACTGGCACGGATGTGGTGATAAATGTATTTCACTGGTCAAGTTCTTTATTCATCCCCCAAATCCTCTATCTATCTAAATGGCCAAACATCCTCCTTTTTTCCTTTAATCGGAGGAACTCGGCACGGCTGCCCCTTTTCTCCATTACTATATATTCTTTCACTAGAACCATTATTGGAACTGAAAAGATCCAGTAAAAATATTCCGGCCATTCCTGCAGGCACCTCATGTACCAAAATAGCGGCGTACGCTGATGATATCCTTATTCTTATCAAGAATCCCAAACTTCACCTACCCAATCTACTTAATGCTTTCTCTCAGTTTGGTCAACTATCAGGATACAAATTAAATAGCGAGAAATCAGAAATTATGACCTTAAACTCCTACTGTTTTAAACATGACATTGATACGTTTGGTCTTAAATGGTGTAGTGGCTCTATTAAATACTTAGACATTAGGTTTGCTCCCACAATCCAAGACACTGTCAAATTCTACACTAATATCTTGCTGGATACTCTTAAAGACCTGACATCCAAATGGTCCCCCCTTTACCTCTCTTGGTAGGGATGTCTAGATACAATTAAAATGATGTTGTTCCCTATTGTACTATACTACGTACAGCTTCTTTCTGTTCCACTATCTCTTTTCTTTTTCAAATCTATGTATTCTATTTTACTAAACTTTCTTTGGGGCATAAGAAAATGTAAAAGAATTGCTTTTACCAAACTGAAAGCACCTTATGAAATGGGTGGAGTTAGATTCCCAGACTTCAAGCTATACCACACTGCATGTCTCCTAAAGCAATCTCGCCACTAGTTTGCTGATCCTGAAATCTCTGATACTCCCACATGCTTCACTTTAGAAAAACATTCAGTTTACCCTTACAACATCACTGAGCTCATTTACATATTTAAACATACATCTATGAATGTATTGGACCCTATTAAAGCATGTGTCTCAGCATTACAAGCCTTTCTCTTCCCTCACACAAAAATTCCCAATAAGTACCGTTCCCCTTTAATATGGCATAACATGAATATTGTAATTAATAACAAGGCCTTAAATCGCAGATCATGGATTAAAAAAGGAATCAGATTCATTCAACACTTTATTGATGGTCCTTCCATTCTCTCCTTTCAGCAAATATCATCCAAGTTTGCCATACCAAAAACCGACTTTCAGTACTACAACAAGTTAATTAATTCCTGTCTAGATGCACTTAATTACTTCTCTAATGAGATTCTTTCTCCATACGCCTTTAGACTACTACAGTTTACCACGATTAATGATGTGAGAGTTTCAAAATGTTATAATATGCTCACCTCCACATTTGATGTTTGCTCTATTCGTCTTAAATGGGAATATGACTTAGGATGCACGTTTGATGATCATATGTGGTTCCGTTTGTTCGCTAAAATCAAATATATATCTGTCTCAGCAAATATAACACAACATAATTGCTTCTTCATTCATAGAGCATGCATTACTCCTGCTAAGCTTGCATAGGCTAAACCAAGTCCTGATGCAAAATGTTGGTCTTGTGGTCTGACTCCTGCTTCATATATGCATATGTTCTTTGAATGTCCATTTACTTTCAGGTTCTGGCAAGACATTTGGAAGTTCATCAAGCTTATTTTTTGTTAATATTCTGTTATCCTTTTTAAATATCTTTTTGGGAAGTTTGGCCTTAGCAACGAACATCTTCCCTGACTCAGCCAAACTTTATGATTTATTCATTTGCATAGCAGTGAAATGTATCACAGCTAACTGGAAAGACTTCCGCTCTCTCTCTACCAGAGGATGGTGGAACTCTATTTGTCATATTCATAAAATGGAATTGTGTATGGCTAGTATTTTGAATACTATCCCTAAATACAATGCTAAATGTTTGTTCTCATCCGCTATCTCAACTGTTTCAATGTAACTGCGCATGGCACCTGAACATACATACTCATATTCAGTCTATTAGCTATTTGCTTATAAGCTTACTCAAAAGCCTGGCATGTATTATTAATACAGTTGTAATAACAATCTGATCAAATAATACTTTATACCCATCTTTCTCCCTTACCCTCCTCCCATTTGTCTCCAGTATGTTTTCTCTCTGTTTACCAGTTTGTCTCCCCTTTTCTTATTCCCTCTATTTAATTCCTTGCACACTTGTTATAACAATTCATGTTTATTTTAAATTGTTTCTATAAACTATGCTCCATGATCTATGTACAATAACTCAAATCTTTAATCAATATGTTAGGTGTTATCCAACTTCTTTACTAGTTGATACTGTTAACCTCTGTTAATCATTAGTTATAAGCTCCTCATGTTGTCTGTAATTTGCCAACACTTGCATTATCATTACTATCTTAAACAAACGAAAAATATTAGAATAAAATAAAATTCCATTAATTGTTGTGTTACATTCATTCGATTGCCAGTAGGCCGAGCATAACATAAGAGAGTGGAATGACGTACCGCAGTACCTTAGCAACTGGGATTTTCTTTGAAGACTGCCTCATTCATTTAGCCTGGGTCTCTTTGTGCTGTAAAAGGAATGTCTTTTTTACCATTTTCAAGTGTTGAATTGTTTTTTTGATCTATTGCCTTCTAGCAACCTGGAAGATGGCGCTGGCCACTTAGGAAGATCAGAAAGCGGGCTGTATACTCTAGTAGAAGCCTGCTTTCCGAGCAGGCTGACTGCTGCTGGCCTGCATCCCCTTCCCTTCCCCCCCTCACCATTTAGCACCCATGTAGTGTATATGTTGGTGCTAAGTGTGAGATTAACTTTCAAAAAAAGAAATCTTGCCTCGCAGTGCGGCACTGCGCTCCTTTTTCACAGTCTGTTTTCTTGTTGATGATGTCGGGAAGTCACAGTCGTCAATATAGAAAATTGGCGTTTTAAAAGTTATACACACCCTAAGCACCCGTGTATAAACTACACAGGGTCTAATGGCGATGTATCTCTCGGGAACAGGCCTACCTCTGCTGTGAATGGCTCGCCTCCAGGGACAAGTGACTCTTGATTTGTTTGTGCCCTTAACTTTGGTGCGGGTCCTTACTGGCAAGGTTGGCCCATACCCTCTCTAATCGATCTTTATTTTCACTTGTTCACTTTTTCTGGGTCCCTTCCAAGCCCCATCCTAACCCTCCTCTCTCTCACCTGCCATCCTGCCCACTCCCCTGCCGAATTGGTTGCTGCATCATGCAGATGTCAGGAAGGCCTTTCCTGAGGCCTCGGAGAGTCTCTCTCCTGCTCAACCCTTCCCCACGAGCACTTTTGCTCCAAACTCGTGCAGGAGTTTGCTTCATTGTGGTAAGCACACTTTTAATCCGGGACTGTAATGTATCTTTATTTTGTATTTTCACTTCCCTTTTTCACTTTTTCTGCATCCCTTCCAAGCCCCTTCATTACGTTCTTCTCCCCCACCTCACCGGACTGGTTGCTGCATTGTGCAGGTGTTGTGAAGGCCTTTCCTGAGGCCTCAGAGAGTCTCTCTCCTAGCTGCTTGCCTTTTCCCCACAAGCACTTTCGATGCAAACTTGTGGAGGCGTTTGCATCATTGTGGTAAGCAAGCTTTTCATCCTGCCCTTGCCCACCGGGACTGTAATCGATATTTATTTTGTATTTCACTACCCTTTTTCACTTTTTCTGCGTCCCTTCCAAGCCCCAACCTTAACCGCCTCTCCCCAAATATGACATATTTTTGATGGAATTCAGGGGTAGGAAATGTGATGTATCTAGATGGATTTACCAGGGGAAGGAAATTTGATGCACTTAGGTGAATTTTCAGGGGTGGTGGGAGATGTGCCACACTTAGATGAACTCTCAGGTCTTCCACCAACAACCCTTACTATATAACCTTACTCTTCTCTCAAAATCTGAACTCAACACAACCATACCTCTAAAGCACCACAATCAGCACATACTTCACAACACTGCAACAACAAAACTATCCACACATAATCTCGCACAACAGCACATGGCGGCCAACTCCCAAAAATCCCATTGATGCTCAGTGAACAGTGTCTTGGAACTGAAGCTGCCAACAGCACATCACAGCTCTCTTGCTCTTTTCCTGCTGAATCCTAGTAACCACCCACCCCCCCCCTTGAATTACAGATCCACCTGAGTGCTTAGAGACCACGCAGGTGGCGTGTCTGTGCGGTGTAAAAATGTTTAACATTAACATTAACATATTGCCTCATTCTAGTGCCCACAGTAAATGTTCTTACCACCTATTGCTAGGAATAGTCAAAGTTTCTTGTGGTTAGATATAGGATTGCTACCAGGTTTATTGTTGAGCTACAATTATCTGAGGGATGCATGGCACTAATATTTAAATTAGACACCTTTTCTAAAATCTCACATTGTACCCCCTTTAAAAGATTCCAAACAGCACAGCAAAATGGGCAAAATACCTTGTTTGAGGTATGTTTGCTTACATAGGTTGCTCCAGCACGGTTACATTTACAGTATTGAAACAACCGAAATGTACCACAGCACATCTCCTTTGGAAGCTGTTTGGTTTGTCCTCAAACCACTCAAACAAAATAACAAGCATATGGGGAACATCGCCAATGTTGGCAAGTAGTTCATACAAACTGTCATTAAGGAGAGGTGATGTATCACGTTAGATGTCCATGTGGAAGGAATCATGTTGGACAAATTAAATTAAAAATAAAGGCAACGGAAATTAAGTTCTACATTCGGAATGAAGCAAAATATGTTGCAATGATGTAAAATGACACCAAAACAACAAAAAACATTAGCCACAAAAAAATTTAACAAAATAAAACACAAATAGAAGAATTACATCAAAAGAAAAGACTTGGGTAAATAGTTATGCTTATATAAGAAGGTACAGAGATTTTTCACTTTCTAGACTGGATTGTGCTTCTATATTATATCTAAAAGTAGTGTTGGTTTGAATAAGAGAAAAGCAATAAAATTAGATCAGATAAATTGAAAACATACTGTGTAATTGAAAGCATAATGCACCAACTGATTAGATATATACGTTAGAGTGCTCAAAGTGTGTTTGAAAAATTCAGCAAAAGCACACCTGATACCTACCTAGAAACTTTCTCTTCAAAGGAAATATAACAAACAACATGGTGGCAAGAAAAATAGCAAGCATGTGATGCAGAGGTGTTATTAATCAAAATCAAAGGCAAAGGCACAAAGTTTACAGAAACAAATTAATTTAGCAATAAATAGACCAAAATAACTTTTCAAAGCCATCAGAAACTTAGTGAATCCTGATTGTATTAATACATGCCTGTGCTCGAGCGAGAAGAAGGCTAATGATTTCAATAGTTTTTTCTTTGACAAAATCAAGCAGATTAGATTGAATATTGACAGTCAATCCACCTCTGTCTTTTGTCCAGCCGATTTTGCCCATGAGGTGGGAGAAAAGTCCCCCCATGTGGAGTTCAATTTTGCTCCAGTGGGAAAGGAGATTATTGACAAACGTATAGGTGCTCTAAAACCTACTAACCCTAGTAACGACCCTATCCCAGCATATCTAGTGAAACAGCATGCAGATGCCCTGTGTGGACCAATTAAGAGCTTTGTAAATGCATTGTTGGCCCAGGGATGTGTGCCACAGGAACTAAAGAAATCCTATCTCACTCCACTACTGAAGACGCCTAGTTTAGATCACACTGTTCTGGCAAATTATCACCCGATTGCAGGGCTATTATGGCCAACTAAGATCCTGGAGAAGGTTGTGACTATGCAACTCCAGAACCATCTTGAAAGTAACAATATTCTAGCTATATATCAACTCGAAAATGCTGACAATGGCGACATTAGCATGCTCGTCATGTTAGATCTGTCGGCAGGTGTCGACACAGTTGATATTAACATCCTCAGTGCCAGACTAAGCAGCTTGGCACATGTCTCTGATGAATTACAGAGATGGTTTGACTCATTTTAGACAGATCGAAGGCTACAGGTAAAACTGGGTCCCTATATATCAGAAATGTTGACAATATCCGGTGGTGTACCCCAGGGCTTCTCCGTGTCGCCGGTGCTATTTAATCTCTACATCTGCCCTTTACTAAAAACCTTTGCGCAATTCAATCTGCAGTATTACTCGTATGCGGATGATATGCAGATTTATGTTAGCTTAAGACAACCAGTGGAGGCAGCAGAGAACATTTTGAAATGTGCAGAGAAAATTTGAGTGTGGATGTTTGACACCAAGCTCCAAATAAATCCCAATAAAACAGAGATAATCGTCTTTGGCTCCAAGAAGAAATTGGAAACTGCCTTCTCAATGGTTCCATGTCCCTCTCTTTTTGGAAGTTACTTCAAATTACACAGAATCAGTTAAGAACCTAGGTTGCATTTACCAAATTTGGGGTATAATCTGCATGTTAATCAAATGATTAAATCAGTGTATTTTCAACTGAAAATGCTGAACCCGCATCTCCCACTTATTTAAGAAGCGGACCGAGCAACTGTTGTGGGCTAACTTGTTAATGCCAGGCTGGACTATTGCAGTGGCTTCCTGGTAGGTTGTCCTAAATGCCAGCTGCAGCGCCTTGCAGTGGCACAAAATTCAGCAGTCTGTGCAGTCTTTTCTTTATCATGGAAAGAGTCAGTCTCAGAATTTATGAGGAAACTTCACTGGCTTCCGGTCCATCGACGGATTCAGTTTAAGCTTTTGTGATTGGTTTTCAGATGTGTGAATGGCCTGGCACCTCTATATCTAACAGTTAAGATTACAACCTTCACCCCCACTTGATCCTTGCGGTCCTTGAATCAGAATTTAATGGTGGTCCCTACCTCTAGTTTTGTCCATTGGGGGACAGAAGGTTCCCTGTTGCCACTTGAACTGTTTGCCGCTCTATCTACGGAAGATAGAATCCCTGACTGTGTTCAGGAAACAGCTTAAAACATTTTTGTTTGAGTAGGAACGTATTGAGTAGCTAACAATATTGCTGATTGTACTGTAATTTTTAAATCTGCGCCTAGATATAGCTTGCCGCTTGGTTCCCCAGAGGATATATGCACGTTGGAAATGCTAAATTAAATCAAATCAAACCAGCACAAATCATGAATGTAACTGTTCCCATGGCTACACTGCAGGTAAGCTACAGCGGTGTGGTGTAAAAGGAAGGGTGAAAGAGCAGATGTGTTAAGTCGTACAAACCATTAATCTCATAAAGACATTACATAGGCAGCGTCCACACTGAAGGTCAAAAATCAACAAGTTCCATTTACAATACAATGCAACATGTAGAAATGATGACACTAAAAAGGGAGAACAAACAGTATTTCAGACATTGCGGTTAGAGGTACGAAAGGCACATGAGATACAAATAATACATGCATAGCCCACAGAGGAATGTAACATAAAGATGTTTCTGGAAGGAAACAACAAAAGCCAACAGAAGCATTTCCCTGCGGAAATATTCAGATCAGGGGATCAAACAAGATTAAGAATCCGTTTACCACAAAACCAGATAAAACAACACCTGTGACCTGCATACAGATAACACAAGATGCGCAGTCTTCTACAGCGTTTGAGCCTGCAGCATCCAATTTCAATCTACAGTTTTTATCATTAGCATTTCAAATGTATTTCCAAAAGAAGCTGATCAAGTTTGTGCAATCATTTAAGTAAGCAGTCGTAACATGCTTTCAACCCTGAGGTAATTCCACAACATTTTGACTAACAAAACCATGTACAAACTTACAGCCTGCTACAAGGAATTTTTTTGCAAGGTGCAAAGTGACTTTTCACTGGTGGAAAGTGACTTTGCGCTTCCAACCAACACCCTGATTCATGGAACAGTGCAACGTGTATTTCTGACTGCAAAAATACACTTTGCACTGATCCATGAATCAGGATGTTTGTTGGCAGTGCAAACTCACTTTGCACAAGTGAAAATGCACTTTACACAATGCAAACAATTCCATGAATCAGGCCCGTGGAATGGGGGTTTTATACCACGCGTCATGCTCGAGTTCAGCCTCTAAGTTGGGATTGCTTCCAAGACGAGAGGGTTGCCACTGATCTATCCTCCAATGTAGTTTGCAGACTAATTACACATCAACATTCTCAGCTTTCTCTTTAGAACTCCTAGAATCTGTTTGTTAATTTCCTGATTGCATTTATTAATAAAACCATCCAACTTTCCAGTGGAAATTCACTCAGCAGCAAAGAAGTTAATATATCAGATCTTTTGGTAGATAACTGTTTCACATCGCCAAATTTCAATAATGCACTATGAAACGTCATGTCAATTACAGATTAAAACAGATACAACCTATTAGCACATGGAAATCGTTATTGACCTCCTCCCAGGCAATCAGAATTATTAGAGTGCAGTCAATCACTACTTGTAACACATAAGATATAGCTAAAACGTGGGAAAATACGTTCACTTATTTTATAGAGAAACTGTTAACTTTTACATGGCACCAAATACATACTTCTGTTAAACATGTTACATTTCAAACAAGTTTGAAATTAAAATGCTTAATTTATGAGAATAACCATGTTATTTCAATACTACAAAATAAAACCACATTTAATTTACCAACTCATTTGCCTGTTTACTTTACCCATTATTAAGTAACATAGTTACTTCACCACCAGCAGAGACGTTGCTAGGTGGGGCTGAAGGGGCTATAGCCCTGGGTCTTTTGGTTGTAGCCCCAGATAGAAGCTCAGGGCTTACAACCAAAAGGCTTGCTAGACCCGAATCATCCCAGTCCCGACGTTAGCTTAGCCCCTGATCTTTTCCAGACCTAGCAACACCCCTGACCACCAGCACTCCAAAATATGTATTGCTGCTACCATTATGTGCTAACAGCCTCATAGACTTTGGGAGAGATCATCATCTTTTGGGATAATGACCCTTCTCCAATTTATGGCCATCAGCGAACTTTGTGTCAGGTCTTGCTCTATAAGGCTATAATATTGAACATAAATAATTTTATTGGAAAGTACAACAGTGACCGACATGAAAATAAATACATGAATATGTGTATATAAGCATTTTTGTCAAGATAACTGAATATTCTACAAGAATGATATCTGCGTTTAAGGAAACAGAAATTATATTTTGGCCAGAGCGACCCATAGCCATGCACACTTCCCAGTTCCTTCCTTATGTCCACCATCTTGGCGAAACGTTTACTATCAACAGGGTACAATAAAGCTAAAAGCCGAAGCAAACTTGGGTCTGATGGATGAAAGATGGGCGTTCTGGTCAAATACCTTTGCGCAGCCTAAGCTTGGTTGCTAGCATCGTACATGAGTGGCAGAGAAATGTGTAAACAGCCCACGCAGGATAGAATCCCAGCCAGAGAGCAGTTTCTTATTCCTTGCGTTTATTTCAGCTTTTGAGATCAAGATATATATCTGCACTTTTTCGGATCTGCTGAGTTTACTCATGTGTAATCTCTTTATTTAGATGTGTCTTAGTCTTATCTGCATGTTTTCTCTCTGCAGGATATGCAGGAACAAGATATCTACATTTTTCCAAACACACTGTAACAACAATTGCTGCAACGGAGGTGAAAATCGGCAGTCACCGGGGTATGTAAGACGTGGATGAATAATTGAGATTACTAGAAAGTATGAAATATCTCAGAGTGATTTGAATTTCGGCGCTGAATACATAGGCCCTCATTAAGACCCTGGTGTTAAGGGATTACCGGTACCGGTAAGGGTACCGGTACCGATAATCCCTTAACGCCTGATTACGAGGTCCCTTTGCGGGTCCCGACCTTAACGGCTGGTCTGTACCAGCCGTTAAGGTAAGGACCCGCAAAGGGACCTTGAAGGTGATTACAGTACCGCATTTTGCGGTACCGTAATTACCGCCTTCCCCATTCCCATTGAGCCCTATGGGGCAAAAATGGGAATGGGGAAGGGCCAATGGTAAATGGGGAATTACCTCCCCGCCAACCTTGGAATGGGGCGGTAATTCCCCATGTCACCATGGCGGATCCGGTAAATTACCGGCGTTAACCGTGGCGCTAATATCGCCATTGGTTAACGCCAGGGTCGTAATGAGGCCCACAGTGTGGTCACTTGATATTCTCTAGCTGTCCTCTTGCATGCATCAAACTACAGGACATGAATGCGGCACCACAAGGGGAGAGCCTCACTATCAGGAAATCTCAGGGCATCTCACTATTACCTCCCACTCCAGCCACGCACCTATAAACCTACTTGCACAAAGTATCGAGTATGACCTGAATGAATACCGCTGATACTGTGTTTCTGCTGCCTTTTAATCTCTGCTTCTACACACTAAGGGCCTGATTCATGGAATTATTTGCGTGGAAAATCACAGATTTGCGGCCATTCGAAATGCAAATCCATGTTTGTCAATTCATGGAATCAACTGCACAGGACTTTTTCAGGACTTGCGTGGAGTTTGCACAGGCTCGACACGTCTATGTGAGCCATCGAGCGCCTCGTGAGAGAGAACACGCAGAGCGCAGGAGTGGCTTGCGCAAAATTCTGGGAAAGGGCGGAACACAGAAAATGGGGAATAACATGCGAAAGAGTGGGCATTACGAGGGACGGCCCGCAGGCAGTCATTTGCACGACCACATTAGCGCCAAATGACACTTATTCATCTAAAACACCTGCGCAGCCTCTCAGCATAGGAATGGTCACGCAAATCCCTCGATCACTACGCCCGAAGGCAGGCATAAGTACACTTGCACATAGGAATCACAGCATGGAGGTGGGTTTGCATGCCAGATTCA
The DNA here is from genome assembly GCF_040938575.1 of Ambystoma mexicanum. Taxonomy (NCBI): domain Eukaryota; kingdom Metazoa; phylum Chordata; class Amphibia; order Caudata; family Ambystomatidae; genus Ambystoma; species Ambystoma mexicanum. The sequence goes on along the minus strand of NC_090921.1, from coordinate 1,195,573,653 downwards.
GGGGTGTGTGTATGCAACTGGGGTTCTGATCTAACTTAGCGGTACGCGTCTGCAGTGTAGCCGGGTACAGGAATGGTTTACGGGGGTTCGCAAGCAGATTTTCAGAGTTTATGTGGAAACAGAAAAATAATATGAGGCCGGGAAGTCCAAAAAGAAACACACCAACACAGGTTACAAAGAAACATACAAGTGCTTTATTTAAAAGCTACAACAGTTACCAAGTCAATTGACAAACGGATAGCTATTCGGTTCTCAGAATAACATAACGAACTTCAACGAGGGTTTGATGTGTTAGTGAGAGACCGCATATTGGAATACCCGGGCCTTTTATACAGTTTGTCCAGCCCTGGGCCAACCCTCTTGCGGGTTAACCATTCTGCGAAATAGGTCTTAGGGTTCCTTGCCAGGTCAATCCTTTAATATATGCATTTCGATTAGTTTCACTGATATAGTTGTACATTTACATATAGGTCAATGGTAGGACAAGGTCTCTGTTCGCGACCCCGACAAGTGGCCTGCAGGCATATTAATTATTCAGTTGTACGGAGGTCACAACGGCCAGAATCTTACTCAGAATGTCATTTGGCCTCCATTTTGATGTTCAGGGTGACTTCTACATAACAAGAGAACCTAAAATGGCAGCTTAATCCAAGATAGCGACTTACATTACTTTCTCTAAGGTCAAGACCTTGCCGTGGAGTTTGTTCGCAAATGATGTTTAGACAACTTGGCGTAGGCCAATACACATACAATTGTTACAATAGGAGGCATAATATTGTTTCTATTCCGACAAACCCTCCTTTTGGCCTATGCCAAGTGCTAATATCATTTCTAATGTCTTTGTAAATAACTCCATGCATTGTCGTCCATAGATCCTGAATCGTTATCTGTAATATCTATAGCCATTAGGTCGTTCACCAGAACCTCTTGCAACACAAGCTCTTTAGATGCTGTATCTGGGGCATACATTTTGTGCCCTATCGTGCTGACTGCCTGAGCGCAACATCCCCCTAGCATTGCACATATACTGGGTAGACATTGGATACAGCAACAAAGGAATAGTAGGATTCCCAAAATAACCAGTATGACAGAAAGCACCTTCCAACCCCAAGATCGTAGAGAATCCCAGAACCAAGCACTAATACTCCAATCACCCACGGGAACATGCACTTCTGAACTAAGGACGTGCAAGTTCTGTATTGCTTTGAAAATTGTCGTTGAGGAATCTGGTACGAAAACACAACAAGCGGACCCCACTAATTTACATACTCCACCACGTTCTGCCAGGATGACATCTAATGCCATCCGGTTTTGGAGCGCTACCAATCTTATTGCTTTCTGTTCCAGTGTCATATTGTAGAGTATATCCGTGGTCCGGTTGATGGTTCTCTCCAGTACTCTTGCTAGCCCCCTAATATTTTCAGAATTTGCTATCTGTCCCCAAAATGGCACAACTGATTTTGTTATATCTCCCAATATTTGCCCAGGGGTATCTCCATTCTCGTCCTGCCGTGGGCGAGCCTTAGAAACTTCCAATGTACTAGCTATGAATACCCCAGGTAACAGGATTCCTAAATAACAGGTTCCCTGCCAATCCTTGGGCAACCAGGGAAATGATGTACTACCACAAACGAAATAGACAGGCCCCCCTACATACAGAGGCCTGTTCTCTCTGGTCAAATTTACAATGTTCACACAACCTTCAAAATCTCGCATTGACCGAGTGCCATTTCTTTGTACACAGAAGGGGACTGAATCGGGGCTATGGTTAATGGAGTAGGAAGGAGGCACAGTGTCCTTATTGCCTATCGGAGCCATTTTAAAGGAAATTAGAGTTTGGAAAGGAAGAGACAGTTTATCAGATGGCCTAATAGATGCAACATTAGGTTTACTTCAATTTGAAAAAAGCGAGCATCCCAGGGGAGTCAATTCAAGTTTCTCAAAATTATTTAAATTAGTTCCATCAAAGTTCCCTGAGATGCTATCATTCCAACGGCCAAAGAATAGTGCTCTAAGAGAGGCATAGCAAGCAGTCGTTAAAGGTAAAGGATGAATATACCATCCTAGCCCCTTGTTCCCATGTTGCGGTAAATGGGTGCAAATCCAGCAATTACTCTTATTAAAAATGGCATGCGTTGAATTCATTATTATCATTAAAGTGTTATTATGGTACTTTCGTCTATGCTGGGAGTCCCTAGGTGACAAAGTATGAAGGTGTACAGAGGGAGTCAAAGCAGTAGGTACAATTTCAATTGGCAGAAGAGGCTCTAGGGGATACATTTCTTCGAAGTACCAGAGTCCTCGGCAGTAACTATACAAATTCCAATTACTATTAACACAACACAGCAATACGTTTTCGGGGCCCAGGCACATTGTTCATTGTCCGAGTTGGTCACCCCCTTATTCACAAGTCCAATGCGAGCAGCAGCGGTGGAGGTGGCAGGCATCGTAGTTTCTCAATCGACGACCCCAATGTTCGTTGCTGGCGACACTACGGTCGCGCAACTTCTTAGTCCTTCCCAACCCTAACCAGCAGAATCCCCTTTCTTTTGAAAACTTTCTTTTGCAAGAACAAAACTCTCAATGACTCTCTTCTTTTCTAGATGCACAGGCAAAACCCATGCCTCAGTTCTATTTTCTTCGTCGAAGGTCGTACCTGGTGATTCTCGGTACTGTTGGATCCGGAAATAAGGTAACGTCACTTCCTGAGGGAAGCAACGTATCATAGGCGACGGAAGTCGCAGAACTTGAAACAACGTTTTCCGGAAGTGACCTTTCCAAAGAGTGTGGCGACAAAATGGACTGTTCCCCAAGCTCCACGGCCTCAGAGAGATTCTCCGACACACTCACAGCGCTATTTGCTACTCCAGGATCTGAGATTGTAGCATCAGCGAGGGGTTCTGCTTCTTCTGTAACGTGTGGCGTCGGGTGAGGAAGTTTCTTGACATGCATCGCGTGGATCCAATGCTTCTTCCCAGCCACCCGCACTGCTGTCTGGGTGACCAACAGCACCTGGTAAGGTCCCCGCCAGCGAGGCGCGAGGCAGGAAGACCTTTTGTAGGCCTTCACCAGGACCCAACTTCCAGGCTGAATATTGTGTCCTGGGCCCGTAATCTGTACAGGTAAAGCTGATTTAACCTGATGAATAATGAGATACAGATTTTTAGTCAACTGGTTACAGTAGTCTACAAGCAATACATTCTCAACCTCCCTCAGGGCTTTAGGCTTCGGAAGACCCCAAATATTAGCAGGTCTCCCCATCACTGCCTCAAATGGAGAGAGCCCAGTCTTAGTTTGAGGTGTGGCACGCATGGCTAACAATACAATAGGTAAGGCGTCCGGCCATTTCAGTTTGGTGCCGGCGCATGTTTTAGCAAGCTTATTCTTTAGGATACCGTTATGTCTCTCTACGAACCCAGCACTTTGAGGATGTCTAGCCGAGTGAAATCGCTTTTCAATGTGTAACGCTGTGCATATCTGCAAAATTACTGCTGCAACAAAATGGGGACCGTTGTCCGACCAAATTACACTTGGCAGCCCAAATCGTGGAAAGAATTCCTTTACCATAGTCTTCGCAGTGGTCATGGCAGTAGCATCCTTAACGGGGAAAGCCTCAACCCATTTACTAAAAGCAAAAATGATCACAAGGACATATTTTAGATTGTTACACCGTTCCATCTTAATAAAATC